>NC_056739.1:1801805716-1801826976 GCF_019279795.1 Protopterus annectens | reverse complement strand
CTTGGAAAAACAACTTTCTAGGGTTATTTTTTCTCTATGCAGAAACATGCTTGAAATGCATAGGGAAAGCTAAAAACAATAAACAGTCATACTGAAATTGGCAGTTAAGCCAGAACCAGGATTGCCCTACCCCTTTGTAGGGTGGATAGTACCCTTCACACCTGCAGAGTTTCAGCCTCCTAGCTTTTTCCCTCTTGGAGAAAAACAACTTTCCAGGGTTATTTTTCTCTATCCAGAAACATGCTTGAAATGCATAGGGAAAGCTAAAAACAATAAACGGTCATACTGAAACTGGCAGTAAGCCAGAACCAGGATTGCCCTACCCCTTTGTAGGGTGGATAATACCCTACACACCTGCAGAGTTTCAACCTCCTAGCTTTTTCCCTCTTGGAGAAAAACAACTTTCCAGGGGTATTTTTTCTCTATGCAGAAACATGCTTGAAATGCTAAAATAAAGCTAAAAACAATAAACGGTCATACTGAAACTGGCAGTTAAGGCAGAACCAGGATTGCCCTGCCCCTTTGTAGGGTGGATAATACTCTACACACCTGCAGAGTTTCAGCCTCCTAGCTTTTTCCCTCTTGGAGAAAAACAACTTTCCAGGGTTATTTTTTCTCTATGCAGAAACATGCTTGAAATGCAAAAAGAAAGCTAAAAACAATAAACGGTCATACTGAAACTGGCAGTTAAGCCAGAACCAGGATTACCCTACCCCTTTGTAGGGTGGATAATACCCTACACACCTGCAGAGTTTCAGCCTCCTAGCTTTTTCCCTCTTGGAGAAAAACAACTTTCCACAGGTATTTTTTTCTCTATGCAGAAACATGCTTGAATTGCAAAAAGAAAGCTAAAAACAATAAATGGTCATACTGAAACTGGCAGTTAAGCCAGAACCAGGATTGCCCTACCCCTTTGTAGGGTGGATAATACCCTACACACCTGCAGAGTTTCAGCCTCCTAGCTTTTTCCCTCTTGGAGAAAAACAACTTTCCAGGGTTATTTTTTCTCTATGCAGAAACATGCTTGAAATGCATAGGGAAAGCTAAAAACAATAAATGGTCATACTGAAACTGGCAGTTAAGCCAGAACCAGGATTGCCCTACCCCTTTGTAGGGTGGATAGTACCCTACACACCTGCAGAGTTTCAGCCTCCTAGCTTTTTCCCTCTTGGAGAAAAACAACTTTCCACAGGTATTTTTTCTCTATTCAGAAACATGCTTGAAATGCAAAAAGAAAGCTAAAAACAATAAACGGTCATACTGAAACTGGCAGTTAAACCAGAACCAGGATTGCCCTACCCCTTGTTAGGGTGGACAATACCCTACACACCTGCATAGTTTCAGCCTCCTAGCTTTTTCCCTCTTGGAGAAAAACAACTTTCCAGGGTTATTTTTTCTCTATACAGAAACATGCTTGAAATGCATAGGGAAAGCTAAAAACAATAAACGGTCAAACTGAAACTGGCAGTTAAGCCAGAACCAGGATTGCCCTACCCTTTGTAGGGTGGATAATACCCTACACACCTGCAGAGTTTCAGCCTCCTAGCTTTTTCCCTCTTGGAGAAAAGCAACTTTCCAGGGGTATTTTTTCTCTATACAGAAATATGCTTGAAATGCAAAAAGAAAGCTAAAAACAATAATTTATTTATTTATTTATTTTATTTTTATTTATTTTACATTTGTTGACCGGGCTAGTCCAGCTGGATTAATGTCCATTTTCAGTGGAGGCCCGGGGAGAAAAGCTCCTGAGGTTAGATACAATATTGGAAATACATAAGAAGACATAGTACAAGTGTGATTATACAAAGGAAAAATGAACATACAAATATTATAGATTTTAAATAATTCAGAACAATCCTAGCAAAACAATATAATAAGGTATGAGATCATAAAGTATATAAAAGGTAGTATTGAACCATGGTAGATAATACACAAGGTTTTTTTTTTTTTTTTTTTTTTTTTTTTTATGCTAAAAAGAGATATGTAATATTTACAATAAATAGGGGTAATATATCAGTTGAAGAAGAAGATAAAATCCAAGTGGATAAGAAAAGTTTATGATAGAGTTAAGGATGCCAGCAGGCTAGTCTGGGTTGGTACAAGAGCAAAGCCAGAATTTGTTAAGATGTATTAATAGTTGTTTTTTAAAGAGTGGAAGAGTATTCAAAGAGGACAGATCAGATGGAAGATTATTCCATACTTTACCTACTGAGTTAGAAAAAAGGCAGTTGCCTGCAGAGTTCATAGTTTTGGTAATATTAACAAGTAATTTGTCAGAGGAACGTAGTTGTTTCAGGATGATATAGGGAGTCAAGAGTTTGGAAAGAGCTGGTGTTTTAGAAGGTTGGTATAGAATTTTGTGTGCAATTAAGAGTTGTTGAAAAATAAGTTTATTAGGGAATTCCAGCCAGTGTAGTTGTTGTAGGTTTAGACAGTGGTGAGCTCTGAATTGTGATGTGGTGGCAAAGCGGGCAATATTGTGGTAAGATGTAGTGAGTTTCTTAAGGTTGCTTTTAGATAGATTAGTGTAAATAGGAGATGCATACAAAAGGGTAGAAATAAGATGTGTTTGGGCTAGGGTTATCTTAGTTTCAGGTGTGAGGAAGGACTTTATTCTGTATAGGGATCAATCTTTTTATTAAGGGCTTTTATTGTGTTGTTGATGTGACAATCAAAGTTAAGATAATTATCAATAGTAACACCAAGAAGTTTAGTTGAGGAGTCCGGAGAAATAATGGTGTTATCAGATGCAGTAATACAGAAGTTTAACAAAGTCGATTCTGGTAGGTGAGAAGAGTAATAATTTAGTTTTTGGGGTTAAGGAGTAGACAGCAATTGGAGAACCACTGTTCAACAGTTGAGAAGGCTGATTGTGTTTGAAACTGGAGTTCTGTTTGAGAAGAGGCAGTGCAAATTATAGTTGAATCATCTGCATATTGTATGCAGGTAGTATTAGGTATAGATGATTGAAGGTCATTAATAAAGATGGAAAATAAAAAGTGGGCCTAGGATAGACCCTTGTGGAACTCCTAAAGAGATAGGGAGGAGAGCAGAGAGAATTTTTCCAGAGTACGGCTTGCTTGATTGTCAAGATAGGAAGAAAACCAGGTTAGGGAAGAGGGCTCCAGGGCAATAGATTTTAGTGTGTGCAGAAGAAGTGTATGATTTACCATATCAAAGGCTTTTGATAGGTCTATGAAGAGAGAAGATGTAAGATTATTGTTATTACGGTTTAGGTTTATTGTGTTGGTGAAGGAGAGAAGAGCTGTGGTAGTACTGTGAGCAGGTCTGAAACCATGTTGAGTGTCTGCCAGAAGGCTGTTATTGAGGAGATGGTTGAGTAGTTGTTTATGTATGCATTTTTCCATGATTTTAGCTAAGGGGATAAAAGTGCTATGGGACGATAGTTGGTGAAGTCGTAAGATTTGCCTCCTTTATGGAGGGGAATGATATGTGATACTTTCCAGATTGCTGGGACATTACTTTCTTTTATTGATCTGTTTATTAAGATAGAGACAGGGTAAGCAATGGCTTTTGCTGCTAGTTGTAGGAATTCAGCAGGAAGCTTATCAGCGGAAGGGGTGGTAGGTTTAAGTTTTTGGATAAGAGATTGTATATAGCAGGTAGATACCGGTTGTAGTTGAAGGGGAGGAATGGTATTTATTAAGGTGTTTGGAGGTAGTTGAGAAGTATCAGGAGATAGTTGGTTGGCTAGAATTTGTATAGAATTGGTGAAGAAGGAATTAAAGTTATTGGCTGTTAGTGTGGGATTATCAGGGTCAGAATCCTGAGGGTTGGGTGTAATAATTTGGCCAGGGGTCAACAGACTATTGATGCTGGACCAGAATTTTTGGGTTCCTTTTGGTAGTTTTGAAGTTGAAAGTAATAGTTCTTTTTGTCTGTAAGTATGGCTTTTTTTGTACTGTTTCTAAGCTCTCTAAACTTTTGGTGGTCTATTTGACTTTTGGTGGAGCGCCATTTATGCCAAGATTTATTTCTGAGGGTGATTTTATGCTTAGTATTTGTAGTTAGCCAGGGAGCAGTTTTAGTTTTAGTTCTAATGGTTCGACTTGGGGCGTGTTGATTAAGAATTGCTAAGAATGTTGAGTTGAAGTGTTCCACTGCTTTGTTGAGTGGGAGATGTTTTAGTGGGGCCCAATGACATTGGAAAAGTTCAGCTTGAAAACCGATCAGGGTTAAAATGTTTCTTTGAATGAAGGGTTCTAAAGGTTGTGGGTAAGGTTAAGTTGGTTTTGCTTCTAATTATATAGGTTAGTGAGTGGTCACTAAGGTCGTCAGGAAGAATACCTGTTTGGTAGGTTTGCAGGGGGTATTAGTGAGGATCCAGTCTAAGGTAGAAGCTTTATTGTTTATTTTATTGGTTCTAGTGGGAGTATTGATAAGTTGTTTGAAGCCAAAGAGGTTGATATGTGAGGTAGGGTAAGCATTGTTACAGGAATGCCAATCTATATTAAAGTCACCAAGGACTAGTGTTTCTTGTGGAAGTTTGATAGAGAGTTGGTAGAGTATATCTTCAAGGGTATTGATGTTATTTCCAGGGGGGAGATATGCACAGATGATGTTAATGGCTTTATTGGTATTGATTTGTATTTTAGAGCTAATTACTTCAGCAGAATTATTTTGAGTAAGAGTTAGGTCTAGAGAAATTAGTTTAAGTTTTGCTTTATACAGGATGGCTACACCGCCTCCTTTCCTATTAGTGCGATCAAGCCTAATAATGCTATAACCAGGTGGGGTAATTTCGATGTCTTTAATTGAGGGTTTTAACCATGTTTCTGATAGGCATAAAATATCAAATTTCTCAGTTTCAAGAAGGGCATGGAGTTGAGTAATTTTGTTACAGATACTACATTACATTAAGATGGGCAATAGACAAAGAGTTTGAAGGTTTAGAGTAAGAGAGGGATAAAGGTTTAGTTAGGTTTTGTTCTATGATGGTTGTAGTATGATGTGGACCAGGATTGGGGTGAATATCACCATCTTGCAGTAAGTGGAGAAGAGTAGGATATATCTTTGGTTTAAGATTATAGTGAATGTCATTTGTTTTTTTTGGTATAGGTTTTTCTGAATTTGCAGTGTACTAATCTGTGATATTTGGCTAGAAGGTAGATGGACTGAGAGGGTGAATGCAAATAGGATGAAGATGAAGATGTTGTTAATGTAGAGGTACCTTTAGAGGGCAGTGGTGTAGAGAGAGTCTGTGAGTATTCGTAAGACGTTATGATGTAGGAAGTTACAAGAGATGATAACAATAGTAAAAAGATGAGTAGTCTTAGTAAAGCAGGTATAGTTAGTGTGGGCATAGTGGTATCAAAGTAGTTATGCAGAGTAGTAGGAGGAAGTGAGATGAAGTAAAGTGTAAAGAGAGAAATAAGAAATTAAAGAGGGTGGGGTAGGAGGTAGGGATATAATGTGGTATAAATAGTGTTTAAGAGAGGGGAGGTGGAGTAATTATGAGAAGAGAAGGTGTAATGAACTCAGAGAGTTATGTAGTGATTTGATTGGATAGGAGGTTTAAAGGGTGTGTCCCTATTACAGATAAAGGTAGGACCCCTGGGGTGGGTGGGAATTGGGGGTAGGGTGGAGCGGAGTGAGCCACGAGGGCTAACGGAGCGGGAGAGAAAAGGTCCAGGAGAAAAACAATCAGTGAAGTGCTCAGAAAGAAGGTAAGTAAGGCAAGGGGAAGTAAATATATTTGGTGTCAAAAGGTAGGAGCAAGTAGAAGTTAGAAATATCAGAGCAAGTGGATAGAGAAAAGTGGAACAGAAAGGGGATGACAGTAGGTAAGATAGAGAGGTAGAGGAGGTTTCCAGAGGAAAAACCCTAGAAGTAGGGGCCACCTTATGACCACAGGGGATATGTCAATACTTGCTGCTTACAAGGCTTATGGTTTAAAGCAAGGGGCAAGTAGCTAGGGATATTATTGGCAAATAAATGATCAGTTGGTTGAGAGGAGGGGGGGGTTAGTTGTTGGCTGCTGGTAGTGCTGACCTTGGGTTTTACAACTTAACTGGGAAAAACTACAAAAGATTAAGAAGAGCAGGAGCTCTAGGTCATACTTTCTATTATTTCTCCACGAGTAGGCTCCACAGGGTGGGATAACTTGTGTTCCTTAAATTAGGTGAGGAGAGTAGCAGGTTTGGATGGGATGCAAGAACCCAGACCTAAAGGTGGTCAGGAGGGTTTTACTGCTGAGAAAAGAAGGAGAGAAAGGAGATACTTTAGATTTAGAACAAGCACAGTCTACAGAAGGCACTACTATAAAATACACATGTCATATACCTGATTAAAAAACACAGAGTTCAGCAACAGTTCTAACTGAAGTTAATACAGGCAGTATCACAGCAGTGAAATACATTTAACTTTATCATGTAAAAAACTCAGAGATCCACAACAGTTCTAGTAAAAGTTAGTTCAGGCAGAAGCAGAGTAAAACATTTATCCTATCTAAAGCAGCAGTTTAGAATTGATATGACATATCTGAGCAGACCAGAAAGTTTCAGTTAAACATAGATACAACATCAAAAGCAAGGCTAAATTCCACAGATTACACTAAAATACTAGGTATTGAGTCAAAAAGCAATAAAAGTAAGTTAGACTATTAGATTAAGCTTCACAATTTATAGTAAGTGGGGTTGTGATAAGCCTCTGTAAGACCTAAATGCAGTGACTAAGGGTTCAGTTGAGCTAAAGGTGTTACTGTTAAAATCATATAAAATTACCGATCAGTACACCAAGGATATATAGATCACTAGCTGCCTTTATTTTAAAGAGAATGTCTTATACACTAAGCGAGCCTTAGTTACGAGGCACTGTTATGACACCTGTAGCGCCACTATAAAAAGTAAAACGCACTGCTAGTGCGATATACTGTACAGGGAAACAGGATTTAACAGTCTATTAGCGCCATTATGAAAGAAAAGAAAAACGCGCTGCTAGTGCGATAAACTGAAAAGGGAAACAGGTTTTAGTAGTCTACTAGCACAATATTCTATAAAGGGAATTTAAGGCAACGAAGCATGTTTAAAGGCTCAGAGGTAAAGAAACAAGCTGTTAACACAGCATATTGAAGTTATTTTAAAAACGCCGATAACACGCTACACACAGGGCGCGCTACTACAACTAATCAAATTAAACAGCCAGTTTGCCGAAAATGGAGACCAGCGACTACAATCCCAAAATCTTAGCTGAGCATAGGAACACGCTACCAGCTACTCGCGCTGCTACGACTGCTCAAAGTGAAAAGCCAGTTAGCTGTTAGTTGCAGCCAGAGACTGCAATTCCAAAGTCTGGGTAAGGCACTAACCAGGCACTAAAGAGGCTGAGATGACGACTTAATACCATGTCTATAAAACCCTTCTGTAACCTAGATGAGTACAAAGTAAAACAATAAACGGTCATACTGAAACTGGCAGTTAAGCCAGAACCAGGATTGCCCTACCCCTTTGTAGGGTGGATAATACCCTACACACCTGCAGAGTTTCAGCCTCCTAGCTTTTCCCTCTTGGAGAAAAACAACTTTCCAGGGTTATTTTTTCTCTATGCAGAAACATGCTTGAAATGCAAAAAGAAAGCTAAAAACAATAAACGGTCATACTGAAACTGGCAGTTAAGCCAGAACCAGGATTGCCCTACCCCTTTGTAGGGTGGATAATACCCTACACACCTGCAGAGTTTCAGCCTCCTAGCTTTTTCCCTCTTGGAGAAAAACAACTTTCCAGGGTTATTTTTCTCTATGCAGAAACATGCTTGAAATGCATAGGGAAAGCTAAAACAATAAACGGTCATACTGAAACTGGCAGTTAAGCCAGAACCAGGATTGCCCTACCCCTTTGTAGGGTGGATAATACCCTACACACCTGCAGAGTTTCAGCCTCCTAGCTTTTTCCCTCTTGGAGAAAAACAACTTTCCAGGGGTATTTTTTCTCTATGCAGAAACATGCTTGAAATGCAAAAAGAAAGCTAAAACAATAAACGGTCATACTGAAACTGGCAGTTAAGCCAGAACCAGGATTGCCCTACCCCTTTGTAGGGTGGATAATACCCTACACACCTGCAGAGTTTCAGCCTCCTAGCTTTTTCCCTCTTGGAGAAAAACAACTTTCCAGGGTTATTTTTTCTCTATGCAGAAACATGCTTGAAATGCATAGGGAAAGCTAAAAACAATAAACGGTCATACTGAAACTGGCAGTTAAGCCAGAACCAGGATTGCCCTACCCCTTTGTAGGGTGGATAATACCCTACACACCTGCAGAGTTTCAGCCTCCTAGCTTTTTCCCTCTTGGAGAAAAACAACTTTCCAGGGTTATTTTTCTCTATGCAGAAACATGCTTGAAATGCATAGGGAAAGCTAAAAACAATAAACGGTCATACTGAAACTGGCAGTTAAGCCAGAACCAGGATTGCCCTACCCCTTTGTAGGGTGGATAATACCCTACACACCTGCAGAGTTTCAGCCTCCTAGCTTTTTCCCTCTTGGAGAAAAACAACTTTCCAGGGGTATTTTTTCTCTATGCAGAAACATGCTTGAAATGCAAAAAGAAAGCTAAAAACAATAAACGGTCATACTGAAACTGGCAGTTAAGCCAGAACCAGGATTGCCCTACCCCTTTGTAGGGTGGATAATACCCTACACACCTGCAGAGTTTCAGCCTCCTAGCTTTTCCCTCTTGGAGAAAAACAACTTTCCAGGGTTATTTTTTCTCTATGCAGAAACATGCTTGAAATGCAAAAAGAAAGCTAAAAACAATAAACGGTCATACTGAAACTGGCAGTTAAGCCAGAACCAGGATTGCCCTACCCCTTTGTAGGGTGGATAATACCCTACACACCTGCAGAGTTTCAGCCTCCTAGCTTTTTCCCTCTTGGAGAAAAACAACTTTCCAGGAGTATTTTTTCTCTATGCAGAAACATGCTTGAAATGCAAAAAGAAAGCTAAAAACAATAAACGGTCATACTGAAACTGGCAGTTAAGCCAGAACCAGGATTGCCCTACCCCTTTGTAGGGTGGATAATACCCTACACACCTGCAGAGTTTCAGCCTCCTAGCTTTTTCCCTCTTGGAGAAAAACAACTTTCCAGGGTTATTTTTTCTCTATGCAGAAACATGCTTGAAATGCATAGGAAAACTAAAAACAATAAACGGTCATACTGAAACTGGCAGTTAAGCCAGAACCAGGATTGCCCTACCCCTTTGTAGGGTGGATAATACCCTACACACCTGCAGAGTTTCAGCCTCCTAGCTTTTTCCCTCTTGGAGAAAAACAACTTTCCAGGGTATTTTTTCTCTATGCAGAAACATGCTTGAAATGCAAAAAGAAAGCTAAAACAATAAACGGTCATACTGAAACTGGCAGTTAAGCCAGAACCAGGATTGCCCTACCCCTTTGTAGGGTGGATAATACCCTACACACCTGCAGAGTTTCAGCCTCCTAGCTTTTTCCCTCTTGGAGAAAAACAACTTTCCAGGGTTATTTTTCTCTATGCAGAAACATGCTTGAAACGCATAGGGAAAGCTAAAACAATAAACGGTCATACTGAAACTGGCAGTTAAGCCAGAACCAGGATTGCCCTACCCCTTTGTAGGGTGGATAATACCCTACACACCTGCAGAGTTTCAGCCTCCTAGCTTTTTCCCTCTTGGAGAAAAACAACTTTCCAGGGTTATTTTTCTCTATGCAGAAACATGCTTGAAATGCATAGGGAAAGCTAAAAACAATAAACGGTCATACTGAAACTGGCAGTTAAGCCAGAACCAGGATTGCCCTACCCCTTTGTAGGGTGGATAATACCCTACACACCTGCAGAGTTTCAGCCTCCTAGCTTTTTCCCTCTTGGAGAAAAACAACTTTCCAGGGGTATTTTTCTCTATGCAGAAACATGCTTGAAATGCAAAAGAAAGCTAAAAACAATAAACGGTCATACTGAAACTGGCAGTTAAGCCAGAACCAGGATTGCCCTACCCCTTTGTAGGGTGGATAATACCCTACACACCTGCAGAGTTTCAGCCTCCTAGCTTTTTCCCTCTTGGAGAAAAACAACTTTCCAGGGTTATTTTTTCTCTATGCAGAAACATGCTTGAAATGCAAAAAGAAAGCTAAAAACAATAAACGGTCATACTGAAACTGGCAGTTAAGCCAGAACCAGGATTGCCCTACCCCTTTGTAGGGTGGATAATACCCTACACACCTGCAGAGTTTCAGCCTCCTAGCTTTTTCCCTCTTGGAGAAAAACAACTTTCCACAGGTATTTTTTTCTCTATGCAGAAACATGCTTGAAATGCAAAAAGAAAGCTAAAAACAATAAACGGTCATACTGAAACTGGCAGTTAAGCCAGAACCAGGATTGCCCTACCCCTTTGTAGGGTGGATAATACCCTACACACCTGCAGAGTTTCAGCCTCCTAGCTTTTTCCCTCTTGGAGAAAAACAACTTTCCAGGGTTATTTTTTCTCTATGCAGAAACATGCTTGAAATGCATAGGGAAAGCTAAAAACAATAAACGGTCATACTGAAACTGGCAGTTAAGCCAGAACCAGGATTGCCCTACCCCTTTGTAGGGTGGATAATACCCTACACACCTGCAGAGTTTCAGCCTCCTAGCTTTTTCCTCTTGGAGAAAAACAACTTTCCACAGGTATTTTTTCTCTATGCAGAAACATGCTTGAAATGCAAAAGAAAGCTAAAAACAATAAACGGTCATACTGAAACTGGCAGTTAAGCCAGAACCAGGATTGCCCTACCCCTTGTTAGGGTGGATAATACCCTACACACCTGCAGAGTTTCAGCCTCCTAGCTTTTTCCCTCTTGGAGAAAAACAACTTTCCAGGGTTATTTTTTCTCTATGCAGAAACATGCTTGAAATGCATAGAGAAAGCAATAAACGGTCATACTGAAACTGGCAGTTAAGCCAGAACCAGGATTGCCCTACCCCTTTGTAGGGTGGATAATACCCTACACACCTGCAGAGTTTCAGCCTCCTAGCTTTTTCCCTCTTGGAGAAAAACAACTTTCCAGGGTAATTTTCTCTATGCAGAAACATGCTTGAAATGCATAGGGAAAGCTAAAAACAATAAACGGTCATACTGAAACTGGCAGTTAAGCCAGAACCAGGATTGCCCTCCTTTGTAGGGTGGATAATACCCTACACACCTGCAGAGTTTCAGCCTCCTAGCTTTTTCCCTCTTGGAGAAAAACAACTTTCCAGGGTTATTTTTTCTCTATGCAGAAACATGCTTGAAATGCAAAAAGAAAGCTAAAAACAATAAACGGTCATACTGAAACTGGCAGTTAAGCCAGAACCAGGATTGCCTACCCCTTTGTAGGGTGGATAATACCCTACACACCTGCAGAGTTTCAGCCTCCTAGCTTTTTCCTCTTGGAGAAAAACAACTTTCCAGGGTTATTTTTTCTCTATGCAGAAACATGCTTGAAATGCAAAAAGAAAGCTAAAACAATAAACGGTCATACTGAAACTGGCAGTTAAGCCAGAACCAGGATTGCCCTACCCCTTTGTAGGGTGGATAATACCCTACACACCTGCAGAGTTTCAGCCTCCTAGCTTTTTCCTCTTGGAGAAAAACAACTTTCCAGGGTTATTTTTTCTCTATGCAGAAACATGCTTGAAATGCAAAGGGAAAGCTAAAAACAATAAACGGTCATACTGAAACTGGCAGTTAAGCCAGAACCAGGATTGCCCTACCCCTTTGTAGGGTGGATAATACCCTACACACCTGCAGAGTTTCAGCCTCCTAGCTTTTTCCCTCTTGGAGAAAAACAACTTTCCAGGGTTATTTTTTCTCTATGCAGAAACATGCTTGAAATGCAAAAAGAAAGCTAAAAACAATAAACGGTCATACTGAAACTGGCAGTTAAGCCAGAACCAGGATTGCCCTACCCCTTTGTAGGGTGGATAATACCCTACACACCTGCAGAGTTTCAGCCTCCTAGCTTTTTCCCTCTTGGAGAAAAACAACTTTCCAGGGTTATTTTTTCTCTATGCAGAAACATGCTTGAAATGCAATAAACGGTCATACTGAAACTGGCAGTTAAGCCAGAACCAGGATTGCCCTACCCCTTTGTAGGGTGGATAATACCCTACACACCTGCAGAGTTTCAGCCTCCTAGCTTTTTCCCTCTTGGAGAAAAACAACTTTCCAGGGTTAATTTTCTCTATGCAGAAACATGCTTGAAATGCAAAAAGAAAGCTAAAAACAATAAACGGTCATACTGAAACTGGCAGTTAAGCCAGAACCAGGATTGCCCTACCCCTTTGTAGGGTGGATAATACCCTACACACCTGCAGAGTTTCAGCCTCCTAGCTTTTTCCCTCTTGGAGAAAAACAACTTTCCAGGGTTATTTTTTCTCTATGCAGAAACATGCTTGAAATGCAAAAAGAAAGCTAAAAACAATAAACGGTCATACTGAAACTGGCAGTTAAGCCAGAACCAGGATTGCCCTACCCCTTTGTAGGGTGGATAATACCCTACACACCTGCAGAGTTTCAGCCTCCTAGCTTTTCCCTCTTGGAGAAAAACAACTTTCCAGGGTTATTTTTTCTCTATGCAGAAACATGCTTGAAATGCATAGGGAAAGCTAAAAACAATAAACGGTCATACTGAAACTGGCAGTTAAGCCAGAACCAGGATTGCCCTACCCCTTTGTAGGGTGGATAATACCCTACACACCTGCAGAGTTTCAGCCTCCTAGCTTTTTCCCTCTTGGAGAAAAACAACTTTCCAGGGGTATTTTTTCTCTATGCAGAAACATGCTTGAAATGCAAAAAGAAAGCTAAAAACAATAAACGGTCATACTGAAACTGGCAGTTAAGCCAGAACCAGGATTGCCCTACCCCTTTGTAGGGTGGATAATACCCTACACACCTGCAGAGTTTCAGCCTCCTAGCTTTTTCCCTCTTGGAGAAAAACAACTTTCCAGGGTTATTTTTTCTCTATGCAGAAACATGCTTGAAATGCATAGGAAAGCTAAAACAATAAACGGTCATACTGAAACTGGCAGTTAAGCCAGAACCAGGATTGCCCTACCCCTTTGTAGGGTGGATAATACCCTACACACCTGCAGAGTTTCAGCCTCCTAGCTTTTTCCTCTTGGAGAAAAACAACTTTCCAGGGTTAATTTTCTCTATGCAGAAACATGCTTGAAATGCAAAAAGAAAGCTAAAAACAATAAACGGTCATACTGAAACTGGCAGTTAAGCCAGAACCAGGATTGCCCTACCCCTTTGTAGGGTGGATAATACCCTACACACCTGCAGAGTTTCAGCCTCCTAGCTTTTTCCCTCTTGGAGAAAAACAACTTTCCAGGGTTATTTTTTCTCTATGCAGAAACATGCTTGAAATGCAAAAAGAAAGCTAAAAACAATAAACGGTCATACTGAAACTGGCAGTTAAGCCAGAACCAGGATTGCCCTACCCCTTTGTAGGGTGGATAATACCCTACACACCTGCAGAGTTTCAGCCTCCTAGCTTTTTCCCTCTTGGAGAAAAACAACTTTCCACAGGTATTTTTTCTCTATGCAGAAACATGCTTGAAATGCAAAAAGAAAGCTAAAACAATAAACGGTCATACTGAAACTGGCAGTTAAGCCAGAACCAGGATTGCCCTACCCCTTTGTAGGGTGGATAATACCCTACACACCTGCAGAGTTTCAGCCTCCTAGCTTTTTCCCTCTTGGAGAAAAACAACTTTCCAGGGTTATTTTTCTCTATGCAGAAACATGCTTGAAATGCAAAGGGAAAGCTAAAACAATAAACGGTCATACTGAAACTGGCAGTTAAGCCAGAACCAGGATTGCCCTACCCCTTTGTAGGGTGGATAATACCCTACACACCTGCAGAGTTTCAGCCTCCTAGCTTTTTCCTCTTGGAGAAAAACAACTTTCCACAGGTATTTTTTCTCTATGCAGAAACATGCTTGAAATGCAAAAAGAAAGCTAAAAACAATAAACGGTCATACTGAAACTGGCAGTTAAGCCAGAACCAGGATTGCCCTACCCCTTTGTAGGGTGGATAATACCCTACACACCTGCAGAGTTTCAGCCTCCTAGCTTTTTCCCTCTTGGAGAAAAACAACTTTCCAGGGTTATTTTTTCTCTATGCAGAAACATGCTTGAAATGCAAAAAGAAAGCTAAAAACAATAAACGGTCATACTGAAACTGGCAGTTAAGCCAGAACCAGGATTGCCCTACCCCTTTGTAGGGTGGATAATACCCTACACACCTGCAGAGTTTCAGCCTCCTAGCTTTTTCCCTCTTGGAGAAAAACAACTTTCCAGGGTTATTTTTTCTCTATGCAGAAACATGCTTGAAATGCAAAGGGAAAGCTAAAAACAATAAACGGTCATACTGAAACTGGCAGTTAAGCCAGAACCAGGATTGCCCTACCGCCTTGTAGGGTGGATAATATCCTACACACCTGCAGAGTTTCAGCCTCCTAGCTTTTTCCCTCTTGGAGAAAAACAACTTTCTAGGGTTATTTTTTCTCTATGCAGAAACATGCTTGAAATGCATAGGGAAAGCTAAAAACAATAAACGGTCATACTGAAACTAGCAGTTAAGCCAGAACCAGGATTGCCCCACCCCTTTTTAGGGTGGATAATACCCTACATACCTGCAGAGTTTCAGCCTCCTAGCTTTTTCCCTCTTGGAGAAAAATAACTTTCCAGGGTATTTTTTCTCTATGCAGAAACATGCTTGAAATGCAAAAAGAAAGCTAAAAACAATAAACGGTCATACTGAAACTGGCAGTTAAGCCAGAACCAGGATTGCCCTACCCCTTTGTAGGGTGGATAATACCCTACACACCTGCAGAGTTTCAGCCTCCTAGCTTTTTCCCTCTTGGAGAAAAACAACTTTCCAGGGTTATTTTTTCTCTATGCAGAAACATGCTTGAAATGCATAGGGAAAGCTAAAAACAATAAACGGTCATACTGAAACTGGCAGTTAAGCCAGAACCAGGATTGCCCTACCCCTTTGTAGGGTGGATAATACCCTACACACCTGCAGAGTTTCAGCCTCCTAGCTTTTTCCCTCTTGGAGAAAAACAACTTTCCAGGGGTATTTTTTCTCTATGCAGAAACATGCTTGAAATGCAAAAAGAAAGCTAAAAACAATAAACGGTCATACTGAAACTGGCAGTTAAGCCAGAACCAGGATTGCCCTACCCCTTTGTAGGGTGGATAATACCCTACACACCTGCAGAGTTTCAGCCTCCTAGCTTTTTCCCTCTTGGAGAAAAACAACTTTCCAGGGTTATTTTTTCTCTATGCAGAAACATGCTTGAAATGCAAAAAGAAAGCTAAAAACAATAAACGGTCATACTGAAACTGGCAGTTAAGCCAGAACCAGGATTGCCCTACCCCTTTGTAGGGTGGATAATACCCTACACACCTGCAGAGTTTCAGCCTCCTAGCTTTTTCCCTCTTGGAGAAAAACAACTTTCCAGGGTTATTTTTTCTCTATGCAGAAACATGCTTGAAATGCAAAGGGAAAGCTAAAAACAATAAACGGTCATACTGAAACTGGCAGTTAAGCCAGAACCAGGATTGCCCTACCCTTTGTAGGGTGGATAATACCCTACACACCTGCAGAGTTTCAGCCTCCTAGCTTTTTCCCTCTTGGAGAAAAACAACTTTCCAGGGTTATTTTTTCTCTATGCAGAAACATGCTTGAAATGCAAAGGAAAGCTAAAACAATAAACGGTCATACTGAAACTGGCAGTTAAGCCAGAACCAGGATTGCCCTACCCCTTTGTAGGGTGGATAATACCCTACACACCTGCAGAGTTTCAGCCTCCTAGCTTTTTCCCTCTTGGAGAAAAACAACTTTCCACAGGTATTTTTTTCTCTATGCAGAAACATGCTTGAAATGCAAAAAGAAAGCTAAAAACAATAAACGGTCATACTGAAACTGGCAGTTAAGCCAGAACCAGGATTGCCCTACCCCTTTGTAGGGTGGATAATACCCTACACACCTGCAGAGTTTCAGCCTCCTAGCTTTTTCCCTCTTGGAGAAAAACAACTTTCCAGGGTTATTTTTTCTCTATGCAGAAACATGCTTGAAATGCATAGGAAAGCTAAAAACAATAAACGGTCATACTGAAACTGGCAGTTAAGCCAGAACCAGGATTGCCCTACCCCTTTGTAGGGTGGATAATACCCTACACACCTGCAGAGTTTCAGCCTCCTAGCTTTTTCCCTCTTGGAGAAAAACAACTTTCCAGGGGTATTTTTTCTCTATGCAGAAACATGCTTGAAATGCAAAAAGAAAGCTAAAAACAATAAACGGTCATACTGAAACTGGCAGTTAAGCCAGAACCAGGATTGCCCTACCCCTTTGTAGGGTGGATAATACCCTACACACCTGCAGAGTTTCAGCCTCCTAGCTTTTCCCTCTTGGAGAAAAACAACTTTCCAGGGTTATTTTTTCTCTATGCAGAAACATGCTTGAAATGCATAGGGAAAGCTAAAAACAATAAACGGTCATACTGAAACTGGCAGTTAAGCCAGAACCAGGATTGCCCTACCCCTTTGTAGGGTGGATAATACCCTACACACCTGCAGAGTTTCAGCCTCCTAGCTTTTTCCTCTTGGAGAAAAACAACTTTCCAGGGTTATTTTTTCTCTATGCAGAAACATGCTTGAAATGCAAAAAGAAAGCTAAAAACAATAAACGGTCATACTGAAACTGGCAGTTAAGCCAGAACCAGGATTGCCCTACCCCTTTGTAGGGTGGATAATACCCTACACACCTGCAGAGTTTCAGCCTCCTAGCTTTTTCCCTCTTGGAGAAAAACAACTTTCCAGGGTTATTTTTTCTCTATGCAGAAACATGCTTGAAATGCATAGGGAAAGCTAAAAACAATAAACGGTCATACTGAAACTGGCAGTTAAGCCAGAACCAGGATTGCCCTACCCCTTTGTAGGGTGGATAATACCCTACACACCTGCAGAGTTTCAGCCTCCTAGCTTTTTCCCTCTTGGAGAAAAACAACTTTCCAGGGTTATTTTTTCTCTATGCAGAAACATGCTTGAAATGCAAAAAGAAAGCTAAAAACAATAAACGGTCATACTGAAACTGGCAGTTAAGCCAGAACCAGGATTGCCCTACCCCTTTGTAGGGTGGATAATACCCTACACACCTGCAGAGTTTCAGCCTCCTAGCTTTTTTCCTCTTGGAGAAAAACAACTTTCCACAGGTATTTTTTTCTCTATGCAGAAACATGCTTGAAATGCAAAAAGAAAGCTAAAACAATAAACGGTCATACTGAAACTGGCAGTTAAGCCAGAACCAGGATTGCCCTACCCCTTTGTAGGGTGGATAATACCCTACACACCTGCAGAGTTTCAGCCTCCTAGCTTTTTCCTCTTGGAGAAAAACAACTTTCCAGGGTTATTTTTTCTATGCAGAAACATGCTTGAAATGCATAGGGAAAGCTAAAAACAATAAACGGTCATACTGAAACTGGCAGTTAAGCCAGAACCAGGATTGCCCTACCCCTTTGTAGGGTGGATAATACCCTACACACCTGCAGAGTTTCAGCCTCCTAGCTTTTTCCCTCTTGGAGAAAAACAACTTTCCAGGGTTATTTTTTCTCTATGCAGAAACATGCTTGAAATGCAAAGGGAAAGCTAAAACAATAAACGGTCATACTGAAACTGGCAGTTAAGCCAGAACCAGGATTGCCCTACCCCTTTGTAGGGTGGATAATACCCTACACACCTGCAGAGTTTCAGCCTCCTAGCTTTTTCCCTCTTGGAGAAAAACAACTTTCCAGGGTTATTTTTCTCTATGCAGAAACATGCTTGAAATGCAAAAAGAAAGCTAAAAACAATAAACGGTCATACTGAAACTGGCAGTTAAGCCAGAACCAGGATTGCCCTACCCCTTTGTAGGGTGGATAATACCCTACACACCTGCAGAGTTTCAGCCTCCTAGCTTTTTCCCTCTTGGAGAAAAACAACTTTCCAGGGGTATTTTTTCTCTATGCAGAAACATGCTTGAAATGCAAAAAGAAAGCTAAAAACAATAAACGGTCATACTGAAACTGGCAGTTAAGCCAGAACCAGGATTGCCCTACCCCTTTGTAGGGTGGATAATACCCTACACACCTGCAGAGTTTCAGCCTCCTAGCTTTTTCCCTCTTGGAGAAAAACAACTTTCCAGGGTTATTTTTCTCTATGCAGAAACATGCTTGAAATGCATAGGGAAAGCTAAAAACAATAAACGGTCATACTGAAACTGGCAGTTAAGCCAGAACCAGGATTGCCCTACCCCTTTGTAGGGTGGATAATACCCTACACACCTGCAGAGTTTCAGCCTCCTAGCTTTTTCCCTCTTGGAGAAAAACAACTTTCCAGGGGTATTTTTTCTCTATGCAGAAACATGCTTGAAATGCAAAAAGAAAGCTAAAAACAATAAACGGTCATACTGAAACTGGCAGTTAAGCCAGAACCAGGATTGCCCTACCCCTTTGTAGGGTGGATAATACCCTACACACCTGCAGAGTTTCAGCCTCCTAGCTTTTTCCCTCTTGGAGAAAAACAACTTTCCAGGGTTATTTTTTCTCTATGCAGAAACATGCTTGAAATGCATAGGGAAAGCTAAAAACAATAAACGGTCATACTGAAACTGGCAGTTAAGCCAGAACCAGGATTGCCCTACCCCTTTGTAGGGTGGATAATACCCTACACACCTGCAGAGTTTCAGCCTCCTAGCTTTTTCCCTCTTGGAGAAAAACAACTTTCTAGGGTTATTTTTTCTCTATGCAGAAACATGCTTGAAATGCATAGGGAAAGCTAAAAACAATAAACGGTCATACTGAAACTGGCAGTTAAGCCAGAACCAGGATTGCCCTACCCCTTTGTAGGGTGGATAATACCCTACACACCTGCAGAGTTTCAACCTCCTAGCTTTTTCCCTCTTGGAGAAAAACAACTTTCCAGGGGTATTTTTTCTCTATGCAGAAATATGCTTAAAATGCAAAAAGAAAGCGAAAAAAATAAACGGTCATTCTGAAACTGGCAGTTAAGCCAGAACCAGGATTGCCCTGCCCCTTTGTAGGGTGGATAATACCCTACACACCTGCAGAGTTTCAGCCTCCTAGCTTTTTCCTCTTGGAGAAAAACAACTTTCCAGGGTTATTTTTTCTCTATGCAGAAACATGCTTGAAATGCAAAAAGAAAGCTAAAAACAATAAACGGTCATACTGAAACTGGCAGTTAAGCCAGAACCAGGATTGCCCTACCCCTTTGTAGGGTGGATAATACCCTACACACCTGCAGAGTTTCAGCCTCCTAGCTTTTTCCCTCTTGGAGAAAAACAACTTTCCACAGGTATTTTTTTCTCTATGCAGAAACATGCTTGAAATGCAAAAAGAAAGCTAAAAACAATAAACGGTCATACTGAAACTGGCAGTTAAGCCAGAACCAGGATTGCCCTACCCTTTGTAGGGTGGATAATACCCTACACACCTGCAGAGTTTCAGCCTCCTAGCTTTTTTCCTCTTGGAGAAAAACAACTTTCCAGGGTTATTTTTTCTCTATGCAGAAACATGCTTGAAATGCATAGGAAAGCTAACAACAATAAACGGTCATACTGAAACTGGCAGTTAAGCCAGAACCAGGATTGCCCTACCCCTTTGTAGGGTGGATAATACCCTACACACCTGCAGAGTTTCAGCCTCCTAGCTTTTTCCTCTTGGAGAAAAACAACTTTCTAGGGTATATTTTCTCTATACAGAAATATGCTTGAAATGCAAAAGAAAGCTAAAAACAATAAACGGTCATACTGAAACTGGCAGTTAAGCCAGAACCAGGATTGCCCTACCCCTTTGTAGGGTGGATAATACCCTACACACCTGCAGAGTTTCAGCCTCCTAGCTTTTTCCCTCTTGGAGAAAAACAACTTTCCAGGGTTATTTTTTCTCTATGCAGAAACATGCTTGAAATGCATAGGGAAAGCTAAAAACAATAAACGGTCATACTGAAACTGGCAGTTAAGCCAGAACCAGGATTGCCCTACCCCTTTGTAGGGTGGATAATACCCTACACACCTGCAGAGTTTCAGCCTCCTAGCTTTTTCCCTCTTGGAGAAAAACAACTTTCCAGGGGTATTTTTTCTATGCAGAAACATGCTTGAAATGCAAAAAGAAAGCTAAAAACAATAAACGGTCATACTGAAACTGGCAGTTAAGCCAGAACCAGGATTGCCCTACCCCTTTGTAGGGTGGATAATACCCAGGTTTAAGTCTTTAGAACGGGTAATTCCGGCACTGTTTGTTTTGTGGATATGCAGGAGGTCCATCAGAGTGGGGTCTGACAATGCCCTGTATGCCAGGCATAGATATCCCCTTAAAAGCCTGTAAGAGACAGAACAGAGGCATAGAGCCTTGAGGTGGTCTGCAAAGGATATTTTACTTACACCCTGTATTCTTTTAGTGTGGAACCTCTGTGGACATTCCAATTGTTGGATATGCCTGGTTAGGTACATACCAAAGCGGGCATTGTACTCAATGATAGGTCTGATGAATGCTGAATACAGTGGAGCAATTACTTCCTTGGACCTAGATGCCATACCTTTGTTTAGAAGTTGCGCAACATAGAATGATTTCCTCACCACTGTAGACACATGATGATCAAAGGCTAGACTACTATCTATGTGTGTCCCTAAATCCTGACTACTGGGTCATCTCTAAGGGGTGTGTTGTCAATATGATAGTTACCAGGGATGGATGACTTCCCAAAGGATACTAGTATGCTTTTCTTGGCATTTAGTTTTAGTCCATGGCTCTGACACTAGTTGTTTGTCTGAGTCAGCCCCCTCCTGGAGAACATTTGTGTCAGTGTGAGATTTAATGAGAGCTCCCAATTTGCAATCATTTGCAAATTTAGTCAGCCAGAGACCACTGACGTTGACCTTGACTTCAGAGAAGTAAATGCCAAAAAGGAGAGGTCCAAGGACTGATCAGTGAGAGACTCCACTTGTGATTGGCCTCTTTGATCCTGATTCTAACTTCCTGGGTCCTGTCTGTGAGCCAGTTGGCTATCTAGCAGGTGACATACCCGTGTGGGGTATTGTGTCAAATGCCTTGGCCAGGACAAGGTAGGCATTGTGAATGACTGCCCTCATCCATTGCTTTGGTGACCTTCTCAAAGAAGTCCACCAGGTTAAGTAGGCATGATCTGCCCTTAACAAAATCAAACTGGGTTGGGTCCAGTGTCT
>NC_056739.1:1801781326-1801805216 GCF_019279795.1 Protopterus annectens | reverse complement strand
TTCCAGGGCTATTTTTCTCTATGCATAAACATGCTTGAAATGCATAGTGAAAGCTAAAAACAATAAACGGTCATACTGAAACTGGAAGTTAAGCCAGAACCAGGATTGCCCTACCCCTTGTTAGTGTCGATAGTACCCTACACACCTGCATAGTTTCAGCCTCCTAGCTTTTTCCCTCTTGGAGAAAAACAACTTTCCAGGGTTATTATTTCTCTAGGCAGAAACATGCTTGAAATGCATAGAAAAGCTAAAAACAATAAACGGTCATACTGAAACTGACAGTTAAGCCAGAACCAGGATTGCCCTACCCCTTTGTAGGGTGGATAGTACCCTACACACCTGCAGAGTTTCAGCCTCCTAGCTTTTTCCCTCTTGGAGAAAAGCAACTTTCCACAGGTATTTTTTTCTCCATGCAGAAACATGCTTGAAATGCAAAAAGAAAGCTAAAAACAATAAACGGTCATACTGAAACTGGCAGTTAAGCCAGAACCAGGATTGCCCTACCCCTTTGTAGGGTGGATAGTACCCTACACACCTGCAGAGTTTCAGCCTCCTAGCTTTTTCCCTCTTGGAGAAAAACAACTCTCCACAGGTATTTTTTTCTCTATGCAGAAACATGCTTGAAATGCAAAAAGAAAGCTAAAAACAATAAATGGTCATACTGAAACTGGCAGTTAAACCAGAACCAGGATTGCCCTACCCCTTTGTAGGGTGGATAGTACCCTACACACCTGCATAGTTTCAGCCTCATAGCTTTTTCCCTCTTGGAGAAAAACAACTTTCCAGGGTTATTTTTTCTCTATGCAAAAACATGCTTGAAATATATAGGGAAAGCTAAAAACAATAAATGGTCATATTGAAACTGGCAGTTAAGCCAGAACCAGGATTGCCCTACCCCTTTGTAGGGTGGATAGTGCCCTACACACCTGCAGAGTTTCAGCCTCCTAGCTTTTTCCCTCTTGGAGAAAAACAACTTTCCATAGGTATTTTTCTCTCTATGCAGAAACATGCTTGAAATGCAAAAAGAAAGCTAAAAACAATAAACGGTCATACTGAAACTGGCAGTTAAGCCAGAACCAGGATTGCCCTACCCCTTTGTAGGGTGCATAATACCCTACACACCTGCAGAGTTTCAGCCTCCTAACTTTTTCCATCTTGGAGAAAAGCAACTTTCCAGGGGTATTTTTTCTCTATGCAAAAACATGCTTGAAATGCATAGGGAAAGCTAAAAACAATAAACGGTCATACTGAAACTGGCAGTTATGTCAGAACCAGGATTGCCCTACCCCTTTGTAGGGTGGATAGTACCCTACACACCTGCATAGTTTCAGCCTCCTAGCTTTTTCCCTCTTGGAGAAAAACAACTTTCCAGGGTTATTTTTTCTCTATGCAAAAACATGCTTGAAATACATAGGGAAAGCTAAAAATAATAAACGGTCATACTGAAACTGGCCGTTAAGCCAGAACCAGGATTGCCCTACCTCTTTGTAGGGTGGATAGTACCCTACACACCTGCAGAGTTTCAGCCTCCTAGCTTTTTCCCTCTAGGAGAAAAACAACTTTCCAGAGGTATTTTTTTCTCTATGCAGAAACATGCTTGAAATGCAAAAAGAAAGCTAAAAACAATAAACGGTCATACTGAAACAGGCAGTTAAGCCAGAACCAGGATTGCCCTACCCCTTTGTAGGGGGGATAATACCCTACACACCTGCAGAGTTTCAGCCTCCTAGCTTTTTCCCTCTTGGAGAAAAACAACTTTCCAGGGTTATTTTTTCTCTATGCAAAAACATGCTTGAAATGCATAGGGAAAGCTAAAAACAATAAATGGTCATACTGAAACTGGCAGTTAAGCCAGAACCAGGATTGCCCTACCCTTGTTCGTGTGTATAGTACCCTTACACACCTGCAGAGTTTCAGCCTCATAGCTTTTTCCCTCTTGGAGAAAACAACTTTCCAGGGTTATTATTTCTCTATGCAGAAACATGCTTGAAATGCATAGGGAAAGCTAAAAACAATAAACGGTCATACTGAAACTGGCAGTTAAGCCAGAACCAGGATTGTCCTACCCCTTTGTAGGGTGGATAGTACCCTACACACCTGCAGAGTTTCAGCCTCCTAGCTTTTTCCCTCTTGGAGAAAAACAACTCTCCACAGGTATTTTTTTCTCTATGCAGAAACATGCTTGAAATGCAAAAGGAAAGCTAAAAACAATAAATGGTCATACTGAAACTGGCAGTTAAGCCAGAACCAGGATTGCCCTACCCCTTTGTAGGGTGGATAGTACCCTACACACCTGCATAGTTTCAGCCTCATAGCTTTTTCCCTCTTGGAGAAAAACAACTTTCCAGGGTTATTTTTTCTCTATGCAAAAACATGCTTGAAATATATAGGGAAAGCTAAAAACAATAAATGGTCATATTGAAACTGGCAGTTAAGCCAGAACCAGGATTGCCCTACCCCTTTGTAGGGTGGATAGTGCCCTACACACCTGCAGAGTTTCAGCCTCCTAGCTTTTTCCCTCTTGGAGAAAAACAACTTTCCATAGGTATTTTTTTCTCTATGCAGAAACATGCTTGAAATGCAAAAAAAAAGCTAAAAACAATAAACGGTCATACTGAAACTGGCAGTTAAGCCAGAACCAGGATTGCCCTACCCCTTTTTAGGGTGGATAATACCCTACACACCTGCAGAGTTTCAGCCTCCAAGCTTTTTCCCTCTTGGAGAAAAACAACTTTCCAGGGTTATTTTTTCTCTATGCATAAACATGCTTGAAATGCATAGTGAAAGCTAAAAACAATAAACGGTCATACTGAAACTGGAAGTTAAGCCAGAACCAGGATTGCCCTACCCCTTGTTAGTGTCGATAGTACCCTACACACCTGCATAGTTTCAGCCTCCTAGCTTTTTCCCTCTTGGAGAAAAACAACTTTCCAGGGTTATTATTTCTCTAGGCAGAAACATGCTTGAAATGCATAGAAAAGCTAAAAACAATAAACGGTCATACTGAAACTGACAGTTAAGCCAGAACCAGGATTGCCCTACCCCTTTATAGGTTCATAGGTTCATAGGTTCATACTAGGCTATCTGCCCGAGGGCATTTACAAGCCTAGCCCATCGTTTTGTGGCTTACGCCACCCCTTTAGTATGGGGAACTATACCCATTATTTTGCTGTGCCTCTGTCGAGCAGTGACACTGAGGTAATCCCTGGGGTATATCTGCGATCTCCCATCCATTGGTCAAGATTTCTCTTGAACAAGGCCAGCGAGGTGCTCTGCCTCACATGTACCGGGATTTTGTTCCACAGCATAGGGAGTCTTTGGGTGATGAATCTATCCCTCCAGCACGTCCTATTAATAGCCGTGTCGAGGTTTAAGTCTCCGCCCTTGTGGCTCTGATGGATCTAGATTTTTGAGGTGAAGCATATTCATCAAATCTGGGTTTGCCATGGCCTTGTATGTTAGGCAAAGGTCACCTCTGAGCAAGCGTTTAGCGACTGAATAGAGCTGGAGTTGTTTCAGTCGGGCAGCATAGGACAGATTTTGAGACCCTTTATCCTTTTGGTGAGGAACTTTTGTGGCCTCTCCAGCTGCTGCAAGTGTCGGGTCAGATACATTCCGAATGGGGCATTGTACTCAATCATTGGTCTGATGAGTGATGAGTAATGGGAGACTATGACCTCCCTTGATCTAGATGAGAATCCCTTCATGATAAGGTGGGCAATGTAGAAGGTCTTCCTGACTACTTTAGCTACATGGGTGTCGAACGACAGACTACTATCAACCTGGGTCCCCAGGTCCCTGATAACTTCTTCTGTGCTCAGTGGATTGCCACCTATTTGGTAGCTAGGGGTAACCTTGTTTTTCCCGAAGGGTATGACTATGCATTTTTGGCATTTAACTTTAGGCGTGGCTCTGGCACCAGTTATCCGTTTCTGTGAGACCCTTCTGAAGGATATCTGTGTCAGATGTGTTTTCTACTATGGCGCCCAGTTTGCAGTCATCTGCAAACTTTGTCAGCCATAACCCTCCTGTGTTTGCTTGTACTTGGAAAAGTAGATGCCAAACAAGAGTGGGCCCAGGACTGAGCCCTGTGGGACACCACTTGTGACAGGCTTTGAGTCTGACATGGCGCCAGCAACTCTGACCCTGTGGGTTCTGTCACTCAGCCAGTTTGCAACCCATCTTGTGATGTATGGGTTAACATTTAAGCTGATGAGTTTTTCAATGATACCCGAGTGGGGTATTGTATCGAAGGCCTTAGCCAGATCGAGGTAGGCTGTATGGACTGCCTTTCCCTCATCAATGGCTTTGGTGACTGTTTCAAAAAGTCAACCAAGTTTAAAAGGCATGATCTGCCTTTGACAAAGCCAAACTGGGTTGGATCCAAAGTCTGCAAATTCCCTATGTCTTTATTTATGAGGTCCATTATGATCCTCTCCATGGCTTTGCAGATAAGGCTTGTCAAGCTAATGGGCCGGTAATTTCCAGGGTCGGTGGAGGCACCGCCTTTGTGAAGTGGGACCACAGTTGCAGTGTGCCACTCCTTGGGTACGTATCCAGAGGTAAGACTTTGATTAAACAGCTGTCCTAGCTGTGGGTTTAATTCCTCATTGAGTTCGTGGAGCACACAGCCGGGGACACCATCAGGTCCCATGGATGCTGTGTTTTTGCTTTGGAGAGCAGTTCTCACTTGGGCGCTGGAGATGTTTGGGGGCTGCAATCGTTTGGTATAGATATCTCTCCTTTTGGGAGGGGAGAAGTTTGCACTGAACCTGTCAGCCAGTATATTGGCAATGTCTGTAGGATCAGTAATCTTCACATCATTTTGAACTAGTTCTGAGCATATCTGGGAGTTTCCTCCTAGGTTTCTAACATAGCTAAAGAAGGCCTTATGATTGTCTTTTGAGTCTTTAGCTATTTTTCTCTCGAAATTTGCTTTGGATGATTTTATGAGAGCTCTTAGTTTTTACTTATAGTGATCAAGGGTGTCTTACCTTTTAAGGATTTTGCTCTATCTTGTAGTAGCTTCCTCCTTTTGTTGTAGAGTTTGTTTATGGCTGGGGTCCACCAGACTGGACGCTTGCCTTTGGTACAAAGAGTCTTTGTTTTGCTTGGGATTGCCTTATCCATGCAGTCCTGCAGGTGCTGGTAGAAGGCATTTGTAAGTGATTCAGCGGCTTGAGTACTGTTTTCCGCCCGGTTCGGGGCCTTAAAGGAGACCACACTAGTCTTTAAAAGTGTGAAGTCGGCTTTTGAGAAGTTCTTTACTGTGGTCTTTTTATTTCAGGTGGGGTGGGATGAGGACCTCCAGCGAGATTAGTTTGTGATCTGATCTCACCAGTGAGGGGTATACTTCCGGTGTTGAACATTGTGCTCCCATGTTCGTGATGATGAGATCAAGTATGTTATCTCCTCTTGTGGGGATGGTGACTAGTTGTTCCATGGCATTTGAGTTTATGAATTCCAGGAACTTTTGGGCTAGGGTGTTTGGGCTTGAGTAGTGTTCCCAGTCTATATTAGGGTAATTGAAGTCACCTAGTATGATGGTGTTTGGTGATACATTTATCCCTCTAGTGTTTTCAGGAAGGCCATGTGAGGTTCCTGAGTTTGTGAGGGTGGCCTGTAACATGCTACAATTTGCAGAGCAGTCTTGCCTATGGTTAATTGCACCTGGATGGTCTCCGATGCATCATGCGTTGCCACCAGTCTTGAGGTGTGGGTGTCCTTGATGAATATGGATACCCTCCTCCTTTCTTGGTATTGTCCGGATTTTGGGGCCGGAACGCATGATTTGAGGTAAAACCTGATAGCGCTGGGGTGCTCTCAGGAGCCTTGAACCAGGTTTCTGTCACAGCACAGACATCGATGTTCTCCATACTGAGAAGGGCCTCGAGTGCATGCATTTTGAGATTTAGACTTCTGGCATTGAGCAGCATTACCCTTAGTTTTTTTCCTTTTTTGTGTTCTAGGGTGGTAGGTTTAGAATTTGAGCCTTGCCTAAAAAGGCACTATGGGGTGGCAAGAGCCTTTGCCAATATCCGAATCCCAGGGTGACAGGTGCAAGCCGTCCCTTTGAAGCAGCGTGGCTTGTCCAGCATGTCATCCCAGGCAGACAGATACTGGATCCCCTTTGAATGACACCAGTGTTTAAGCCAATTGTTAAAGCTGATCATCTTATCTCTGTATTGTGGCATCATTCTTGGTGAAGGTAGGATACTGCTCTTGTAGGATGGATAGTACCCTACATAACTGCAGAGTTTCAGCCTCCTAGCTTTTTCCCTCTTGGAGAAAAGCAACTTTCCACAGGTATTTTTTTCTCCATGCAGAAACATGCTTGAAATGCAAAAAGAAAGCTAAAAACAATAAACGTTCATACTGAAACTGGCAGTTAAGCCAGAACCAGGATTGCCCTACCCCTTTGTAGGGTGGATAGTACCCTACACACCTGCATAGTTTCAGCCTCATAGCTTTTTCCCTCTTGGAGAAAAACAACTTTCCAGGGTTATTTTTTCTCTATGCAAAAACATGCTTGAAATATATAGGGAAAGCTAAAAACAATAAATGGTCATATTGAAACTGGCAGTTAAGCCAGAACCAGGATTGCCCTACCCCTTTGTAGGGTGGATAGTGCCCTACACACCTGCAGAGTTTCAGCCTCCTAGCTTTTTCCCTCTTGGAGAAAAACAACTTTCCATAGGTATTTTTTCTCTATGCAGAAACATGCTTGAAATGCAAAAAGAAAGCTAAAAACAGTAAACGGTCATACTGAAACTGGCAGTTAAGCCAGAACCAGGATTGCCCTACCCCTTTGTAGGGTGCATAATACCCTACACACCTGTAGAGTTTCAGCCTCCTAACTTTTTCCATCTTGGAGAAAAGCAACTTTCCAGGGGTATTTTTTCTCTATGCAAAAACATGCTTGAAATGCATAGGGAAAGCTAAAAACAATAAACGGTCATACTGAAACTGGCAGTTATGTCAGAACCAGGATTGCCCTACCCCTTTGTAGGGTGGATAGTACCCTACACACCTGCATAGTTTCAGCCTCCTAGCTTTTTCCCTCTTGGAGAAAAACAACTTTCCATGGTTTTTTTTTTCTATGCAAAAACATGCTTCAAATACATAGGGAAAGCTAAAAACAATAAACGGTCATACTGAAACTGGCAGTTAAGCTAGAACCAGGATTGCCCTACCCCTTTGTAGGATGGATAGTACCCTACATAACTGCAGAGTTTCAGCCTCCTAGCTTTTTCCCTCTTGGAGAAAAGCAACTTTCCACAGGTATTTTTTTCTCCATGCAGAAACATGCTTGAAATGCAAAGAGAAAGCTAAAAACAATAAATGGTCATACTGAAACTGGCAGTTAAGCCAGAACCAGGATTGCCCTACCCCTTTGTAGGGTGGATAATACCCTACACACCTGCAGAGTTTCAGCCTCCTAGCTTTTTCCCTCTTGGAGAAAAACAACTTTCCAGGGTTATTTTTTCTCTATGCAAAAACATGCTTGAAATGCATACGGAAAGCTAAAAACAATAAACGGTCATACTGAAACTGGCAGTTAAGCCAGAACCAGGATTGCCCTACCCCTTTGTAGGGTGGATATTACCCTACACACCTGCAGAGTTTCAGCCTCCTAGCTTTTTCCCTCTTGGAGAAAAACAACTTTCCAGGGTTATTTTTCTCTATGCAGAAACATGCTTGAAATGCATAGGAAAGCTAAAACCAATAAACGGTCATACTGAAACTGGCAGTTAAGCCAGAACCAGGATTGCCCTACCCCTTTGTAGGGTGGATAGTACCCTACACACCTGCAGAGTTTCAGCCTCCTAGCTTTTTCCCTCTTGGAGAAAAACAACTTTCCAGGGTTATTTTTTCTCTATGCAGAAACATGCTTGAAATGCAAAAAGAAAGCTAAAACAATAAACGGTCATACTGAAACTGGCAGTTAAGCCAGAACCAGGATTGCCCTACCCCTTTGTAGGGTGGATAATACCCTACACACCTGCAGAGTTTCAGCCTCCTAGCTTTTTCCCTCTTGGAGAAAAACAACTTTCCAGGGTTATTTTTTCTCTATGCAGAAACATGCTTGAAATGCATAAAGAAAGCTAAAACAATAAATGGTCATACTGAAACTGGCAGTTAAGCCAGAACCAGGATTGCCCTACCCCTTTGTAGGGTGGATAGTACCCTACACACCTGCAGAGTTTCAGCCTCCTAGCTTTTTCCCTCTTGGAGAAAAACAACTTTCCACAGGTTATTTTTTCTCTATGCAGAAACATGCTTGAAATGCAAAAAGAAAGCTAAAAACAATAAATGGTCATACTGAAACTGGCAGTTAAGCCAGAACCAGGATTGCCCTACCCCTTTGTAGGGTGGATAGTACCCTACACACCTGCAGAGTTTCAGCCTCCTAGCTTTTTCCCTCTTGGAGAAAAACAACTTTCCATAGGTATTTTTCTCTATGCAGAAACATGCTTGAAATATATAGGAAAGCTAAAAACAATAAATGGTCATACTGAAACTGGCAGTTAAGCCAGAACCAGGATTGCCCTACCCCTTTTAGGGTGGATAATACCCTACACACCTGCAGAGTTTTAGCCTCCAAGCTTTTTCCCTCTTGGAGAAAAACAACTTTCCAGGGTTATTTTTCTCTATGCATAAACATGCTTGAAATGCATAGTGAAAGCTAAAAACAATAAACGGTCATACTGAAACTGGAAGTTAAGCCAGAACCAGGATTGCCCTACCCCTTGTTAGTGTCGATAGTACCCTACACACCTGCATAGTTTCAGCCTCCTAGCTTTTTCCTCTGGGAAAAAAACAACTTTCCAGGGTTATTATTTCTCTAGGCAGAAACATGCTTGAAATGCATAGGGAAAGCTAAAAACAATAAACGGTCATACTGAAACTGGCAGTTAAGCCAGAACCAGGATTTTTCTGCCCCTTTGTAGGGTGAATAGTTCCCCTACACACCTGCAGAGTTTCAGCCTCCTAAATTTTTCCCTCTTGGAGGAAAAACAACTTTCCAGGGTTATTTTTTCTCTATGCAGAAACATGCTTGAAATGCAACAGGGAGAAAGCTAAAACAATAAACGGTCATACTGAAACTGGCAGTTAAGCCAGAACCAGGATTGCCCTACCCCTTTGTAGGGTGGATAGTACCCTACACACCTGCAGAGTTTCAGCCTCCTAGCTTTTTCCCTCTTGGAGAAAAACAACTTTCCACAGGTATTTTTTTCTCTATGCAGAAACATGCTTGAAATGCAAAAAGAAAGCTAAAACAATAAATGGTCATACTGAAACTGGCAGTTAAGCCAGAACCAGGATTGCCCTACCCCTTTGTAGGGTGGATAGTACCCTACACACCTGCATAGTTTCAGCCTCCTAGCTTTTTCCCTCTTGGAGAAAAACAACTTTCCAGGGTTATTTTTCTCTATGCAAAAACATGCTTGAAATATATAGGGAAAGCTAAAAACAATAAATGGTCATACTGAAACTGGCAGTTAAGCCAGAACCAGGATTGCCCTACCCCTTTGTAGGGTGGATAGTGCCCTACACACCTGCAGAGTTTCAGCCTCCTAGCTTTTTCCCTCTTGGAGAAAAACAACTTTCCATAGGTATTTTTTTCTCTATGCAGAAACATGCTTGAAATGCAAAAAGAAAGCTAAAAACAATAAACGGTCATACTGAAACTGGCAGTTAAGCCAGAACCAGGATTGCCCTACCCCTTTGTAGGGTGGATAATACCCTACACACCTGCAGAGTTTCAGCCTCCTAGCTTTTTCCACCTTGGAGAAAAGCAACTTTCCAGGGGTATTTTTTCTCTATGCAAAAACATGCTTGAAATGCATAGGGAAAGCTAAAAACAATAAACGGTCATACTGAAACTGGCAGTTAAGTCAGAACCAGGATTGCCCTACCCCTTTGTAGGGTGGATAGTACCCTACACACCTGCATAGTTTCAGCCTCCTAGCTTTTTCCCTCTTGGAGAAAACAACTTTCCAGGGTTATTTTTTCTCTATGCAAAAACATGCTTGAAATACATAGGGAAAGCTAAAAATAATAAACGGTCATACTGAAACTGGCCGTTAAGCCAGAACCAGGATTGCCCTACCTCTTTGTAGGGTGGATAGTACCCTACACACCTGCAGAGTTTCAGCCTCCTAGCTTTTTCCCTCTAGGAGAAAAACAACTTTCCAGAGGTATTTTTTTCTCTATGCAGAAACATGCTTGAAATGCAAAAAGAAAGCTAAAAACAATAAACGGTCATACTGAAACAGGCAGTTAAGCCAGAACCAGGATTGCCCTACCCCTTTGTAGGGGGGATAATACCCTACACACCTGCAGAGTTTCAGCCTCCTAGCTTTTTCCCTCTTGGAGAAAAACAACTTTCCAGGGTTATTTTTTCTCTATGCAAAAACATGCTTGAAATGCATAGGGAAAGCTAAAAACAATAAATGGTCATACTGAAACTGGCAGTTAAGCCAGAACCAGGATTGCCCTACCCTTGTTCGTGTGTATAGTACCCTTACACACCTGCAGAGTTTCAGCCTCATAGCTTTTTCCCTCTTGGAGAAAAACAACTTTCCAGGGTTATTATTTCTCTATGCAGAAACATGCTTGAAATGCATAGGGAAAGCTAAAAACAATAAACGGTCATACTGAAACTGGCAGTTAAGCCAGAACCAGGATTGTCCTACCCCTTTGTAGGGTGGATAGTACCCTACACACCTGCAGAGTTTCAGCCTCCTAGCTTTTTTCCTCTTGGAGAAAAACAACTTTCCACAGGTATTTTTTTCTCTATGCAGAAACATGCTTGAAATGCAAAAAGAAAGCTAAAAACAATAAATGGTCATACTGAAACTGGCAGTTAAGCCAGAACCAGGATTGCCCTACCCCTTTGTAGGGTGGATAGTACCCTACACACCTGCATAGTTTCAGCCTCATAGCTTTTTCCCTCTTGGAGAAAAACAACTTTCCAGGGTTATTTTTTCTCTATGCAAAAACATGCTTGAAATATATAGGGAAAGCTAAAAACAATAAATGGTCATATTGAAACTGGCAGTTAAGCCAGAACCAGGATTGCCCTACCCCTTTGTAGGGTGGATAGTGCCCTACACACCTGCAGAGTTTCAGCCTCCTAGCTTTTTCCCTCTTGGAGAAAAACATCTTTCCATAGGTATTTTTTCTCTATGCAGAAACATGGTTGAAATGCAAAAAAAAAGCTAAAAACAATAAACGGTCATACTGAAACTGGCAGTTAAGCCAGAACCAGGATTGCCCTACCCCTTTTAGGGTGGATAATACCCTACACACCTGCAGAGTTTCAGCCTCCAAGCTTTTTCCCTCTTGGAGAAAAACAACTTTCCAGGGTTATTTTTTCTCTATGCATAAACATGCTTGAAATGCATAGTGAAAGCTAAAAACAATAAACGGTCATACTGAAACTGGAAGTTAAGCCAGAACCAGGATTGCCCTACCCCTTGTTAGTGTCGATAGTACCCTACACACCTGCATAGTTTCAGCCTCCTAGCTTTTTCCCTCTTGGAGAAAAACAACTTTCCAGGGTTATTATTTCTCTAGGCAGAAACATGCTTGAAATGCATAGAAAAGCTAAAAACAATAAACGGTCATACTGAAACTGACAGTTAAGCCAGAACCAGGATTGCCCTACCCCTTTGTAGGGTGGATAGTACCCTACACACCTGCAGAGTTTCAGCTTCCTAGCTTTTTCCCTCTTGGAGAAAAACAACTTTCCAGGGTTATTTTTTCTCTATGCAAAAACATGCTTGAAATGCATAGGGAAAGCTAAAAACAATAAACGGTCATACTGAAACTGGCAGTTAAGCCAGAACCAGGATTGCCCTACCCCTTTATAGGTTCATAGGTTCATAGGTTCATACTAGGCTATCTGCCCGAGGGCATTTACAAGCCTAGCCCATCGTTTTGTGGCTTACGCCACCCCTTTAGTATGGGGAACTATACCCATTATTTTGCTGTGCCTCTGTCAAGCAGTGACACTGAGGTAATCCCTGGGGTATATCTGCGATCTCCCATCCATTGGTCAAGATTTCTCTTGAACAAGGCCAGCGAGGTGCTCTGCCTCACATGTACCGGGATTTTGTTCCACAGCATAGGGAGTCTTTGGGTGATGAATCTATCCCTCCAGCACGTCCTATTAATAGCCGTGTCGAGGTTTAAGTCTCCCGCCCTTGTGGCTCTGATGGATCTAGATTTTTGAGGTGAAGCATATTCATCAAATCTGGGTTTGACATGGCCTTGTATGTTAGGCAAAGGTCACCTCTGAGCAAGCGGTGGCGACTGAATAGAGCTGGAGTTCTTTCAGTCGGGCAGCATAGGACAGATTTTTGAGACCCTTTATCCTTTTGGTGAGGAACTTTTGTGGCCTCTCCAGCTGCTGCAAGTGTTGGGTCAGATACATTCCGAATGGGGCATTGTACTCAATCATTGGTCTGATGAGTGATGAGTAATGGGAGACTATGACCTCCCTTGATCTAGATGAGAATCCCTTCATGATAAGGTGGGCAATGTAGAAGGTCTTCCTGACTACTTTAGCTACATGGGTGTCGAACGACAGACTACTATCAACCTGGGTCCCCAGGTCCCTGATAACTTCTTCTGTGCTCAGTGGATTGCCACCTATTTGGTAGCTAGGGGTAACCTTGTTTTTCCCGAAGGGTATGACTATGCATATTTTGGCATTTAACTTTAGGCCGTGGCTCTGGCACCAGTTATCCGTTTCTGTGAGACCCTTCTGAAGGATATCTGTGTCAGATGTGTTTTCTACTATGGCGCCCAGTTTGCAGTCATCTGCAAACTTTGTCAGCCATAACCCTCCTGTGTTTGCTTGTACTTCGGAAAAGTAGATGCCAAACAAGAGTGGGCCCAGGACTGAGCCCTGTGGGACACCACTTGTGACAGGCTTTGAGTCTGACATGGCGCCAGCAACTCTGACCCTGTGGGTTCTGTCACTCAGCCAGTTTGCAACCCATCTTGTGATGTATGGGTTAACATTTAAGCTGATGAGTTTTTCAATGATACCGAGTGGGGTATTGTATCAAGGCCTTAGCCAGATCGAGGTAGGCTGTATGGACTGCCTTTCCCTCATCAATGGCTTTGGTGACTGTTTGAAAAAGTCAACCAAGTTTAAAAGGCATGATCTGCCTTTGACAAAGCCAAACTGGGTTGGATCCAAAGTCTGCAAATTCCCTATGTCTTTATTTATGAGGTCCATTATGATCCTCTCCATGGCTTTGCAGATAAGGCTTGTCAAGCTAATGGGCGGTAATTTCCAGGGTCGGTGGAGGCACCGCCTTTGTGAAGTGGGACCACAGTTGCAGTGTGCCACTCCTGGGTACGTATCCAGAGGTAAGACTTTGATTAAACAGCTGTCCTAGCTGTGGGTTTAATTCCTCATTGAGTTCGTGGAGCACACAGCCGGGGACACCATCAGGTCCCATGGATGCTGTGTTTTTGCTTTGGAGAGAGCAGTTCTCACTTGGGCTGGAGATGTTTGGGGGCTGCAATCGTTTGGTATAGATATCTCTCCTTTTGGGAGGAGAAGTTTGCACTGAACCTGTCAGCCAGTATATTGGCAATGTCTGTAGGATCAGTAATCTTCACATCATTTTGAACTAGTTCTGAGCATATCTGGGAGTTTCCTCCTAGGTTTCTAACATAGCTAAAGAAGGCCTTATGATTGTCTTTTGAGTCTTTAGCTATTTTTCTCTCGAAATTTGCTTTGGATGATTTTATGAGAGCTCTTAGTTTTTACTTATAGTGATCAAGGGTGTCTTACCTTTTAAGGATTTTGCTCTATCTTGTAGTAGCTTCCTCCTTTTGTTGTAGAGTTTGTTTATGGCTGGGGTCCACCAGACTGGACGCTTGCCTTTGGTACAAAGAGTCTTTGTTTTGCTTGGGATTGCCTTATCCATGCAGTCCTGCAGGTGCTGGTAGAAGGCATTTGTAAGTGATTCAGCGGCTTGAGTACTGTTTTCCGCGGTTCGGGGCCTTAAAGGAGACCACACTAGTCTTTAAAAGTGTGAAGTCGGCTTTTGAGAAGTTCTTTACTGTGGTCTTTTTATTTCAGGTGGGGTGGGATGAGGACCTCCAGCGAGATTAGTTTGTGATCTGATCTCACCAGTGAGGGGTATACTTCCGGTGTTGAACATTGTGCTCCCATGTTCGTGATGATGAGATCAAGTATGTTATCTCCTCTTGTGGGGATGGTGACTAGTTGTTCCATGGCATTTGAGTTTATGAATTCCAGGAACTTTTGGGCTAGGGTGTTTGGGCTTGAGTAGTGTTCCCAGTCTATATTAGGGTAATTGAAGTCACCTAGTATGATGGTGTTTGGTGATACATTTATCCCTCTAGTGTTTTCAGGAAGGCCATGTGAGGTTCCTGAGTTTGTGAGGGTGGCCTGTAACATGCTACAATTTGCAGAGCAGTCTTGCCTATGGTTAATTGCACCTGGATGGTCTCCGATGCATCATGCGTTGCCACCAGTCTTGAGGTGTGGGTGTCCTTGATGAATATGGATACCCTCCTCCTTTCTTGGTATTGTCCGGATTTTGGGGCCGGAAGGCATGATATGAGGTAAAACCTGATAGCTGGGGTGCTCTCAGGAGCCTTGAACCAGGTTTCTGTCACAGCACAGACATCGATGTTCTCCATACTGAGAAGGGCCTCGAGTGCATGCATTTTGAGATTTAGACTTCTGGCATTGAGCAGCATTACCCTTAGTTTTTTTCCTTTTTTGTGTTCTAGGGTGGCAGGTTTAGAATTTGAGCCTTGCCTAAAAAAGGCACTATGGGGGTGGCAAGAGCCTTTGCCAATATCCGGAATCCCAGGGGTGACAGGTGCAAGCCGTCCCTTGCGAAGCAGCGTGGCTTGTCCAGCATGTCATCCCAGGCAGACAGATACTGGATCCCCTTTGAATGACACCAGTGTTTAAGCCAATTGTTAAAGCTGATCATCTTATCTCTGTATTGTGGCATCATTCTTGGTGAAGGTAGGATACTGCTCTTGTAGGATGGATAGTACCCTACATAACTGCAGAGTTTCAGCCTCCTAGCTTTTTCCCTCTTGGAGAAAAGCAACTTTCCACAGGTATTTTTTTCTCCATGCAGAAACATGCTTGAAATGCAAAAAGAAAGCTAAAAACAATAAACGGTCATACTGAAACTGGCAGTTAAGCCAGAACCAGGATTGCCCTACCCCTTTGTAGGGTGGATAGTACCCTACACACCTGCATAGTTTCAGCCTCATAGCTTTTTCCCTCTTGGAGAAAAACAACTTTCCAGGGTTATTTTTTCTCTATGCAAAAACATGCTTGAAATATATAGGGAAAGCTAAAAACAATAAATGGTCATATTGAAACTGGCAGTTAAGCCAGAACCAGGATTGCCCTACCCCTTTGTAGGGTGGATAGTGCCCTACACACCTGCAGAGTTTCAGCCTCCTAGCTTTTTCCCTCTTGGAGAAAAACAACTTTCCATAGGTATTTTTTCTCTATGCAGAAACATGCTTGAAATGCAAAAAGAAAGCTAAAAACAGTAAACGGTCATACTGAAACTGGCAGTTAAGCCAGAACCAGGATTGCCCTACCCCTTTGTAGGGTGCATAATACCCTACACACCTGCAGAGTTTCAGCCTCCTAACTTTTTCCATCTTGGAGAAAAGCAACTTTCCAGGGGTATTTTTTCTCTATGCAAAAACATGCTTGAAATGCATAGGGAAAGCTAAAAACAATAAACGGTCATACTGAAACTGGCAGTTATGTCAGAACCAGGATTGCCCTACCCCTTTGTAGGGTGGATAGTACCCTACACACCTGCATAGTTTCAGCCTCCTAGCTTTTTCCCTCTTGGAGAAAAACAACTTTCCATGGTTATTTTTTCTCTATGCAAAAACATCCTTGAAATACATAGGGAAAGCTAAAAACAATAAACGGTCATACTGAAACTGGCAGTTAAGCCAGAACCAGGATTGCCCTACCCCTTTGTAGGATGGATAGTACCCTACATAACTGCAGAGTTTCAGCCTCCTAGCTTTTTCCCTCTTGGAGAAAAGCAACTTTCCACAGGTATTTTTTTCTCCATGCAGAAACATGCTTGAAATGCAAAAAGAAAGCTAAAAACAATAAACGGTCATACTGAAACTGGCAGTTAAGCCAGAACCAGGATTGCCCTACCCCTTTGTAGGGTGGATAATACCCTACACACCTGCAGAGTTTCAGCCTCCTAGCTTTTTCCCTCTTGGAGAAAAACAACTTTCCAGGGGTATTTTTTCTCTATGCAAAAACATGCTTGAAATGCATAGGGAAAGCTAAAAACAATAAACGGTCATACTGAAACTGGCAGTTAAGTCAGAACCAGGATTGCCCTATCCCTTTGTAGGGTGGATATTACCCTACACACCTGCATAGTTTCAGCCTCCTAGCTTTTTCCCTCTTGGAGAAAAACAACTTTCCAGGGTTATTTTTTCTCTATGCAAAAACATGCTTGAAATACATAGGGAAAGCTAAAAATAATAAACGGTCATACTGAAACTGGCAGTTAAGCCAGAACCAGGATTGCCCTACCTCTTTGTAGGGTGGATAGTACCCTACACACCTGCAGAGTTTCAGCCTCCTAGCTTTTTCCCTCTAGGAGAAAAACAACTTTCCAGAGGTATTTTTTTCTCTATGCAGAAACATGCTTGAAATGCAAAAAGAAAGCTAAAAACAATAAACGGTCATACTGAAACAGGCAGTTAAGCCAGAACCAGGATTGCCCTACCCCTTTGTAGGGGGATAATACCCTACACACCTGCAGAGTTTCAGCCTCCTAGCTTTTTCCCTCTTGGAGAAAAACAACTTTCCAGGGTTATTATTTCTCTATGCAGAAACATGCTTGAAATGCATAGGGAAAGCTAAAAACAATAAACGGTCATACTGAAACTGGCAGTTAAGCCAGAACCAGGATTGTCCTACCCCTTTGTAGGATGGATAGTACCCTACACACCTGCAGAGTTTCAGCCTCCTAGCTTTTTCCCTCTTGGAGAAAAACAACTTTCCACAGGTTTTTTTTTCTCTATGCAGAAACATGCTTGAAATGCAAAAAGAAAGCTAAAAACAATAAATGGTCATACTGAAACTGGCAGTTAAGCCAGAACCAGGATTGCCCTACCCCTTTGTAGGGTGGATAGTACCCTACACACCTGCATAGTTTCAGCCTCATAGCTTTTTCCCTCTTGGAGAAAAACAACTTTCCAGAGTTATTTTTTCTCTATGCAAAAACATGCTTGAAATATATAGGGAAAGCTAAAAACAATAAATGATCATATTGAAACTGGCAGTTAAGCCAGAACCAGGATTGCCCTACCCCCTTTTAGGGTGGATAATACCCTACACACCTGCAGAGTTTCAGCCTCCAAGCTTTTTCCCTCTTGGAGAAAAACAACTTTCCAGGGTTATTTTTTCTCTATGCATAAACATGCTTGAAATGCATAGTGAAAGCTAAAAACAATAAACGGTCATACTGAAACTGGAAGTTAAGCCAGAACCAGGATTGCCCTACCCCTTGTTAGTGTCGATAGTACCCTACACACCTGCATAGTTTCAGCCTCCTAGCTTTTTCCCTCTTGGAGAAAAACAACTTTCCAGGGTTATTATTTCTCTATGCAGAAACATGCTTGAAATGCATAGAAAAGCTAAAAACAATAAACGGTCATACTGAAACTGGCAGTTAAGCCAGAACCAGGATTGCCCTACCCCTTTGTAGGGTGGATAGTACCCTACACACCTGCAGAGTTTCAGCCTCCTAGCTTTTTCCCTCTTGGAGAAAAACAACTTTCCACAGGTATTTTTTTCTCTATGCAGAAACATGCTTGAAATGCAAAAAGAAAGCTAAAAACAATAAATGGTCATACTGAAACTGGCAGTTAAGCCAGAACCAGGATTGCCCTACCCCTTTGTAGGGTGGATAGTACCCTACACACCTGCATAGTTTCAGCCTCATAGCTTTTTCCCTCTTGGAGAAAAACAACTTTCCAGGGTTATTTTTTCTCTATGCAAAAACATGCTTGAAATATATAGGGAAAGCTAAAAACAATAAATGGTCATATTGAAACTGGCAGTTAAGCCAGAACCAGGATTGCCCTACCCCTTTGTAGGGTGGATAGTACCCTACACACCTGCAGAGTTTCAGCCTCCTAGCTTTTTCCCTCTTGGAGAAAAACAACTTTCCATAGGTATTTTTTCTCTATGCAGAAACATGCTTGAAATGCAAAAAGAAAGCTAAAAACAATAAACGGTCATACTGAAACTGGCAGTTAAGCCAGAACCAGGATTGCCCTACCCCTTTGTAGGGTGGATAATACCCTACACACCTGCAGAGTTTCAGCCTCCTAACTTTTTCCATCTTGGAGAAAAGCAACTTTCCAGGGGTATTTTTTCTCTATGCAAAAACATGCTTGAAATGCATAGGGAAAGCTAAAAACAATAAACGGTCATACTGAAACTGGCAGTTATGTCAGAACCAGGATTGCCCTACCCTTTGTAGGGTGGATAGTACCCTACACACCTGCATAGTTTCAGCCTCCTAGCTTTTTCCCTCTTGGAGAAAAACAACTTTCCATGGTTATTTTTTCTCTATGCAAAAACATCCTTGAAATACATAGGGAAAGCTAAAAACAATAAACGGTCATACTGAAACTGGCAGTTAAGCCAGAACCAGGATTGCCCTACCCCTTTGTAGGATGGATAGTACCCTACATAACTGCAGAGTTTCAGCCTCCTAGCTTTTTCCCTCTTGGAGAAAAACAACTTTCCACAGGTATTTTTTTCTCCATGCAGAAACATGCTTGAAATGCAAAAAGAAAGCTAAAAACAATAAACGGTCATACTGAAACTGGCAGTTAAGCCAGAACCAGGATTGCACTACCCCTTTGTAGGGTGGATAATACCCTACACACCTGCAGAGTTTCAGCCTCCTAGCTTTTTCCCTCTTGGAGAAAAACAACTTTCCAGGGTATTTTTTCTCTATGCAAAACATGCTTGAAATGCATAGGGAAAGCTAAAAACAATAAACGGTCATACTGAAACTGGCAGTTAAGTCAGAACCAGGATTGCCCTATCCCTTTGTAGGGTGGATATTACCCTACACACCTGCATAGTTTCAGCCTCCTAGCTTTTTCCCTCTTGGAGAAAAACAACTTTCCAGGGTTATTTTTTCTCTATGCAAAAACATGCTTGAAATACATAGGGAAAGCTAAAAATAATAAACGGTCATACTGAAACTGGCAGTTAAGCCAGAACCAGGATTGCCCTACCTCTTTGTAGGGTGGATAGTACCCTACACACCTGCAGAGTTTCAGCCTCCTAGCTTTTTCCCTCTAGGAGAAAAACAACTTTCCAGAGGTATTTTTTCTCTATGCAGAAACATGCTTGAAATGCAAAAAGAAAGCTAAAAACAATAAACGGTCATACTGAAACAGGCAGTTAAGCCAGAACCAGGATTGCCCTACCCCTTTGTAGGGGGGATAATACCCTACACACCTGCAGAGTTTCAGCCTCCTAGCTTTTTCCCTCTTGGAGAAAAACAACTTTCCAGGGTTATTTTTTCTCTATGCAAAACATGCTTGAAATGCATAGGGAAAGCTAAAAACAATAAACGGTCATACTGAAACTGGCAGTTAAGCCAGAACCAGGATTGCCCTACCCTTGTTCGTGTGGATAGTACCCTACACACCTGCAGAGTTTCAGCCTCATAGCTTTTTCCCTCTTGGAGAAAAACAACTTTCCAGGGTTATTATTTCTCTATGCAGAAACATGCTTGAAATGCATAGGGAAAGCTAAAAACAATAAACGGTCATACTGAAACTGGCAGTTAAGCCAGAACCAGGATTGTCCTACCCCTTTGTAGGGTGGATAGTACCCTACACACCTGCAGAGTTTCAGCCTCCTAGCTTTTTCCCTCTTGGAGAAAAACAACTCTCCACAGGTATTTTTTTCTCTATGCAGAAACATGCTTGAAATGCAAAAAGAAAGCTAAAAACAATAAATGGTCATACTGAAACTGGCAGTTAAGCCAGAACCAGGATTGCCCTACCCCTTTGTAGGGTGGATAGTACCCTACACACCTGCATAGTTTCAGCCTCATAGCTTTTTCCCTCTTGGAGAAAAACAACTTTCCAGGGTTATTTTTTCTCTATGCAAAAACATGCTTGAAATATATAGGGAAAGCTAAAAACAATAAATGGTCATATTGAAACTGGCAGTTAAGCCAGAACCAGGATTGCCATACCCCTTTGTAGGGTGGATAGTGCCCTACACACCTGCAGAGTTTCAGCCTCCTAGCTTTTTCCCTCTTGGAGAAAAACATCTTTCCATAGGTATTTTTTTCTCTATGCAGAAACATGGTTGAAATGCAAAAAAAAGCTAAAAACAATAAACGGTCATACTGAAACTGGCAGTTAAGCCAGAACCAGGATTGCCCTACCCCTTTGTAGGGTGGATAATACCCTACACACCTGCAGAGTTTCAGCCTCCAAGCTTTTTCCCTCTTGGAGAAAAACAACTTTCCAGGGTTACTTTTTCTCTATGCATAAACATGCTTGAAATGCATAGTGAAAGCTAAAAACAATAAACGGTCATACTGAAACTGGAAGTTAAGCCAGAACCAGGATTGCCCTACCCCTTTGTAGTGTGGATAGTACCCTACACACCTGCAGAGTTTCAGCCTCCTAGCTTTTTCCCTCTTGGAGAAAAACAACTTTCCAGAGTTATTTTTTTCTATGCAGAAACATGCTTGAAATGCATATGAAAGCTAAAACAATAAACGGTCATACTGAAACTGGCAGTTAAGCCAGAACCAGGATTGCCCTACCCCTTTGTAGGGTGGATAGTACCCTACACACCTGCAGAGTTTCAGCCTCCTAGCTTTTTCCCTCTTGGAGAAAAACAACTTTCCATGGTTATTTTTTCTCTATGCAAAAACATGCTTGAAATGCATAGGGAAAGCTAAAAACAATAAACGGTCATACTGAAACTGGCAGTTAAGTCAGAACCAGGATTGCCCTACCCCTTTGTAGGGTGGATAGTACCCTACACACCTGCAGAGTTTCAGCCTCATAGCTTTTTCCCTCTTGGAGAAAAACAACTTTCCAGGGTTATTATTTCTCTATGCAGAAACATGCTTGAAATGCATAGGGAAATCTAAAAACAATAAACAGTCATACTGAAACTGGCAGTTAAGCCAGAACCAGGATTGCCCTACCCCTTTGTTGGGTTGATAGTACCCTACACACCTGCAGAGTTTCAGCCTCCTAGCTTTTTCCATCTTGGAGAAAAACAACTTTCCAGGGTTATTTTTTCTCTATGCAGAAACATGCTTGAAATGCATAGGGAAAGCTAAAAACAATAAACGGTCATACTGAAACTGGCAGTTAAGCCAGAACCAGGATTGCCCTACCCCTTTGTAGGGTGGATAGTACCCTACACACCTGCAGAGTTTCAGCCTCCTAGCTTTTTCCCTCTTGGAGAAAAACAACTTTCCAGGGGTATTTTTCTCTATGCAGAAACATGCTTGAAATGCAAAAAGAAAGCTAAAAACAATAAACGGTCATACTGAAACTGGCAGTTAAGCCAGAACCAGGATTGCCCTACCCATTGTAGGGTGGATAATACCCTACACACCTGCAGAGTTTCAGCCTCCTAGCTTTTTCCCTCTTGGAGAAAAACAACTTTCCAGGGTTATTTTTCTCTATGCAGAAACATGCTTGAAATGCATAGGGAAAGCTAAAAACAATAAACGGTCATACTGAAACTGGCAGTTAAGCCAGAACCAGGATTGCCCTACCCCTTTGTAGGGTGGATAATACCCTACACACCTGCAGAGTTTCAGCCTCCTAGCTTTTTCCCTCTTGGAGAAAAACAACTTTCCAGGGTTATTTTTTCTCTATGCAGAAACATGCTTGAAATGCATAGGTTAAAGCTATAAACAATAAACGGTCATACTGAAACTGGCAGTTAAGCCAGAACCAGGATTGCCCTACCCCTTTGTAGTGTGGATAGTACCCTACACACCTGCAGAGTTTCAGCCTCCTAGCTTTTTCCCTGTTGGAGAAAAACAACTTTCCACAGGTATTTTTTTCTCTATGCAGAAACATGCTTGAAATGCAAAAAGAAAGCTAAAAACAATAAACGGTCATACTGAAACTGGCAGTTAAGCCAGAACCAGGATTGCCCTACCCCTTTGTAGGGTGGATAATACCCTACACACCTGCAGAGTTTCAGCCTCCTAGCTTTTTCCCTCTTGAAGAAAAACAACTTTCCAGGGTTATTTTTTCTCTATGCAGAAACATGCTTGAAATGCATAGGGAAAGCTAAAAACAATAAACGGTCATACTTAAACTGGCAGTTAAGTCAGAACCAGGATTGTCCTACCCCTTTGTAGGGTGGATACAACCTTACAAACCTGCATAGTTTCAGCCTCCTAGCTTTTTCCCTCTTGGAGAAAAACAACTTTCCAGGGTTATTTTTTCTCTATGCAAAAACATGCTTGAAATACATAGGGAAAGCTAAAAACAATAAACGGTTATACTGAAACTGGCAGTTAAGCCAGAACCAGGATTGCCCTACCTCTTTGTAGGGTGGATAGTACCCTACACACCTGCAGAGTTTCAGCCTCCTAGCTTTTTCCCTCTTGGAGAAAAACAACTTTCCACAGGTATTTTTTTCTCTATGCAGAAACATGCTTGAAATGCAAAAAGAAAGCTAAAAACAATAAACGGTCATACTGAAACTGGCAGTTAAGCCAGAACCAGGATTGCCCTACCCCTTTGTTAGGGTGGATAGTACCCTAAACACCTGCATAGTTTCAGCCTTCTAGCTTTTTCCCTCTTGGAGAAAAACAACTTTCCAGGGTTATTTTTTCTCTATGCAAAAACATGCTTGAAATGCATAGGGAAAGCTAAAAACAATAAATGGTCATATTGAAACTGGCAGTTAAGCCAGAACCAGGATTGCCCTACCCCTTTGTAGGGTGGATAGTACCCTACACACCTGCAGAGTTTCAGCCTCCTAGCTTTTTCCCTCTTGGAGAAAAACAACTTTCCAGGGTTATTTTTTCTCGATGCAGAAACATGCTTGAAATGCATAGCGAAAGCTAAAAACAATAAAAGGTCATACTGAAACTGGCAGTTAAGCCAGAACAAGGATTGCCCTACCCCTTTGTAGGGTGGATAGTACCCTACACACCTGCAGAGTTTCAGCCTCCTAGCTTTTTCCCTCTTGGAGTAAAACAACTTTCCAGGGGTATTTTTTCTCTATGCAGAAACATGCTTGAAATGCAAAAAGAAAGCTAAAAACAATAAACGGTCATACTGAAACTGGCAGTTAAGCCAGAACCAGGATTGCCCTACCCCTTTGTAGGGTGCATAATACCCTACACACCTGCAGAGTTTCAGCCTCCTAACTTTTTCCATCTTGGAGAAAAGCAACTTTCCAGGGGTATTTTTTCTCTATGCAAAAACATGCTTGAAATGCATAGGGAAAGCTAAAAACAATAAACGGTCATACTTAAACTGGCAGTTAAGTCAGAACCAGGATTGTCCTACCCCTTTGTAGGGTGGATACAACCTTACAAACCTGCAGAGTTTCAGCCTTCTAGCTTTTTCCCTCTTGGAGAAAAACAACTTTCCAGGGTTATTTTTTCTCTATGCAAAAACATGCTTGAAATACATAGGGAAAGCTAAAAACAATAAATGGTTATACTGAAACTAGCAGTTAAGCCAGAACCAGGATTGCCCTACCCCTTCCCCTTGGGTTTTCGTTTTTTTTTGGGAAAAAAAAGTTAAACCCTACCAAAAAACCTTGGCCCGAGTA
>NC_056739.1:1801764828-1801780826 GCF_019279795.1 Protopterus annectens | reverse complement strand
CATAGAGAAAAAGTAACCCTGGAAAGTTGTTTTTCTCCAAGAGGTAAAAAGCTAGGAGGCTGAAACTCTGCAGGTGTGTAGGGTACTATCCACCCTACAAAGGGGTAGGGCAATCCTGGTTCTGGCTTAACTGCCAGTTTTTACTATGACCATTTATTGTTTTTAGCTTTCACTATGCATTTCAAGCATGTTTCTGCATAGAGAAAAATAACCCTGGAAAGTTGTTTTTCTGCAAGAGGGAAAAAGCTAGGAGGCTGAAACTCTGCAGGTGTGTAGGGTACTATCCACCCTACAAAGGGGTAGGGCAATCCTGGTTCTGGCTTAACTGCCAGCTTTAGTATGACCGTTTATTGTTTTTAGCTTTCCCTATGCATTTCAAGCATGTTTCTGCATAGAGAAAAAATAACCCTGGAAAGTTGTTTTTCTCCAAGAGGGAAAAAGCTAGAGGCTGAAACTCTGCAGGTGTGTAGGGTATTATCCACCCTACAAAGGGTAGGGCAATCATGGTTCTGGCTTAACTGCCAGTTTCAGTATGACCGTTTATTGTTTTTAGCTTTCCCTATGCATTTCAAGCATGTTTCTGCATAGAGAAAAATACCCCTGGAAAGTTGTTTTTCTCCAAGAGGGAAAAAGCTAGGAGGCTGAAACTCTGCAGGTGTGTAGGGTACTATCCACCCTACAAAGGGGTAGGGCAATCCTGGTTCTGGCTTAACTGCCAGTTTCAGTATGACCGTTTATTGTTTTTAGCTTTCCATATGCATTTCAAGCATGTTTCTGCATAGAGAATAAATAACCCTGGAAAGTTGTTTTTCTCCAAGAGGGAAAAAGCTAGGAGGCTGAAACTCTGCAGGTGTGTAGGGTATTATCCACCCTACAAAGGGTAGGGCAATCCTGGTTCTGGCTTAACTGCCAGTTTCAGTATGACCGTTTATTGTTTTTAGCTTTCCTTTGCATTTCAAGCATGTTTCTGCATAGAGAAAAAATAACCCTGGAAAGTTGTTTTTCTCCAAGAGGGAAAAAGCTAGGAGGCTGAAACTCTGCAGGTGTGTAGGGTACTATCCACCCTACAAAGGGTAGGGCAATCCTGGTTCTGGCTTAACTGCCAGTTTCAGTATGACCGTTTATTGTTTTTAGCTTTCCCTATGCATTTCAAGCATGTTTCTGCATAGAGAAAAAAATATCTGTGGAAAGTTGTTTTTCTCCAAGAGGGAAAAAGCTAGGAGGCTGAAACTCTGCAGGTGTGTAGGGTACCATCCACCCTACAAAGGGGTAGGGCAATCCTGGTTCTGGCTTAACTGCCAGTTTCAGTATGACCGTTTATTGTTTTCAGCTTTTCCTATGCATTTCAAGCATGTTTCTGCATAGAGAAAAATAACCCTGGAAAGTTGTTTTTCTCCAAGAGGGAAAAAGCTAGGAGGCTGAAACTCTGCAGGTGTGTAGGGTATTATCCACCCTACAAAGGGGTAGGGCAATCCTGGTTCTGGCTTAACTGCCAGTTTCAGTATGACCGTTTATTGTTTTTAGCTTTCCCTATGCATTTCAAGCATGTTTCTGCATAGAGAAAAAATAACCCTGGAAAGTTGTTTTCTCCAAGAGGGAAAAAGCTAGGAGGCTGAAACTCTGCAGGTGTGTAGGGTACTATCCACCCTACAAAGGGGTAGGGCAATCCTGGTTCTGGCTTAACTGCCAGTTTCAGTATGACCGTTTATTGTTTTTAGCTTTCCCTATGCATTTCAAGCATGTTTCTGCATAGAGAAAAAAATAACCCTGGAAAGTTGTTTTTCTCCAAGAGGGAAAAAGCTAGGAGGCTGAAACTCTGCAGGTGTGTGGGTACTATCCACCCTACAAAGGGGTAGGGCAATCCTGGTTCTGGCTTAACTGCCAGTTTCAGTATGACCGTTTATTGTTTTAGCTTTCTTTTTGCATTTCAAGCATGTTTCTGCATAGAGAAAAAATAACCCTGGAAAGTTGTTTTTTCTCCAAGAGGGAAAAAGCTAGGAGGCTGAAACTCTGCAGGTGTGTAGGGTACTATCCACCCTACAAAGGGGTAGGGCAATCCTGGTTCTGGCTTAACTGCCAGTTTCAGTATGACCGTTTATTGTTTTTAGCTTTCCTTTTGCATTTCAAGCATGTTTCTGCATAGAGAAAAAAATACCTGTGGAAAGTTGTTTTTCTCCAAGAGGGAAAAAGCTAGGAGGCTGAAACTCTGCAGGTGTGTAGGGTACTATCCACCCTACAAAGGGGTAGGGCAATCCTGATTCTGGCTTAACTGCCAGTTTCAGTATGACCGCTTATTGTTTTAGCTTTCCCTATGCATTTCAAGCATGTTTCTGCATAGAGAAAAAATAACCCTGGAAAGTTGTTTTTCTCCAAGAGGGAAAAAGCTAGGAGGCTGAAACTCTGCAGGTGTGTAGGGTACTATCCACCCTACAAAGGGGTAGGGCAATCCTGGTTCTGGCTTAACTGCCAGTTTCAGTATGACCGTTTATTGTTTTAGCTTTTCCTATGCATTTCAAGCATGTTTCTGCATAGAGAAAAAATAACCCTGGAAAGTTGTTTTTCTCCAAGAGGGAAAAAGCTAGGAGGCTGAAACTCTGCAGGTGTGTAGGGTACTATCCACCCTACAAAGGGTAGGGCAATCCTGGTTCTGGCTTAACTGCCAGTTTCAGTATGACCGTTTATTGTTTTTAGCTTTCCCTATGCATTTCAAGCATGTTTCTGCATAGAGAAAAAAATACCTGTGGAAAGTTGTTTTTCTCCAAGAGGGAAAAAGCTAGGAGGCTGAAACTCTGCAGGTGTGTAGGGTACTATCCACCCTACAAAGGGGTAGGGCAATCCTGGTTCTGGCTTAACTGCCAGTTTCAGTATGACCGTTTATTGTTTTAGCTTTCCCTATGCATTTCAAGCATGTTTCTGCATAGAGAAAAATAACCCTGGAAAGTTGTTTTTCTCCAAGAGGGAAAAAGCTAGGAGGCTGAAACTCTGCAGGTGTGTAGGGTACTATCCACCCTACAAAGGGGTAGGGCAATCCTGGTTCTGGCTTAACTGCCAGTTTCAGTATGACCGTTTATTGTTTTTAGCTTTCCCTATGCATTTCAAGCATGTTTCTGCATAGAGAAAAAATAACCCTGGAAAGTTGTTTTTCTCCAAGAGGGAAAAAGCTAGGAGGCTGAAACTCTGCAGGTGTGTAGGGTACTATCCACCCTACAAAGGGGCAGGGCAATCCTGGTTCTGGCTTAACTGCCAGTTTCAGTATGACCGTTTATTGTTTTAGCTTTCCTATGCATTTCAAGCATGTTTCTGCATAGAGAAAAAATAACCCTGGAAAGTTGTTTTTCTCCAAGAGGGAAAAAGCTAGGAGGCTGAAACTCTGCAGGTGTGTAGGGTACTATCCACCCTACAAAGGGTAGGGCAATCCTGGTTCTGGCTTAACTGCCAGTTTCAGTATGACCGTTTATTGTTTTTAGCTTTCTTTTTGCATTTCAAGCATGTTTCTGCATAGAGAAAAAATACCTGTGGAAAGTTGTTTTTCTCCAAGAGGGAAAAAGCTAGGAGGCTGAAACTCTGCAGGTGTGTAGGGTACTATCCACCCTACAAAGGGGTAGGGCAATCCTGGTTCTGGCTTAACTGCCAGTTTCAGTATGACCGTTTATTGTTTTTAGCTTTCCTATGCATTTCAAGCATGTTTCTGCATAGAGAAAAAATAACCCTGGAAAGTTGTTTTTCTCCAAGAGGGAAAAAGCTAGGAGGCTGAAACTCTGCAGGTGTGTAGGGTACTATCCACCCTACAAAGGGGCAGGGCAATCCTGGTTCTGGCTTAACTGCCAGTTTCAGTATGACCGTTTATTGTTTTAGCTTTCCCTATGCATTTCAAGCATGTTTCTGCATAGAGAAAAATAACCCTGGAAAGTTGTTTTTCTCCAAGAGGGAAAAAGCTAGGAGGCTGAAACTCTGCAGGTGTGTAGGGTACTATCCACCCTACAAAGGGTAGGGCAATCCTGGTTCTGGCTTAACTGCCAGTTTCAGTATGACCGTTTATTGTTTTTAACTTTCCCTTTGCATTTCAAGCATGTTTCTGCATAGAGAAATAATAACCCTGGAAAGTTGTTTTTCTCCAAGAGGAAAAAGCTAGGAGGCTGAAACTCTGCAGGTGTGTAGGGTATTATCCACCCTACAAAAGGGGTAGGGCAATCCTGGTTCTGGCTTAACTGCCAGTTTCAGTATGACCATTTATTGTTTTTAGCTTTCCTTATGCATTTCAAGCATGTTTCTGCATAGAGAAAAAATAACCCTGGAAAGTTGTTTTTCTCCAAGAGGGAAAAAGCTAGGAGGCTGAAACTCTGCAGGTGTGTAGGGTACTATCCACCCTACAAAGGGGAGGGCAATCCTGGTTCTGGCTTAACTGCCAGTTTCAGTATGACCGTTTATTGTTTTTAGCTTTCCCTATGCATTTCAAGCATGTTTCTGCATAGAGAAAAAATAACCCTGGAAAGTTGTTTTTCTCCAAGAGGGAAAAAGCTAGGAGGCTGAAACTCTGCAGGTGTGTAGGGTACTATCCACCCTACAAAGGGGTAGGGCAATCCTGGTTCTGGCTTAACTGCCAGTTTCAGTATGACCGTTTATTGTTTTTAGCTTTCTTTTTGCATTTCAAGCATGTTTCTGCATAGAGAAAAAAATACCTGTGGAAAGTTGTTTTTCTCCAAGAGGGAAAAAGCTAGGAGGCTGAAACTCTGCAGGTGTGTAGGGTACTATCCACCCTACAAAGGGTAGGGCAATCCTGGTTCTGGCTTAACTGCCAGTTTCAGTATGACCGTTTATTGTTTTTAGCTTTCCCTATGCATTTCAAGCATGTTTCTGCATAGAGAAAAAATAACCCTGGAAAGTTGTTTTTCTCCAAGAGGGAAAAAGCTAGGAGGCTGAAACTCTGCAGGTGTGTAGGGTACTATCCACCCTACAAAGGGGTAGGGCAATCCTGGTTCTGGCTTAACTGCCAGTTTCAGTATGACCGTTTATTGTTTTTAGCTTTCCCTATGCATTTCAAGCATGTTTCTGCATAGAGAAAAAAATACCTGTGGAAAGTTGTTTTTCTCCAAGAGGGAAAAAGCTAGGAGGCTGAAACTCTGCAGGTGTGTAGGGTACTATCCACCCTACAAAGGGGTAGGGCAATCCTGGTTCTGGCTTAACTGCCAGTTTCAGTATGACCGTTTATTGTTTTTAGCTTTCCCTATGCATTTCAAGCATGTTTCTGCATAGAGAAAAATAACCCTGGAAAGTTGTTTTTCTCCAAGAGGGAAAAAGCTAGGAGGCTGAAACTCTGCAGGTGTGTAGGGTACTATCCACCCTACAAAGGGGTAGGGCAATCCTGGTTCTGGCTTAACTGCCAGTTTCAGTATGACCGTTTATTGTTTTTAGCTTTTCCTATGCATTTCAAGCATGTTTCTGCATAGAGAAAAAATAACCCTGGAAAGTTGTTTTCTCCAAGAGGGAAAAAGCTAGGAGGCTGAAACTCTGCAGGTGTGTAGGGTACTATCCACCCTACAAAGGGTAGGGCAATCCTGGTTCTGGCTTAACTGCCAGTTTCAGTATGACCGTTTATTGTTTTAGCTTCCCTATGCATTTCAAGCATGTTTCTGCATAGAGAAAAATAACCCTGGAAAGTTGTTTTTCTCCAAGAGGGAAAAAGCTAGGAGGCTGAAACTCTGCAGGTGTGTAGGGTACTATCCACCCTACAAAGGGGTAGGGCAATCCTGGTTCTGGCTTAACTGCCAGTTTCAGTATGACCGTTTATTGTTTTTAGCTTTCCCTATGCATTTCAAGCATGTTTCTGCATAGAGAAAAATAAAACCTGTGGAAAGTTGTTTTTCTCCAAGAGGGAAAAAGCTAGGAGGCTGAAACTCTGCAGGTGTGTAGGGTACTATCCACCCTACAAAGGGGTAGGGCAATCCTGGTTCTGGCTTAACTGCCAGTTTCAGTATGACCGTTTATTGTTTTTAGCTTTCCCTATGCATTTCAAGCATGTTTCTGCATAGAGAAAAATAACCCTGGAAAGTTGTTTTTCTCCAAGAGGGAAAAAGCTAGGAGGCTGAAACTCTGCAGGTGTGTAGGGTACTATCCACCCTACAAAGGGGTAGGGCAATCCTGGTTCTGGCTTAACTGCCAGTTTCAGTATGACCGTTTATTGTTTTTAGCTTTCCCTATGCATTTCAAGCATGTTTCTGCATAGAGAAAAAATAACCCTGGAAAGTTGTTTTTCTCCAAGAGGGAAAAAGCTAGGAGGCTGAAACTCTGCAGGTGTGTAGGGTATTATCCACCCTACAAAGGGGTAGGGCAATCCTGGTTCTGGCTTAACTGCCAGTTTCAGTATGACCGTTTATTGTTTTTAGCTTTCTTTTTGCATTTCAAACATGTTTCTGCATAGAGAAAAAAAATACCTGTGGAAAGTTGTTTGTCTCCAAGAGGGAAAAAGCTAGGAGGCTGAAACTGTGCAGGTGTGTAGGGTACTATCCACCCTACAAAGGGGTAGGGCAATCCTGGTTCTGGCTTAACTGCCAGTTTCAGTATGACCGTTTATTGTTTTTAGCTTTCCCTATGCATTTCAAGCATGTTTCTGCATAGAGAAAAAATAACCCTGGAAAGTTGTTTTTCTCCAAGAGGGAAAAAGCTAGGAGGCTGAAACTCTGCAGGTGTGTAGGGTACTATCCACCCTACAAAGGGTAGGGCAATCCTGGTTCTGGCTTAACTGCCAGTTTCAGTATGACCGTTTATTGTTTTAGCTTTCTCTACGCATTTCAAGCATGTTTCTGCATAGAGAAAAAATAACCCTGGAAAGTTGTTTTCTCCAAGAGGGAAAAAGCTAGGAGGCTGAAACTCTGCAGGTGTGTAGGGTACTATCCACCCTACAAAGGGGTAGGGCAATCCTGGTTCTGGCTTAACTGCCAGTTTCAGTATGACCGTTTATTGTTTTTAGCTTTCCTTTGCATTTCAAGCATGTTTCTGCATAGAGAAAAAATAACCCTGGAAAGTTGTTTTTCTCCAAGAGGGAAAAGCTAGGAGGCTGAAACTCTGCAGGTGTGTAGGGTACTATCCACCCTACAAAGGGGTAGGGCAATCCTGGTTCTGGCTTAACTGCCAGTTTCAGTATGACCGTTTATTGTTTTTAGCTTTCCCTATGCATTTCAAGCATGTTTCTGCATAGAGAAAAAATAACCCTGGAAAGTTGTTTTTCTCCAAGAGGGAAAAAGCTAGGAGGCTGAAACTCTGCAGGTGTGTAGGGTACTATCCACCCTACAAAGGGTAGAACAATCCTGGTTCTGGCTTAACTGCCAGTTTCAGTATGACCGTTTATTGTTTTAGCTTCCCTATGCATTTCAAGCATGTTTCTGCATAGAGAAAAAATAACCCTGGAAAGTTGTTTTTCTCCAAGAGGGAAAAAGCTAGGAGGCTGAAACTCTGCAGGTGTGTAGGGTATTATCCACCCTACAAAGGGGTAGGGCAATCCTGGTTCTGGCTTAACTGCCAGTTTCAGTATGACCGTTTATTGTTTTTAACTTTCCTTTTGCATTTCAAGCATGTTTCTGCATAGAGAAATAATAACCCTGGAAAGTTGTTTTTCTCCAAGAGGAAAAAAGCTAGGAGGCTGAAACTCTGCAGGTGTGTAGGGTATTATCCACCCTACAAAAGGGGTAGGGCAATCCTGGTTCTGGCTTAACTGCCAGTTTCAGTATGACCATTTATTGTTTTTCGCTTTCTTTTTGCATTTCAAGCATGTTTCTGCATAGAGAAAAATAATACCTGTGGAAAGTTGTTTTTCTCCATGAGGGAACAAGCTAGGAGGCTGAAACTCTGCAGGTGTGTAGGGTACTATCCACCCTATAAAGGGGTAGAGCAATCCTGGTTCTGGCTTAACTGCCAGTTTCAGTATGACCGTTTATTGTTTTTAAGTTTCCCTTTGCATTTCAAGCATGTTCCTGCATAGAGAAATAATAACCCTGGAAAGTTGTTTTTCTCCAAGAGGAAAAAAGCTAGGAGGCTGAAACTCTGCAGGTGTGTAGGGTACTATCCACCCTACAAAGGGTAGGGCAATCCTGGTTCTGGCTTAACTGCCAGTTTCAGTATGACCGTTTATTGTTTTTAGCTTTCCCTATGCATTTCAAGCATGTTTCTGCATAGAGAAAAAATAACCCTGGAAAGTTGTTTTTCTCCAAGAGGGAAAAAGCTAGGAGGCTGAAACTCTGCAGGTGTGTAGGGTACTATCCACCCTACAAAGGGGTAGGGCAATCCTGGTTCTGGCTTAACTGCCAGTTTCAGTATGACCGTTTATTGTTTTTAGCTTTTCCTATGCATTTCAAGCATGTTTCTGCATAGAGAAAAAATAACCCTGGAAAGTTGTTTTTCTCCAAGAGGGAAAAAGCTAGGAGGCTGAAACTCTGCAGGTGTGTAGGGTACTATCCACCCTACAAAGGGTAGGGCAATCCTGGTTCTGGCTTAACTGCCAGTTTCAGTATGACCGTTTATTGTTTTTAGCTTTCCCTATGCATTTCAAGCATGTTTCTGCATAGAGAAAAATAACCCTGGAAAGTTGTTTTTCTCCAAGAGGGAAAAAGCTAGGAGGCTGAAACTCTGCAGGTGTGTAGGGTACTATCCACCCTACAAAGGGGTAGGGCAATCCTGGTTCTGGCTTAACTGCCAGTTTCAGTATGACCGTTTATTGTTTTAGCTTTCCTATGCATTTCAAGCATGTTTCTGCATAGAGAAAAATAACCCTGGAAAGTTGTTTTTCTCCAAGAGGGAAAAAGCTAGGAGGCTGAAACTCTGCAGGTGTGTAGGGTACTATCCACCCTACAAAGGGTAGGGCAATCCTGGTTCTGGCTTAACTGCCAGTTTCAGTATGACCGTTTATTGTTTTTAGCTTTCCTATGCATTTCAAGCATGTTTCTGCATAGAGAAATAATAACCCTGGAAAGTTGTTTTTCTCCAAGAGGGAAAAAGCTAGGAGGCTGAAACTCTGCAGGTGTGTAGGGTACTATCCACCCTACAAAGGGGTAGGGCAATCCTGGTTCTGGCTTAACTGCCAGTTTCAGTATGACCGTTTATTGTTTTAGCTTTCCTATGCATTTCAAGCATGTTTCTGCATAGAGAAAAAATAACCCTGGAAAGTTGTTTTTCTCCAAGAGGGAAAAAGCTAGGAGGCTGAAACTCTGCAGGTGTGTAGGGTACTATCCACCCTACAAAGGGGTAGGGCAATCCTGGTTCTGGCTTAACTGCCAGTTTCAGTATGACCGTTTATTGTTTTAGCTTTCCTATGCATTTCAAGCATGTTTCTGCATAGAGAAAAAATAACCCTGGAAAGTTGTTTTTCTCCAAGAGGGAAAAAGCTAGGAGGCTGAAACTCTGCAGGTGTGTAGGGTACTATCCACCCTACAAAGGGGTAGGGCAATCCTGGTTCTGGCTTAACTGCCAGTTTCAGTATGACCGTTTATTGTTTTTAGCTTTCTTTATGCATTTCAAGCATGTTTCTGCATAGAGAAAAAATAACCCTGGAAAGTTGTTTTTCTCCAAGAGGGAAAAAGCTAGGAGGCTGAAACTCTGCAGGTGTGTAGGGTACTATCCACCCTACAAAGGGGTAGGGCAATCCTGGTTCTGGCTTAACTGCCAGTTTCAGTATGACCGTTTATTGTTTTAGCTTTCCCTATGCATTTCAAGCATGTTTCTGCATAGAGAAAAAATAACCCTGGAAAGTTGTTTTTCTCCAAGAGGGAAAAAGCTAGGAGGCTGAAACTCTGCAGGTGTGTAGGGTACTATCCACCCTACAAAGGGGTAGGGCAATCCTGGTTCTGGCTTAACTGCCAGTTTCAGTATGACCGTTTATTGTTTTTAGCTTTCCTATGCATTTCAAGCATGTTTCTGCATGGAGAAAAAATAACCCTGGAAAGTTGTTTTTCTCCAAGAGGAAAAAGCTAGGAGGCTGAAACTCTGCAGGTGTGTAGGGTATTATCCACCCTACAAAGGGGTAGGGCAATCCTGGTTCTGGCTTAACTGCCAGTTTCAGTATGACCGTTTATTGTTTTTAGCTTTCTTTTTGCATTTCAAGCATGTTTCTGCATAGAGAAAAAATACCTGTGGAAAGTTGTTTTTCTCCAAGAGGGAAAAAGCTAGGAGGCTGAAACTCTGCAGGTGTGTAGGGTACTATCCACCCTACAAAGGGGTAGGGCAATCCTGGTTCTGGCTTAACTGCCAGTTTCAGTATGACCGTTTATTGTTTTTAGCTTTCCCTATGCATTTCAAGCATGTTTCTGCATAGAGAAAAATAACCCTGGAAAGTTGTTTTTCTCCAAGAGGGAAAAAGCTAGGAGGCTGAAACTCTGCAGGTGTGTAGGGTACTATCCACCCTACAAAGGGTAGGGCAATCCTGGTTCTGGCTTAACTGCCAGTTTCAGTATGACCGTTTATTTTTAGCTTTCCCTATGCATTTCAAGCATGTTTCTGCATAGAGAAAAAATAACCCTGGAAAGTTGTTTTTCTCCAAGAGGGAAAAAGCTAGGAGGCTGAAACTCTGCAGGTGTGTAGGGTATTATCCACCCTACAAAGGGGTAGGGCAATCCTGGTTCTGGCTTAACTGCCAGTTTCAGTATGACCGTTTATTGTTTTTAGCTTTCCTTTGCATTTCAAGCATGTTTCTGCATAGAGAAAAAAATACCTGTGGAAAGTTGTTTTTCTCCAAGAGGGAAAAAGCTAGGAGGCTGAAACTCTGCAGGTGTCGGGTATTATCCACCCTACAAAGGGGTAGGGCAATCCTGGTTCTATCTTAACTGCCAGTTTCAGTATGACCGTTTATTGTTTTTAGCTTTCCTTTGCATTTCAAGCATGTTTCTGCATAGAGAAAAAATACCTGTGGAAAGTTGTTTTTCTCCAAGAGGGAAAAAGCTAGGAGGCTGAAACTCTGCAGGTGTGTAGGGTACTATCCACCCTACAAAGGGGTAGGGCAATCCTGGTTCTGGCTTAACTGCCAGTTTCAGTATGACCGTTTATTGTTTTTAGCTTTCCCTGTGCATTTCAAGCATGTTTCTGCATAGAGAAAAATAACCCTGGAAAGTTGTTTTTCTCCAAGAGGGAAAAAGCTAGGAGGCTGAAACTCTGCAGGTGTGTAGGGTACTATCCACCCTACAAAGGGGTAGGGCAATCCTGGTTCTGGCTTAACTGCCAGTTTCAGTATGACCGTTTATTGTTTTAACTTTCCCTATGCATTTCAAGCATGTTTCTGCATAGAGAAAAAATAACCCTGGAAAGTTGTTTTCTCCAAGAGGGAAAAAGCTAGGAGGCTGAAACTATGCAGGTGTGTAGGGTACTATCCACACTACAAAGGGTAGGGCAATCCTGGTTCTGGCTTAACTGCCAGTTTCAGTATGACCGTTTATTGTTTTTAGCTTTCCCTATGCATTTCAAGCATGTTTCTGCATAGAGAAAAAATAACCCTGGAAAGTTGTTTTTCTCCAAGAGGGAAAAAGCTGGGAGGCTGAAACTCTGCAGGTGTGTAGGGTATTATCCACCCTACAAAGGGGTAGGGCAATCCTGGTTCTGGCTTAACTGCCAGTTTCAGTATGACCGTTTATTTTTTTAGCTTTCTTTTTGCATTTCAAGCATGTTTCTGCATAGAGAAAAAATACCTGTGGAAAGTTGTTTTTCTCCAAGAGGGAAAAAGCTAGGAGGCTGAAACTCTGCAGGTGTGTGGGTACTATCCACCCTACAAAGGGTAGGGCAATCCTGGTTCTGGCTTAACTGCCAGTTTCAGTATGACCGTTTATTGTTTTTAGCTTTCCCTATGCATTTCAAGCATGTTTCTGCATAGAGAAAAATAACCCTGGAAAGTTGTTTTTCTCCAAGAGAGAAAAAGCTAGGAGGCTGAAACTCTGCAGGTGTGTAGGGTATTATCCACCCTACAAAGGGGTAGGGCAATCCTGGTTCTGGCTTAACTGCCAGTTTCAGTATGACCGTTTATTGTTTTTAGCTTTCTTTTTGCATTTCAAGCATGTTTCTGCATAGAGAAAAAATACCTGTGGAAAGTTGTTTTTCTCCAAGAGGGAAAAAAAGCTAGGAGGCTGAAACTCTGCAGGTGTGTAGGGTACTATCCACCCTACAAAGGGGTAGGGCAATCCTGGTTCTGGCTTAACTGCCAGTTTCAGTATGACCATTTATTGTTTTTAGCTTTCCCTATGCATTTCAAGCATGTTTCTGCATAGAGAAAAAATAACCCTGGAAAGTTGTTTTTCTCCAAGAGGGAAAAAGCTAGGAGGCTGAAACTCTGCAGGTGTGTAGGGTACTATCCACCCTACAAAGGGGTAGGGCAATCCTGGTTCTGGCTTAACTGCCAGTTTCAGTATGACCGTTTATTGTTTTTAGCTTTCCCTATGCATTTCAAGCATGTTTCTGCATAGAGAAAAAATAACCCTGGAAAGTTGTTTTTCTCCAAGAGGGAAAAAGCTAGGAGGCTGAAACTCTGCAGGTGTGTAGGGTACTATCCACCCTACAAAGGGTAGGGCAATCCTGGTTCTGGCTTAACTGCCAGTTTCAGTATGACCGTTTATTGTTTTAAGCTTTCCTATGCATTTCAAGCATGTTTCTGCATAGAGAAAAAATAACCCTGGAAAGTTGTTTTTCTCCAAGAGGGAAAAAGCTAGGAGGCTGAAACTCTGCAGGTGTGTAGGGTACTATCCACCCTACAAAGGGGTAGGGCAATCCTGGTTCTGGCTTAACTGCCAGTTTCAGTATGACCGTTTATTGTTTTTAGCTTTCCCTATGCATTTCAAGCAAGTTTCTGCATAGAGAAAAAATAACCCTGGAAAGTTGTTTTTCTCCAAGAGGGAAAAAAGCTAGGAGGCTGAAACTCTGCAGGTGTGTAGGGTACTATCCACCCTACAAAGGGGTAGGGCAATCCTGGTTCTGGCTTAACTGCCAGTTTCAGTATGACCGTTTATTGTTTTTAGCTTTCCCTATGCATTTCAAGCATGTTTCTGCATAGAGAGAAAAATAACCCTGGAAAGTTGTTTTTCTCCAAGAGGGAAAAAGCTAGGAGGCTGAAACTCTGCAGGTGTGTAGGGTACTATCCACCCTACAAAGGGTAGGGCAATCCTGGTTCTGGCTTAACTGCCAGTTTCAGTATGACCGTTTATTGTTTTAGCTTTCTTTGCATTTCAAGCATGTTTCTGCATAGAAAAATAACCCTGGAAAGTTGTTTTCTCCAAGAGGGAAAAAGCTAGGAGGCTGAAACTCTGCAGGTGTCGGGTATCATCCACCCTACAAAGGGGTAGGGCAATCCTGGTTCTGGCTTAACTGCCAGTTTCAGTATGACCGTTTATTGTTTTAGCTTTCCCTTTACATTTCAAGCATGTTTCTGCATAGAGAAAAAATAACCCTGGAAAGTTGTTTTTCTCCAAGAGGGAACAAGCTAGGAGGCTGAAACTCTGCAGGTGTGTAGGGTATTATCCTGGTTCTGGCTTAACTGCCAGTTTCAGTATGACCATTTATTGTTTTTAGCTTTCTTTTTGCATTTCAAGCATGTTTCTGCATAGAGAAAAATAATACCTGTGGAAAGTTCTCTATGCAGAAACATGCTTGAAATGCATAGGGAAAGCTAAAAACAATAAACGGTCATACTGAAACTGGTAGTTAAGCCAGAACCAGGATTGCCCTGCCCCTTTGTATGGTGGATAGTACCCTACACACCTGCAGAGTTTCAGCCTCCTAGCTTTTTCCCTCTTGGAGAAAAACAACTTTCCACACGTATTTTTTCTCTATGCAGAAACATGCTTGAAATGCAAAAAAGAAAGCTAAAAATAATAAACGGTCATACTGAAACTGGCAGTTAAGCCAGAACCAGGATTGCCCTACCCCTTTGCAGGGTGGATTATACCCTACACACCTGCACAGTTTCAGCCTCCTAGCTTTTTCCCTCTTGGAGAAAAACAACTTTCCAGGGGAATTTTTCTCTATGCAGAAATATGCTTGAAATGCAAAAAGAAAGCTAAAAACAATAAACGGTCATACTGAAACTGGCAGTTAAGTCAGAACCAGGATTGCCATACCTTTCTGTAGGGTGGATAGTACCCTACACACCTGCAGAGTTTCAGCCTCCTAGCTTTTTCCCTCTTGGAGAAAAACAACTTTCCAGGGTTATTTTTTCTCTATGCAGAAACATGCTTGAAATGCATAGGAAAAGCTAAAAACAATAAACGGTCATACTGAAACTGGCAGTTAAGCCAGAACCAGGATTGCCCTGCCCCTTTGTAGGGTGGATAGTACCCTACACACCTGCAGAGTTTCAGCCTCCTAGCTTTTTCCCTCTTGGAGAAAACAACTTTCCACAGGTATTTTTTTTCTATGCAGAAACATGCTTGAAATGCAAAAAGAAAGCTAAAAACAATAAATGGTCATACTGAAACTGGCAGTTAAGCCAGAACCAGGATTGCCTACCCCTTTGTAGGGTGGATAATACCCTACACACCTGCAGAGTTTCAGCCTCCTAGCTTTTTCCCTCTTGAGAAAAACAACTTTCCAGGGTTATTTTTTCTCTATGCAGAAACATGCTTGAAATGCATAGGGAAAGCTAAAAACAATAAACGGTCATACTGAAACTGGCAGTTAAGCCAGAACCAGGATTGCCCTACCCTTTGTAGGGTGGATAGTACCCTACACACCTGCAGAGTTTCAGCCTCCTAGCTTTTTCCCTCTTGGAGAAAAACAACTTTCCACAGGTATATTTTTCTCTATGCAGAAACATGCTTGAAATGCAAAAAGAAAGCTAAAAACAATAAACGGTCATACTGAAACTGGCAGTTAAGCCAGAACCAGGATTGCCCTACCCCTTTGTAGGGTGGATAGTACCCTACACACCTGCAGAGTTTCAGCCTCCTAGCTTTTTCCCTCTTGGAGAAAAACAACTTTCCACAGGTATATTTTTCTCTATGCAGAAACATGCTTGAAATGCATAGGGAAAGCTAAAAACAATAAACGGTCATACTGAAACTGGCAGTTAAGCCAGAACCAGGATTGCCCTACCCCTTTGTAGGGTGGATAGTACCCTACACACCTGCAGAGTTTCAGCCTCCTAGCTTTTTTCCTCTTGGAGAAAAACAACTTTCCAGGGTTATTATTTCTCTATGCAGAAACATGCTTGAAATGCAAAGGGAAAGTTAAAACAATAAATGGTCATACTGAAACTGGCAGTTAAGCCAGAACCAGGATTGCCCTACCCCTTTGTAGGGTGGATAGTACCCTACACACCTGCAGAGTTTCAGCCTCCTAGCTTTTTCCCTCTTGGAGAAAAACAACTTTCCACAGGTATATTTTTCTCTATGCAGAAACATGCTTGAAATGCATAGGGAAAGCTAAAAACAATAAACGGTCATACTGAAACTGGCAGTTAAGCCAGAACCAGGATTGCCCTACCCCTTGTTAGGGTGGATAGCACCATACACATCTGCAGAGTTTCAGCCTCCTAGCTTTTTCCCTCTTGGAGAAAAACAACTTTCCAGGGTTATTTTTTCTCTATGCAGAAACATGCTTGAAATGCATAGGGAAAGCTAAAAACAATAAACGGTCATACTGAAACTGGCAGTTAAGCCAGAACCAGGATTGCCCTGCCCTTTGTAGGTGGATAGTACCCTGCACACCTGCAGAGTTTCAGCCTCCTAGCTTTTTCCTCTTGGAGAAAAACAACTTTCCACAGGTATTTTTTTCTCTATGCAGAAACATGCTTGAAATGCAAAAAGAAAGCTAAAAACAATAAACGGTCATACTGAAACTGGCAGTTAAGCCAGAACCAGGATTGCCCTACCCCTTTGCAGGGGGGATTCTACCCTACACACCTGCAGAGTTTCAGCCTCCTAGCTTTTTCCCTCTTGGAGAAAAAAAACTTTCCACAGGTATTTTTTTCTCTATGCAGAAACATGCTTGAAATGCATAGGGAAAGCTAAAAACAATAAACGGTCATACTGAAAAGGGTT
>NC_056739.1:1801735501-1801764328 GCF_019279795.1 Protopterus annectens | reverse complement strand
GTCCCGGTCACTTTTCCGAAGTCCCGAACTCAGCCTGGGTTCATCCTGGGGTCTTCCCACAGCAGATCCAATCGGTGGCATCTGGTCTTCCTGAGTTTCTTCCACGCATTCTGGCTCATTTTCTTCAGCTGATGCAGCAGTATGAGAAAGTGTGTCTTCCATCATAGGGAAAGCTAAAAATAATAAACGGTCATACTGAAATTGGCAGTTAAGCCAGAACCAGGATTGCCCAACACCTGCAGAGTTTCAGCCTCCTAGCTTTTTCCCTCTTGGAGAAAAACAACTTTCCAGAGGTATTTTTTTCTCTATGCAGAAACATGCTTGAAATGCATAGGGAAAGCTAAAAACAATAAACGGTCATACTGAAACTGGCAGTTAAGCCAGAACCAGGATTGCCCTACCCCCTTTGTAGGGTGGATAATAACCTACACACCTGCAGAGTTTTAGCCTCCTAGCTTTTTCCCTCTTGGAGAAAAACAACTTTCCAGGTGTATTTTTTCTCTATGCAAAAACATGCTTGAAATGCATAGGGAAATCTAAAAACAATAAACGGTCATACTGAAACTGGCAGTTAAGCCAGAAGCAGGATTGCCCTACCCCTTTGTAGGGTGGATAGTACCCTACACACCTGCAGAGTTTCAGCCTCCTAGCTTTTTCCCTCTTGGAGAAAAATAACTTTCCAGAGGTATTTTTTTCTCTATGCAGAAACATGCTTGAAATGCATAGGGAAAGCTAAAAACAATAAACGGTCATACTGAAACTGGCAGTTAAGCCAGAACCAGTATTGCCCTACCCCTTTGTAGGGTGGATAATACCCTACACACCTGCAGAGTTTTAGCCTCCTAGCATTTTCCCTCTTGGAGAAAAACAACTTTCCAGGTGTATTTTTTCTCTATGCAAAAACATGCTTGAAATGCATAAGGAAAGCTAAAAACAATAAACGGTCATACTGAAACTGGCAGTTAAGCCAGAACCAGGATTGCCCTACCCCTTTGTAAGGTGGATAGTACCCTACACACCTGCAGAGTTTCAGCCTCCTAGCTTTTTCCCTCTTGGAGAAAAACAACTTTCCACACGTATTTTTTCTCTATGCAGAAACATGCTTGAAATGCATAGGGAAAGCTAAAAACAATAAACGGTCATACTGAAACTGGCAGTTAAGCCAGAACGAGGATTGCCCTACTGCTTTGTAGGGTGGATAGTACCCTACACACCTGCAGAGTTTCAGCCTCCTAGCTTTTTCCCTCTTGGAGAAAAACAACTTTCCAGAGGTATTTTTTTCTCTATGCAGAAACATGCTTGAAATGCAAAAAGAAAGCTAAAAACAATAAACCGTCATACTGAAACTGGCAGTTAAGCCAGAACCAGGATTGCCCTACCCCTTTGTAGGGTGGATAATACCCTACATACCTGCAGAGTTTTAGCCTCCTAGCTTTTTCCCTCTTGGAGAAAAACAACTTTCCAGGTGTATTTTTTCTCTATGCAAAAACATGCTTGAAATGCTTAGGGAAAGCTAAAAACAATAAACGGTCATACTGAAACTGGCAGTTAAGCCAGAACCAGGATTGCCCTACCCCTTTGTAGGGTGGATAGTACCCTACACACCTGCAGAGTTTCAGCCTCCTAGCTTTTTCCCTCTTGGAGAAAAACAACTTTCCAGAGGTATTTTTTTCTCTATGCAGAAACATGCTTGAAATGCAAAAAGAAAGCTAAAACAATAAACGGTCATACTGAAACTGGCAGTTAAGCCAGAACCAGGATTGCCCTACACTTTTGTAGGGTGGATAATACCCTACACACCTGCAGAGTTTCAGCCTCCTAGCTTGTTCCCTCTTGGAGAAAAACAACTTTCCATGTGTATTTTTTCTCTATGCAAAAACATGCTTGAAATGCATAGGGAGTGAAATCCAATTTTATTAAAACTCAAATTAAATACAAATCAACTAACAAACAAACAACTTGACCCACATTGGACTAAACGAACACCATTAAAGAATTTCACTTAATACACAGACTAGAAATTGACAAAGGAAATAACTACAAAATAGCAAATAAATGAGAATTAGAGGCAGTGCAGGAAAGGCCTACACTACCAAACCAACAAGATCATTACCAAGGCCCACTGTGAAGCTGTCCCAAGAAGGCCTGGTAAATATCCATGGATAAAAAGTCCCCTGCAACCAATAAAGGCAAACAAGAAAATAGGTACACACCAAGATAATATGTGTCACAATGTGATACTGTCCCGGAAAACGGCAAATACCCATAAACAACAAGTCCCCTGTAACCAAGAAAGGTAAACAATAAGACCTAAAATACAGAGCAAATAACATACGTCCCAAATAAAGGTCCACCAAACAAGAAAATGGCTGGCCACAATGCCAGGAAGCCATTGTTATCCAGGATCAAGTTCACGGGCAGTTGCTCCCCCAGTCTTTTCCAAAGAACGTGAGCGTCTACCAGTCTTGGAGCGGGTGTTCCTATCCTTCCGTGTAACTATCTTCCAATCAGTATCCAAGTCCAACGGTTGAAGTGGGTCAACAATAGGTGGAGCGTCCTCCGCAGGTAGGGGTAATAATGAGACCTCAGCATGCTCTGGTAAAGGAGTAGTCGCAGAATGATCATGATCCGTCTGTGCTCTATGCACCTCCGTCAAAAACCGTGGCGGACGCGCCGGGTCAGGGGCTGTCTTCTGAAGTAAGGCAGGGGCCTGCGCGACTTCAGGCCGCGCTGTCTCCTCTGGAGTAGGCTGAGTAAGCAGTGGGTCTGGGGTCTCCGCAAGAGGCTCTGCAACAGTCCGGATAACAAGCCTCGGGCGCTCTAAACGAATCCCCTCCTGATGCTCCTCCCTGAGGGTATCATCTCCAGGTACATAAGGGGAGAGCAAGTTATCACAGTTTTTCCAATGATGTCTTCCAGAGCATAAGACACAACTGGTAGGGCATTCCCTCGCAAAGTGATCGCGTAGCCCGCAATGGGAACAGCGTCTCAGATGACAATCAGTGACCAAATGGTCAAATGCCCCACAAAAATAACAGGTCTTTGGTTGCCCCGCGTATGGGAGCACACCTCTTTGGCCCATAATGAAACAAACTCCTGGCAAATGGACCGGGCCGGTATCTTCCAATTTAAAGTCTGCCCAGACAATCCACCCCATGTCCCATACCCCTCCAGCAGCGGGGTCCCGAGATTTTTCAATCGAAATAATCTTATCCACATACTTGCTCAAGTAGCGCTCTATACTGATAGGATCTACATGAATAGAGCGGAAGTGAAGAGTAAGCCTCCGACGAAATTGAAAGTTCATCTTTGTAATGGAGAAGGCGGCAATGGACGGGACGTCCCCATTTGCTAAAAAAGCCGACTGAAAACGTAGAGCCACGGCTTGTGACTCAAACACCACCTCAACATGTGACTCTTTACCCCAATGGGCCACAGCACAGATGGATATAAGAGGAATCTTCAATGGTCGTAGTACCTCAGTCCAAATTTCCGCCCTACTGGTAGGCTGCCCTGACTTCTTCTGCAACTTCACTGACGGTTTGTGAACAATACGGACCCATGGTGGGGGCGCTATCTCCTCTTCCACTCCCGAGGCTGCGACCCCGGCATACATCCTATCCTGCATATCCGGTTGCATGCTATCCTCCAAGGGCTCGGGCCGAGGCACCTGTCCTGGGGGCGGAGTTTGACTGTCCGATAACACCCGGCGGTATTTGGCCTGCCTATCCACAGGCACCTCCGAAGCCTGCTGATCACCTCCTCTCTTTAGAGCCGCTGCCCGGCTCCCTCCCAGCGGTGGCGGAACCCTCTGCGGTCTCACAGACGGCTCGGCATCCACTTCCATATGCACTTCTCGAGGGGGCCCAGTGGTCTGCTGGCCCAGCGATGGAGCACTATCATGATCCCCAAGGAGATCTTGCCCCAGTCTTTCACTCTGTTCAGCGCCCTCCGATTTCGGCTTAGAATCAAAAGAAGCGTCAATCTCTTCACTCCAATGTGGATAATGTGCCTTTAAAGCTTGCCTCTCCAGTTCCTGCAACTCATCAAAAAGGGCTTGGTCCCAAGTGCCTGTCGATGGAAACCCCGAAGCCCGGGGGCCATCGTCTCGCTGGGTGGGGTGCAATGGCCCTTGAGAGCATTGTCATTTTCCACTGTGGTCCTCGCATGGTGTCCCAAATAAATCTCTCGAAGTCCCAGACGACTGCATGAGTTCACGCGTCTGTCTATCTGGGCACTGCCCACCTTCCTGCGATCGGGTACGACCCTTGGGAATGGCCCCTGCCTGATTGGGAGGTTGCTGGTTTGTCCCGGAATCATGTCCCAAAGTCCCTGCAGCCTGAGCTGCAGCGCTGGGCTGCCCTGCGCTCTTATCCCTGTCCACAGAAGTGTGGTCAGTCTGCCCTTGCCCAGAAGCTTGTCCTCGTATCTGGTTGGCCTGCCCCTTACCTCTGGTAGCTGTCGCAGGTTCGACCAGCACCTCTACGGTGTCGTCAGGACTACGGGTTGTTTTCAGCAATTTCGTCGATAGATTTCGTCTCCGCTGGCTTCTAAATGTGGTCGCCTGTCTCCCTGCTGTAGAACGAGTGTCATCTTGCGCTGCCAGGACGTCGTCGGGGCCTCCCGTCGCCATCGCCGTTTTCGGTGGATGTCGCATCCGTTGACTTCCAATAGCGGTCGCCTGGTTCCCGCCGTCTTCGCGAGCATCCCACCAGTCCGTTTCACGTGGTCGCATCATCCGTTGCCCCTCTGGCCGCTGAAAACCTCTTACTTTTGCTTTCATCGCTTTTTCCGATTCTGGCGCTTCCGGGGTCCAACCTGGCGGGGGCTCTGGTCCATACGGGACAGTCTCGAGGATTTTCGGCTTTCTGCGACTCGGTGGGAGTCCCTCCGACTTCCTAATGGCCTGGTATTCGCTCCACAGTTGCTGGGAAAGGTGAAAATCTTCATCCAGGCTTGGTAGGCCTCATTTTTCTGCTTCTTCTGCCCAATCCAATAACGAATGAATTTGGAGGTCCCGGTCACTTTTCCGAAGTCCCGAACTCAGCCTGGGTTCATCCTGGGGTCTTCCCACAGCAGATCCAATCGGTGGCATCTGGTCTTCCTGAGTTTCTTCCACGCATTCTGGCTCATTTTCTTCAGCTGATGCAGCAGTATGAGAAAGTGTGTCTTCCATCATAGGGAAAGCTAAAAATAATAAACGGTCATACTGAAACTGGCAGTTAAGCCAGAACCAGGATTGCCCACCCCTTTGTAGGGTGGATAGTACCCTACACACCTGCAGAGTTTCAGCCTCCTAGCTTTTTCCCTCTTGGAGAAAAACAACTTTCCAGAGGTATTTTTTCTCTATGCAGAAACATGCTTGAAATGCATAGGGAAAGCTAAAACAATAAACGGTCATACTGAAACTGGCAGTTAAGCCAGAACCAGGATTGCCCTACCCCTTTGTAGGGTGGATAATAACCTACACACCTGCAGAGTTTCAGCCTCCTAGCTTTTTCCCTCTTGGAGAAAAACAACTTTCCAGATGTATTTTTTCTCTATGCAAAACATGCTTGAAATGCATAGGGAAAGCTAAAAACAATAAACGGTCATACTGAAACTGGCAGTTAAGCCAGAACCAGGATTGCCCTACCCCTTTGTAGGGTGGATAGTACCCTACACACCTGCAGAGTTTCAGCCTCCTAGCTTTTTCCCTCTTGGAGAAAAATAACTTTCCAGAGGTATTTTTTTCTCTATGCAGAAACATGCTTGAAATGCATAGGGAAAGCTAAAAACAATAAACGGTCATACTGAAACTGGCAGTTAAGCCAGAACCAGGATTGCCCTACCCCTTTGTAGGGTGGATAATACCCTACACACCTGCAGAGTTTCAGCCTCCTAGCTTTTTCCCTCTTGGAGAAAAACAACTTTCCAGGTGTATTTTTTCTCTATGCAAAAACATGCTTGAAATGCATAGGGAAAGCTAAAAACAATAAACGGTCATACTGAAACTGGCAGTTAAGCCAGAACCAGGATTGCCCTACCCTTTGTAGGGTGGATAGTACCCTACACACCTGCAGAGTTTCAGCCTCCTAGCTTTTTCCCTCTTGGAGAAAAACAACTTTCCAGAGGTATTTTTTTCTCTATGCAGAAACATGCTTGAAATGCATAGGGAAAGCTAAAAACAATAAACGGTCATACTGAAACTGGCAGTTAAGCCAGAACCAGGATTGCCCTACCCTTTGTAGGGTGGATAATACCCTACACACCTGCAGAGTTTCAGCCTCCTAGCTTTTTCCCTCTTGGAGAAAAACAACTTTCCAGAGGTATTTTTTCTCTATGCAAAACATGCTTGAAATGCATAGGGAAAGCTAAAAACAATAAACGGTCATACTGAAACTGGCAGTTAAGCCAGAACCAGGATTGCCCTACCCCTTTGTAGGGTGGATAGTACCCTACACACCTGCAGAGTTTCAGCCTCCTAGCTTTTTCCCTCTTGGAGAAAAACAACTTTCCAGAGGTATTTTTTCTCTATGCAGAAACATGCTTGAAATGCATAGGGAAAGCTAAAAACAATAAACGGTCATACTGAAACTGGCAGTTAAGCCAGAACCAGGATTGCCCTACCCCTTTGTAGGGTGGATAGTACCCTACACACCTGCAGAGTTTCAGCCTCCTAGCTTTTTCCCTCTTGGAGAAAAACAACTTTCCAGAGGTATTTTTTCTCTATGCAGAAACATGCTTGAAATGCAAAAAAAAGCTAAAAACAATAAACGGTCATACTGAAACTGGCAGTTAAGCCAGAACCAGGATTGCCCTACCCCTTTGTAGGGTGGATAATACCCTACACACCTGCAGAGTTTCAGCCTCCTAGCTTTTTCCCTCTTGGAGAAAAACAACTTTCCAGGTGTATTTTTTCTCTATGCAAAAACATGCTTGAAATGCTTAGGGAAAGCTAAAAACAATAAACGGTCATACTGAAACTGGCAGTTAAGCCAGAACCAGGATTGCCCTACCCCTTTGTAGGGTGGATAGTACCCTACACACCTGCAGAGTTTCAGCCTCCTAGCTTTTTCCCTCTTGGAGAAAAACAACTTTCCAGAGGTATTTTTTTCTCTATGCAGAAACATGCTTGAAATGCAAAAAGAAAGCTAAAAACAATAAACGGTCATACTGAAACTGGCAGTTAAGCCAGAACCAGGATTGCCCTACACTTTTGTAGGGTGGATAATACCCTACACACCTGCAGAGTTTCAGCCTCCTAGCTTGTTCCCTCTTGGAGAAAAACAACTTTCCATGTGTATTTTTTCTCTATGCAAAAACATGCTTGAAATGCATAGGGAGTGAAATCCACTTTATTGTTAAACAAATTCAACCAACAAACAAATCAAATACAAAGTCCTAACCGGACCAATAAAACCAAATCAAAAGCTGTTAATACAATGTCTAGTTAAAACTGCATTGAGTACATAGTGTATAAACAAAGCTGTTAAGGTTAGTGTGAGGAAAGTCCTCACAGTACTAATTTACTTAAAACAGTACCTTGAATGCGAGGAAAACGTCTCTGAGGGAGATAGCATCCAAAAAGTACCGAAAACCTCCAAAACAAAGAAGTCCAAAATAAAGGCCGAAGCCAAGTTCCCTGAAACCAATAAAGAACAAATAACACGACACAAATCCAAGAGACAAAACATCCAAACAAATGGTCAATGCATCAACTAACAGAGAAAGGGGCATGAGAGCCCTAAAGTCAAAGTCATCCAGGATCATGTTCTCTCACGACTATCCTTGGAACTTTCTCCAGAGAACGGGAACGCCTAATCGGTTTTGTCCGGGCTGCCCTCTCCTTGCGAGTGACTTTTGTCCATCCGGCTTCCGGGCTTGGCTGTATAGAGGGGCACGACATCCGTGGAGTCCTCCATAGGTAGCTGTAAAAAGGAAACCTCAGAATCCTCTGGTAGTGGAGTTGCAGTGTCCCGGGTGTTGTCCTGCTCTTGACAAAGTGTTTGCCAAAACTAGGGTGGACAATCTAAATCAGGGCCTGTCGTCTGGATCCGGGCAGGGTCTTGTGCAGCCTCTGGCTTCACTCTCCTCGGGGTGGGCTGAGTAATCACCGGTCTGGCGAGTGTTGGGAAATATCTGGTCAACCTCTGGAACAGGTTCACAAAGTCTGTTGTACAATAACCTGCAAGCATTCTTCTTGTGTGGAGCCTTCTTCCTGGGATATACGGAGACATCAGGCTGTCACAGTGTTTCCAGTGATGTTTTCCGGCACAAAGAGCACAGCTCGTGGGACATTCTCTTGCGAAATGGTCTCGTTGGCCACATCAAGAACAGCGGCGCAGGTGACATTCAGAAACCAAATGGTCGAAAGCTCCACAAAAATAGCATGTTTTGGGCTGACCAGCATACCGGATGACGCCCCGCAGACCCATGATAAAACATACACCGGGTAAGTGCACCGGTCCAGCCGCCTCCAATTTAAAGTCCACCCAAACAATCCATCCGGTATCCCAGACACCGCCCGCCTTAGGATCTCTAGATTTTTCTATGGAAATGACCTTATCCACATATTTGGATAAGTATCTTTCAATCCCAATAGGATCCACGTAGGTGGACCGAAATTGAAGGGTTAACTTTCGTCGAAATCGAACATCCACCTTAGTTATAGAATAATCCGCTATAGCGGGTAGTTCCCCATGAGCCAAAAAGGCCGATTGAAAACGTAGTGCTGCCGCTTGAGTTTCAAATACCACTTCCAAGTGCGATTCTTTCCCCCAATGTGTAAGGGCGCACAATGTATTCAAGGTCACCCCCAATGGGCGTAATACCTTGGTCCACACCTCCTCTCTGCTGGTAGGCTGCCCAGATCTCTTCTGCAATTTTATTGATGGGCGGTGCATAATCCTCACACGAAGCGGTGGTGGTGGAACTTCCTCATCCACTCCAGCAGCCGCCACCCCAGCGTACGTGGGGGAACGTTCAGCACCTCGTTGCTGTTCCTCCGTGGCACACGGCCTTCTTCCCAAGTCTGGTAGAGACGGGGCGGTGTCTATCATTACCCTCCGATGCTTCGGTTGTCTATCTGGTTCAACTTCAGTTGGCTGGCGATCGTCACCTCCCCTCTTTAACGCTGTCGCTCGACTGCCCCCCAATGGTGGCGGAACCCTCTGCTGTTTCGGGGGAGTCCGGGTTTCGACTTCCATCTGATCCGTAGTAGACGGCCTGGGGTCCGGCTGTCCCGGAGGGGGGGTAGTCTCAGAGTCCCTGATGAGGTCCTGGCCTAGTCGTTCACTATCACCCAAATCTCCTGCTTGCGAATCGGGAGGATCCAGTCCGTCGTTGTCACTCCAATTGGGATATTGCTCCTTAAACGCCTGTCGCTCCAGCGCTTGTAGCTCCGCGAGGAATGCCGGGTCCCTACTACCCATGGAGGAGAAACCCGATTGTCCGGGAATGTCCTTACTCGGTGTGGATCTCTGGGTTCCTGGGACCTGTCGGGAGGCGAGAAGGGAGCCCTCCGGTGGTGTCCCAAATAAGTCTTGCGACGTCCCTATTGCCTGCGGTGAACTTAAGCCCTGTGGACCGGTCGGGTGTCCCAATTGTGACCGTTTCAGGATCGCCCCTGTGCCTCCTGACCCCACTGTAACAGCCGTAGTTAATCCCGGTACTCCACGGGTTGCCCCGTCTCTTCCGGAAGTTCGTGGTTGATCCGCACCTGCCAAAGCGTGCTGAGAAGCAGTCAAAACTGCATTAATAGGTCTTATCTGCTGCCGCTGTATCTGGTTGGCCTGCCCCTTACCTGCAGGAGAAGCCTCCGCGTCGGCCGACACCGTCGTGGCGTCGCCGAGTCTTTGCGCCGTAATCGTCATCTTTTCCGGTGGAGTTTGGCTCCGTTGGACATTAGAAGTGGTCGCCTGTGCCCCTGTAACATTATCAATGTCGTCGGGCATCTCGCTGACGTCATCCGACCCTCGTCGCGATGTTTCCGCCATCCGTGGTAATTTTCGACGCCCCCGCTTGTCCGTTGAGGTCGTCTGGCTCCCGACAGCTTCGCGCTCATCCCACCAGTCCGTTTGGCCATGTCTCATCGATCGTAACCCCTCTGGTCGCAAAATACCTTTTACTTTCGGTTTTAACGCTGAGTCATCATCGCGCATTTCTGGGACCCATCCTGGCGGTAATTCCGGTCCGTATGGCTTAGAATCAAGAATTTTTGGTCGTCCCCGCGGTGGTGGGAGCCCCTCCGACCTCCGCTGCTCCTGGTATTCGTCCCAAATCCATTTTGTTAAATCATAATCCTCATAAAGGCTTGGTAGGCCATGTTGCTCAACTTCTTCAGCCCAGTCAAATAGCGAATTAGTTAGTAGGTCCCTGTCACCCTTCCGAAGTCCCGAAGCCGTCCAACTTTCTTCACGAGACCTTCCCACACCTGATTCCATCGTTGAATCCTGTTCTTCTTCGGTTTCTTCCACAAAATTAACATCTTCTTTGTCTGCTTCTGCAGAAGTATGAGAGATTGTGTCAGCCATCATAGGGAAAGCTAAAAATAATAAACGGTCATACTGAAACTGGCAGTTAAGCCAGAACCAGGATTGCCCAACCCCTTTGTAGGGTGGATAGTACCCTACACACCTGCAGAGTTTCAGCCTCCTAGCTTTTTCCCTCTTGGAGAAAAACAACTTTCCAGAGGTATTTTTTTCTCTATGCAGAAACTGCTTGAAATCCAAAAAGAAAGCTAAAAACAATAAACGGCCATACTGAAACTGGCAGTTAAGCCAGAACCAGGATTGTCCTACCCTTTTGTAGGGTGGATAATACCCTACACACCTGCAGAGTTTCAGCCTCCTAGCTTGTTCCCTCTTGGAGAAAAACAACTTTCCAGGTGTATTTTTTATCTATGCAAAAACATGCTTGAAATGCATAGGGAAAGCTAAAACAATAAACGGTCATACTGAAACTGGCAGTTAAGCCAGAACCAGGATTGCCCTACCCCTTTGTAGGGTGGATAATACCCTACACACCTGCAGAGTTTCAGCCTCCTAGCTTTTTCCCTCTTGGAGAAAAACAACTTTCCAGAGGTATTTTTTCTCTATGCAGAAACATGCTTGAAATGCAAAAAGAAAGCTTAAAACAATAAACGGCCATACAGAAACTGGCAGTTAAGCCAGAACCAGGATTGCCATACCCCTTTGTAGGGTGGATAGTACCCTACACACCTGCAGAGTTTCAGCCTCCTAGCTTTTTCCCTCTTGGAGAAAAACAACTTTCCAGAGGTATTTTTTCTCAATGCAGAAACATGCTTGAAATGCATAGGGAAATCTAAAAACAATAAACGGTCATACTGAAACTGGCAGTTAAGCCAGAACCAGGATTGCCCTACCCCTTTGTAGGGTGGATAGTACCCTACACACCTGCAGAGTTTCAGCCTCCTAGCTTTTTCCCTCTTGGAGAAAAATAACTTTCCAGAGGTATTTTTTCTCTATGCAGAAACATGCTTGAAATGCATAGGGAAAGCTAAAACAATAAACGGTCATACTGAAACTGGCAGTTAAGCCAGAACCAGGATTGCCCTACCACTTTGTAGGGTGGATAGTACCCTACACACCTGCAGAGTTTCAGCCTCCTAGCTTTTTCCCTCTTGGAGAAAAACAACTTTCCAGAGGTATTTTTTCTCTATGCAGAAACATGCTTGAAATGCAAAAGAAAGCTAAAAACAATAAACGGTCATACTGAAACTGGCAGTTAAGCCAGAACCAGGATTGCCCTACCCCTTTGTAGGGTGGATAATACCCTACACACCTGCAGAGCTTTAGCCTCCTAGCTTTTTCCCTCTTGGAGAAAAACAACTTTCCAGGTGTATTTTTTCTCTATGCAAAAACATGCTTGAAATGCATAGGAAAAGCTAAAACAATAAACGGTCATACTGAAACTGGCAGTTAAGCCAGAACCAGGATTGCCCTACCCCTTTGTAGGGTGGATAGTACCCTACACACCTGCAGAGTTTCAGCCTCCTAGCTTTTTCCCTCTTGGAGAAAAACAACTTTCCAGAGGTATTTTTTTCTCTATGCAGAAACATGCTTGAAATGCAAAAAGAAAGCTAAAACAATAAACGGTCATACTGAAACTGGCAGTTAAGCCAGAACCAGGATTGCCCTACACTTTTGTAGGGTGGATAATACCCTACACACCTGCAGAGTTTCAGCCTCCTAGCTTGTTCCCTCTTGGAGAAAAACAACTTTCCATGTGTATTTTTTCTCTATGCAAAAACATGCTTGAAATGCATAGGGAGTGAAATCCACTTTATTGTTAAACAAATTCAACCAACAAACAAATCAAATACAAAGTCCTAACCGGACCAATAAAAAAACAATTCAAAAACTGTTAATATAATGTCTAGTTAAAAACTGCATTAAGTACATGGTAAATATACCAAGCTGTTAAGGATGTTGTGAGGAAAGTCCTCACAGTACTAATTTACTTAAGACAGTACCTTGATTGCGAGGAAAACATCTCTGTGGGAGATAGCGTCCAAAAAATACCGGAAACCTCCAAAACAAATAAGTCTAAAATAAAGGCCGGAGCCAAGTTCCATGTAAGCAATAAAGTACAAATAACACAACACAAATCCAAGAGACAAAACATCCAAACAAATAGTCAATGCACCAACTAACAGAGAAAGGGGCATGAGAGCCCTAAAGTCAAAGTCATCCAGGATCATGTTCTTTTCCAACTATCCTTGGAACTTTCTCCAGAGAACGGGAACGCCTAATTGGCTTTGTCCGGGCTGTCCTCTCCTTACGAGTGACTTTTGTCCATCCGGCCTCCGGGCTTGGCTGTATAAGGGGCACGACATCCGTGGAGTCCTCCATAGGTAGCTGTAAAAAGGAAACCTCAGAATCCTCCGGTAGTGGAGTTGCAGTGTCCCGGGTGTTGTCCTGCTCCTGACGGAGCGCTTCCAAAAACCGGGGTGGGCGGTCTAAATCAGGGCCTGTCGTCTGGATCCGGGCAGGGTCTTGTGCAGCCTCTGGCCTCGTACTCTCCTCCGGGGTGGGCTGAGTAATCACCGGGTCTGGCGTAGTGTTGGGAAATATCTGGTCAACCTCTGGAACAGGTTCCTGTTGTACGGGGCGAATAACCCGCAAGCATTCTTCTTGCGTGGAGCCTTCTTCCGGGATATACGGAGACATCAGGCTGTCGCAGTGTTTCCAGTGATGTTTTCCGGCACAAAGAGCACAACTCGTGGGACATTCTCTTGCAAAGTGGTCTCGTTGGCCACACCGGGAACAGCGGCGCAGATGACATTCAGAAACCAAATGGTCGAAAGCTCCACAAAAATAGCATGTTTTGGGCTGACCAGCGTACCGGATGACACCCCGCAGGCCCATGATAAAACATACTCCGGGTAAGTGCACCGGCCCAGCCGCCTCCAATTTAAAGTCAACCCAAACAATCCATCCAGTATCCCAGACACCGCCCGCCTTAGGATCTCTAGATTTTTCTATGGAAATGACCTTGCCCACATATTTGGATAAGTATCTTTCAATCCCAATAGGATCCACGTAGGTGGACCGAAATTGAAGGGTTAACTTTCGTCGAAATCGAACATCCACCTTAGTTATAGAATATTCCGCTATAGCGGGTAGTTCCCCATGAGTCAAAAAGGCCGATTGGAAACGTAGTGCTGCCGCTTGAGTTTCAAATACCACTTCCAAGTGCGATTCTTTCCCCCAATGTGTAAGAGCGCACAATGTGTTCAAGGTAACCCCCAATGGGCGTAATATCTTGGTCCACACCTCCTCTCTACTGGTAGGCTGCCCAGATCTCTTCTGCAATTTTATTGATGGGCGGTGAATAATCCTCGCACGAGGCGGTGGTGGTAGGACTTCCTCATCCACTCCAGCAGCCGCCACCCCAGCGTACGTGGGGGAACATTCAGCACCTCTTTGCTGTTCCTCCGTGGCACACTGCCTTCTTCCCGGGTCTGGCGGAGTCGGGGTGGTGTCTATCAGCACCCTCCAATGCTTCGGATGTCTATCTGGTTCAACTTCAGTTGGCTGGCGGTCGTCACCTCCCCTTTTTAACGCCGTCGCTCGACTGCCCCCCAATGGTGGCGGAACCCTCTGCTGTTTCGGGGGGGTTCGGGTTTCGACTTCCATCTGGTTCGTAGTAAACGGCCCAGGGTCCGGCTGTCCCGGAGGGGGGGTAGTCTCAGAGTCCCTGATAAGGTCCTGGCCGAATCGTTCACTATCACCCAAATCTCCTGCTTGCGAGTCGGGAGGATCCAGCCCGTCGTTGTCACTCCAACTGGGATATTGCTCCTTAATCACCTGTCGCTCCAGCTCTTGTAGCTCCGCGAAAAAAGCCGGGTCCCTACTACCCATGGAGGAGAAACCCGTTTGTCCGGGAATGTCCTTACTCGATGTGGATCTCTGGGTTCCTGGGACCTGTCGGGAGGCGGGAAGGGAGCCCTCCGGTGGTGTCCCAAATAAGTCTTGTGACGTCCCTGATGCCTGCGGTGAGCTTAAGCCCTGTGGACCGGTCGGATGTCCCAATTGCGATCGTTTTGGGATCGCCCCTGTGCCTCCCGACCCCACCGAAACAGCCGTAGGTAATCCCGGAACTCCACGGGTCTCTCCGTGTCTTCCGGAGAATCGTCGTTGATCCGCACCTTCCAAAGCGTGCAGAGAAGCAGTTGCAACTGCATTAATAGATGTTATCTGCTGCCCCTGTATCTGGTTGGCCTGCCCCTTACCTGCGGGAGAGGCCTCCGCGTCGGCCGACACCGTCGTGGCGTCTCCGAGTCTTTGCGCCATAATCGTCGTCCTTTCCTGTGGATTTTGGCTCCGTTGGACATTAGAAGGGGTCGCCTGTGCCCCCGCAAGTTTGTCAATGTCGTTGGGCATCTCGCTGACGTCATCCGACCCTCGTCGCGATGTTTCCGCCATTCGCAGTAATTTTCGATGCCCCCGCTTGTCCGTTGAGGTCGTCTGGCTCCCGACAGCTTCGCGCTCGTCCCACCAGTCCGTTTGGCCGTGTCGCATCGATCGTAACTCTCCTGGTCGCAAAATATCTTTTACTTTCGGTTTTAACTCTGAGTCATCATCGCGCCTTTCTGGAACCCATCCTGGCGGTAATTCCGGTCCGTATGGCTTAGAATCAAGAATTTTTGGTCGTCCCCGTGGTGGTGGGAGCCCCTCCGACCTCCGCTGCTCCTGGTATTCGTCCCAAATCCGTTTTGTTAACTCATAATCCTCATAAAGGCTTGGTAGGCCATTTTGCTCGACTTCTTCAGCCCAGTCAAATAGCGAATTAGTTAGTAGGTCCCTGTCACCCTTCCGAAGTCCCGAAGCCGTCCAACTTTCTTCACGAGACCTTCCCACACCTGATTCCATCGTTGAATCCTGTTCTTCTTCGGTTTCTTCCACAAAATTAACATCTTCTTTGTCTGCTTCTGCAGAAGTATGAGAGATTGTGTCAGCCATCATAGGGAAAGCTAAAAATAATAAACGGTCATACTGAAACTGGCAGTTAAGCCAGAACCAGGATTGCCCAACCCCTTTGTAGGGTGGATAGTACCCTACACACCTGCAGAGTTTCAGCCTCCTAGCTTTTTCCCTCTTGGAGAAAAACAACTTTCCAGAGGTATTTTTTTCTCTATGCAGAAACTGCTTGAAATCCAAAAAGAAAGCTAAAAACAATAAACGGCCATACTGAAACTGGCAGTTAAGCCAGAACCAGGATTGTCCTACCCTTTTGTAGGGTGGATAATACCCTACACACCTGCAGAGTTTCAGCCTCCTAGCTTGTTCCCTCTTGGAGAAAAACAACTTTCCAGGTGTATTTTTTCTCTATGCAAAAACATGCTTGAAATGCATAGGGAAAGCTAAAAACAATAAACGGTCATACTGAAACTGGCAGTTAAGCCAGAACCAGGATTGCCCTACCCCTTTGTAGGGTGGATAGTACCCTACACACCTGCACAGTTTCAGCCTCCTAGCTTTTTCCAACTTGGAGAAAAATAACTTTCCAGAGGTATTTTTTTCTCTATGCAGAAACATGCTTGAAATGCATAGGGAAAGCTAAAAACAATAAACGGTCATACTGAAACTGGCAGTTAAGCCAGAACCAGGATTGCCCAACCACTTTGTAGGGTGGATAGTACCCTACACACCTGCAGAGTTTCAGCCTCCTAGCTTTTTCCCTCTTGGAGAAAAACAGCTTTCCAGAGGTATTTTTTCTCTATGCAGAAACATGCTTGAAATGCATAGGGAAAGCTAAAAACAATAAAAGGTCATACTGAAACTGGCAGTTAAGCCAGAACCAGGATTGCCCTACCCCTTTGTAGGGTGGATAATACCCTACACACCTGCAGAGTTTTAGCCTCCTAGCTTTTTCCCTCTTGGAGAAAAACAACTTTCCAGGTGTATTTTTTCTCTATGCAAAAACATGCTTGAAATGCATAGGGAAAGCTAAAAACAATAAACGGTCATACTGAAACTGGCAGTTAAGCCAGAACCAGGATTGCCCTACCCCTTTGTAGGGTGGATAGTACCCTACACACCTGCAGAGTTTCAGCCTCCTAGCTTTTTCCCTCTTGGAGAAAAACAACTTTCCAGAGGTATTTTTTTCTCTATGCAGAAACATGCTTGAAATGCAAAAAGAAAGCTTAAAACAATAAACGGCCATACTGAAACTGGCAGTTAAGCCAGAACCAGGATTGCCCTACACTTTGTAGGGTGGATAATACCCTACACACCTGCAGAGTTTCAGCCTCCTAGCTTGTTCCCTCTTGGAGAAAAACAACTTTCCATGTGTATTTTTTCTCTATGCAAAAACATGCTTGAAATGCATAGGGAGTGAAATCCAATTTTATTAAAACTCAAATTAAATACAAATCAACTAACAAACAAACAACTTGACCCACATTGGACTAAACGAACACCATTAAAGAATTTCACTTAATACACAGACTAGAAATTGACAAAGGAAATAACTACAAAATAGCAAATAAATGAGAATTAGAGGCAGTGCAGGAAAAGCCTACACTACCAAACCAACAAGATCATCACCAAGGCCCACTGCGAAGCTGTCCCAAGAAGGCCTGGTAAATATCCATAGATAAAAAGTCCCCTGCAACCAATAAAGGCAAACAAGAAAATAGGTACACACCAAGATAATACGTGTCACAATGTGATACTGTCCCGGAAAATGGCAAATAGCCATAAACAACAAGTCCCCTGTAACCAAGAAAGGTAAACAATAAGACCTAAAATACAGAGCAAATAACATACGTCCCAAATAAAGGTCCACCAAACAAGAAAATGCCTGGCCACAATGCCAGGAAGCCATTGTTATCCAGGATCAAGTTCACGGGCAGTTGCTCCCCCAGTCTTTTCCAAAGAACGTGAGCGTCTACCAGTCTTGGAGCGGGTGTTCCTATCCTTCCGTGTAACTATCTTCCAATCAGTATCCAAGTCCAATGGTTGAAGTGGGTCAACAATAGGTGGAGCGTCCTCCGCAGGCAGGGGTAATAATGAGACCTCAAACAAAACGTAGGAAGAAAGCACAACAGCCGAGGTAGAAATGCTGTATCGTATGTTGTATTGCTGCCACACTTCAAAGGAAATTTCCAAGGCCCATAAACGCTCCAAACATAGTTTATTAAAGTAGATATAGTACAAATGAAATGCGTCGACCTAGGTTTCGTCCGTCTCCACGGACTTCTTCAGAACAACAAATACTACAAAAAGACCTCTTAAATATCTTACACATTTCTAATTAATGAGCCAATTATCCAATCTACTGCACATTAAAAAGGTTCAAAAAAAGCAGTTCTAAAAAAACAGTTCTAAAAAAACAGTTCTAAAAAAACAACAAAAACAAAAAAGAAAAAAGAAAGGCAGCAAATGCACATTATATGTAAAAACTGTCAAACAATATAAACTCTACATGACAATAAAAATATGCATACTTTAAATGAGTGTATGTATATTGTAAAAATTATGTGTAAATAAATAGAATTCCCTTACAACCAATAATGGATTAATTGATAAAAATATGTGAACATATTTTAAAATATGTGTATGTGTGTGGGCTAATGAAATTCATTATATAGAGCAAAGCATCCATGATAAATTGTGTGTATATAAATGGGGAAATGTAGTAGTCTAATACACAATTAGTGTCTAACCCAATACCGTGCAAAAATTTTTTAAAATAGTCTAAAATTTAAAAGTTGTGTAGCATATATGGGTAAAAAATATATATATAATTCTATAAAGAATACTTAATACTAACCATAAATATTTACATATAAATAAATAAATATATATATATAAATATGCCAAAAAATGTACAAATGAGTTGATAAATATGAAATGGTAGAAATGTATAAAAAATATTTATATAAAATTGTGTATAAAAAATATATATGTTATGTATATGGATGTGATGCAATATCCCTGACATGTCTAAAATTGACTTATTATGCCATGGAAAATGTCCCACAAATATATATATATGTATACCTACTGTACGTGTGTACTGTAGACCCTTATAATAATATGTGTGTAGTAGAAAAAACATGTGACAGTTAATAATCACAACATGAAAATTAGCCAGCACATTAATTGTTATACTACTAATGTTGTTTATATCACTGTTTGCCAACAGTGTGAAGGTTTTTATGTTGGCAAAACCAGCAGGCATCTGAGGGACAGGGTCAAAGAACATCTACTGGACATTAAAAACAATAAATTAACAAACGCTCTAGCCAGACACATAAACCAACACGAAAATCATTATTTTAAGTTTTTTGGTGTATCACATCAGAACATGGATTTACAGGGTAAAATAACTAAATACAACTTAGATATATTAGAATTGAGGATGCAGATATTTCTTAATGCTCACCAGTACCCTGGACTTAATGAATACATTAGCATCAAGCCTATTTTATGGTTAAACAACATTAAGGGTCACTAACATGGTTTTTGATTTTGGAATACATGTTTTTTCTACTACACACATATTATTATAAGGGTCTACAGTACACACGTACAGTAGGTATACATATACATATATTTGTGGGACATTTTCCATGGCATAATAAGTCAATTTTAGACATGTCAGGGATATTGCATCACATCCATATACATAACATATATATTTTTTATACGCAATTTTATATAAATATTTTTTATAATTTCTACCATTTCATATTTATCAACTCATTTGTACATTTTTTGGCATATTTATATATATATATTTATTTATTTATATGTAAATATTTATGGTTAGTATTAAGTATTCTTTATAGATATATATATATATTTTTTACCCATATATGCTACACAACTTTTAAATTTTAGACTATTTTAAAAAATTTTTGCATGGTATTGGGTTAGACACTAATTGTGTATTAGACTACTACATTTCCCCATTTATATACACACAATTTATCATGGATGCTTTGCTCTATATAATGAATTTCATTAGCCCACACACATACACATATTTTAAAATATGTTCACATATTTTTATCAATTAATCCATTATTGGTTGTAAGGGAATTCTATTTATTTACACATAATTTTTACAATATACATACACTCATTTAAAGTATGCATATTTTTATTGTCATGTAGAGTTTATATTGTTTGACAGTTTTTACATATAATGTGCATTTGCTGCCTTTCTTTTTTCTTTTTTGTTTTTGTTGTTTTTTTTAGAACTGGTTTTTAGAACTGTTTCTTTAGAACTGCTTTTTTTGAACCTTTTTAATGTGCAGTTGATTGGATAATTGGCTCATTAATTAGAAATGTGTAAGATATTTAAGAGGTCTTTTTGTAGTATTTGTTGTTCTGAAGAAGTCCGTGGAGACGGACGAAACCTAGGTCGACGCATTTCATTTGTACTATATCTACTTTAATAAACTATGTTTGGAGCGTTTATGGGCCTTGGAAATTTCCTTTGAAGTGTGGCAGCAATACAACATACGATACAGCATTTCTACCTCGGCTGTTGTGCTTTCTTCCTACGTTTTATTTTTGGAGGCACTGGTTCCTGGTTTTATTAATAATGAGACCTCAGCATGCTCTGGTAAAGGAGTAGTCGCAGAATGATCATGATCCGTCTGTGCTCTATGCACCTCCGTCAAAAACCGTGGCGGACGCGCCAGGTCAGGGGCTGTCTTCTGAAGTAAGGCAGGGGCCTGGGCGACTTCAGGCCGTGCTGTCTCCTCTGGAGTAGGCTGAGTAAGCAGTGGGTCTGGGGTCTCCGCAAGAGGCTCTGCAACAGTCCGGATAACAAGCCTCGGGCGCTCTAAACGAATCCCCTCCTGATGCTCCTCCCTGAGGGTATCATCTCCAGGTACATAAGGGGAGAGCAAGTTATCACAGTTTTTCCAATGATGTCTTCCAGAGCATAAGACACAACTGGTAGGGCATTCCCTCGCAAAGTGATCGTGCAGCCCGCAACGGGAGCAGCGTCTCAGATGACAATCAGTGACCAAATGGTCAAACGCCCCACACAAATAACAGGTCTTTGGTTGCCCCGCGTATCGGAGCACACCTCTTTGGCCCATAATGAAACAAACTCCTGGCAAATGGACCGGGCCGGTATCTTCCAATTTAAAGTCTGCCCAGACAATCCACCCCATGTCCCATACCCCTCCAGCAGCGGGGTCCCGAGATTTTTCAATCGAAATAATCTTATCCACATACTTGCTCAAGTAGCGCTCTATACCGATAGGATCTACATGAATAGAGCGGAAGTGAAGAGTAAGCCTCCGACGAAATTGAAAGTTCATCTTTGTAATGGAGAAGGCGGCAATGGACGGGACGTCCCCATTTGCTAAAAAAGCCGACTGAAAACGTAGAGCCACGGCTTGTGACTCAAACACCACCTCAACATGTGACTCTTTACCCCAATGGGCCACAGCACAGATGGATATAAGAGGAATCTTCAATGGTCGTAGTACCTCAGTCCAAATTTCCGCCCTACTGGTAGGCTGCCCTGACTTCTTCTGCAACTTCACTGATGGTTTGTGAACAATACGGACCCGTGGTGGGGGCGCTATCTCCTCTTCCACTCCCGAGGCTGCGACCCCGGCATACATCCTATCCTGCATATCCGGTTGCATGCTATCCTCCAAGGGCTCGGGCCGAGGCACCTGTCCTGGGGGCGGAGTTTGACTGTCCGATAACACCCGGCGGTATTTGGCCTGCCTATCCACAGGCACTTCCGAAGCCTGCTGATCACCTCCTCTCTTTAGAGCCGCTGCCCGGCTCCCTCCCAGCGGTGGCGGAACCCTCTGCGGTCTCACAGACGGCTCGGCATCCACTTCCATATGCACTTCTCGAGGGGGCCCAGTGGTCTGCTGGCCCAGCGATGGAGCACTATCATGATCCCCAAGGAGATCTTGCCCCAGTCTTTCACTCTGTTCAGCGCCCTCCGATTGCGGCTTAGAATCGAAAGAAGCGTCAATCTCTTCACTCCAATGTGGATAATGTGCCTTTAAAGCTTGCCTCTCCAGTTCCTGCAACTCATCAAAAAGGGCTTGGTCCCAAGTGCCTGTCGATGGAAACCCCGAAGCCCGGGGGCCATCGTCTCGCTGGGTGGGGCGCAATGGCCCTTGAGAGCATTGTCATTTTCCACTGTGGTCCTCGCATGGCGTCCCAAATAAATCTCTCGAAGTCCCAGACGACTGCATGAGTTCACGCGTCTGTCTATCTGGACACTGCCCACCTTCCTGCGATTGGGTACGACCCTTGGGAATGGCCCCTGCCTGATTGGGAGGTTGCTGGTTTGTCCCGGAATCATGTCCCAAAGTCCCTGCAGCCTGAGCTGCAGCACTGGGCTGCCCAGCGCTCTTATCCCTGTCCACAGAAGTGTGGTCAGTCTGCCCTTGCCCAGAAGCTTGTCCTCGTATCTGGTTGGCCTGCCCCTTACCTCTGGTAGCTGTCGCAGGTTCGACCAGCACCTCTACGGTGTCGTCAGGTCTACGGGTTGTTTTCAGCAATTTCATCAATAGATTTCGTCTCCGCTGGCTTCTAAATGTGGTCGCCTGTCTCCCTGCTGTAGAACGAGTGTCATCTTGCGCTGCCAGGATGTCGTCGGGGCCTCCCGTCGTCGCCATCGCTGTTTTCGGCAGATGTCGCATCCGTTGACTTCCAATAGCGGTCGCCTGGTTCCCGCCGTCTTCGCGAGCATCCCACCAGTCCGTTTCACGTGGTCGCATCATCCGTTGCCCCTCTGGCCGCTGAAAACCTCTTACTTTTGCTTTCATCGCGTTTTCCGATTCTGGCGCTTCCGGGGTCCAACCTGGCGGGGGCTCCGGTCCATACGGGACAGTCTCGAGGATTTTCGGCTTTCTGTGACTCGGTGGGAGTCCCTCCGACTTCCTAAGGGCCTGGTATTCGCTCCACAGTTGCTGGGAAAGGTGAAAATCTTCATCCAGGCTTGGTAGGCCTCATTTGTCTGCTTCTTCTGCCCAATCCAATAACGAATGAATTTGGAGGTCCCGGTCACTTTTCCGAAGTCCCGAACTCAGCCTGGGTTCATCCTGGGGTCTTCCCACAGCAGTTCCAATCGGTGGCATCTGGTCTTCCTGAGTTTCTTCCACGCATTCTGGCTCATTTTCTTCAGCTGATGCAGCAGTATGAGAAAGTGTGTCTTCCATCATAGGGAAAGCTAAAAATAATAAACGGTCATACTGAAATTGGCAGTTAAGCCAGAACCAGGATTGCCCAACACCTGCAGAGTTTCAGCCTCCTAGCTTTTTCCCTCTTGGAGAAAAACAACTTTCCAGAGGTATTTTTTTCTCTATGCAGAAACTGCTTGAAATCCAAAAAGAAAGCTAAAAACAATAAACGGCCATACTGAAACTGGCAGTTAAGCCAGAACCAGGATTGCCCTACCCTTTTGTAGGGTGGATAGTACCCTACACACCTGCAGAGTTTCAGCCTCCTAGCTTGTTTCCTCTTGGAGAAAAACAACTTTCCAGAGGTATTTTTTTCTCTATGCAGAAACATGTTTGAAATGCATAGGGAAAGCTAAAAACAATAAACGGTCATACTGAAACTGGCAGTTAAGCCAGAACCAGGATTGCCCTACCCCTTTGTAGGGTGGATAATAACCTACACACCTGCAGAGTTTCAGCCTCCTAGCTTTTTCCCTCTTGGAGAAAAACAACTTTCCAGGTGTATTTTTTCTCTATGCAAAAACATGCTTGAAATGCATAGGGAAATCTAAAAACAATAAACGGTCATACTGAAACTGGCAGTTAAGCCAGAAGCAGGATTGCCCAGGGGCGGCCCGTGCTATCGGTCTGCCGGACTGCAGCCCCCTCAGAATGAAATAAAAATAGAAAAAAAATATTTTTTTAAATTTTCACGGACTTCGCGCATGCACAGTAGTCCCAACTACTGCACATGCTCCAGGCAGTCCGGCAGGACCCATAGGGAACACATGGAGACATCTGTGCACTTTTAAAGTGCACAGACCCACTGGGATGATGTCTCAGGGCCGGACTGCAACAGCAGCAGTCAGAACAGTCTCAGACTCTCGTCGGGAGGTTTGTTTGATGTCAGGGATCTCGCGGGTTAGCTGGATATTATGGAGAAGGAGAACTGCAACAGACAGGTAAGTGTATGGTGCATTTTACTTTTACAATGATGTGTATGGTACTTGCTTTTCATTTATATTAGTTGTGTGTGTGTATGGTACTTGCTTTCCATGTGTGTGTGTGCGTGTGTGTGTGTGTGTGTGTGTAAATGCCCCAGGTGCTCATGGTGGTGTGGTAGGGAATACCTCAGGCTTGAACCCTGTACCCTGTATGCAGGTGTTAAAGACTTGAGTTCCCTACCCACCACCATTTGTAAAAAAATTGCAGATTTTTGCCTCATATTTGATCTGATCTGTTCCTCATAATATCTGTGGTTTGTAAATGTTGCAATGCTTGATATTTGATGGTGTAGTAGTAGCATTGTTGCTTCACAGCTGCAGGTTCTCAGGTTTGATTCTTCACTGGGGTTCCTTCTTTGTGGGGTCTGTATCTTCTCTCTGTGTTTGTGTGGGTTTGCTTTTGCGTCGTCCTCCCATGTTACAAAGACGTGTCTGCATTATTTCTTCCTGGGCCTCTGCTGAAAATTGTTTTTTTGTTCCAAGTCAGACTGTCCTGATTAACAAATGTTAAATAAAATTGACAGGCATTTATTTGAATTTCAGACTTCAGGTTTCTGAATGTTTAATTCATTGCATATTTGATGGTGCAGTGGTAGTATTGTTGCCTCACAGCTATAGTTTTTCTGGTTTGATTCTTGGTTGGGGTGGCTTCTATGTGGAGTCTGCATCTCCTCCCTGTGTTTGTGTGGATTTGCTCTGGTGCCCTGCCATTTTACAAAGACGTGTCTGCAGTATTAATCCCTGCGTCTCTGCTGAAAATTGTTTTTGCTCTGTCCGCAGTAAAATTGACAGGCATTTGAATTTCAGACTTCAGGTTTCTGAATGTTTAATTCCTTGCATATTTGATGGTGCAGTGGTAGTACTGTTGCCTCACAGCTATAGGTTTTCTGGTTTGATTCTTGGTTGGGGTGGCTTCTGTGTGGAGTCTGCATCTCCTCCCTGTGTTTGTGTGGATTTGCTCTGGTGCCCTGCCATTTTACAAAGACGTGTCTGCAGTATTAATCCCTGCGTCTCTGCTGAAAATTGTTTTTGTTCTGTCCGCAGTAAAATTGACAGGCATTTGAATTTCAGACTTCAGGTTTCTGAATGTTTAACTCCTTGCATATTTGATGGTGCAGTGGTAGTATTGTTGCCTCACAGCAATATGTTTTCTGGTTTGATTCTTGGTTGGGGTAGCTTCTGTGTGGAGTCTGCATCTCCTCCCTGTGTTTGTGTGGATTTGCTCTGGTGCCCTGCCATTTTACAAAGACGTGTCTGCAGTATTAATCCCTGCGTCTCTGCTGAAAATTGTTTTTGTTCTGTCCGCAGTAAAATTGACAGGCATTTGAATTTCAGACTTCAGGTTTCTGAATGTTTAATCCCTTGCATATTTGATGGTGCAGTGGTAGTATTGTTACCTCACAGCTATAGGTTTTCTGGTTTGATTCTTGGTTGGGGTGGCTTCTGTGTGGAGTCTGCATCTCCTCCCTGTGTTTGTGTGGATTTGCTCTGGTGCCCTGTCATTTTACAAAGATGTGTCTGCAGTATTAATCCCTGCGTCTCTGCTGAAAATTGTTTTTGTTCTGTCAGCAGTAAAATTGACCAGCATTTGAATTTCAAACTTCATGTTCTTCAGAATACATAGTAGCACAACCTTTTTTTTAGCAATTTTCTAAGTTTATAAGATGAATATTTTAAATTTGTCCCTATTTTTGGGACTGTATTCCCTCATTATTGGCTTCGTCCAGGTTTTTGGGCTAAGGTTGACAGCTATGGCAAGAACTGAATTCACTGAATATGTTTGAGGGCTGTCCTCATTACTGGGTTTGTCCAGGTGTTTTGTACTAAGAGGTTGACAGCTATGGTGAGAACTGAATTCACTAAATGATAGCCATTTAAGTTTCAGTCTTCCTCTCTTTTACAAAGCAGCTGATGTGGCGTAGTGGTATGTTACTCTGACTGTTTTTTGCTCAGGGACCTTGGCAGTAAAATGTATGGTGGCAACACAACATTTTATTCTAGCAACTTTCCAAGATTATACAAGCAATGTTTAATGTGTCCCTGGTTTTTGGGCTTTTGACCCCCAATACATTTTGGCTTTTTCCAGTTTTCTTGAGCTGCAGTTGAGATGCAGTTGAGTATTGAGTATATTTTACAAGGAGCTGAGAGCTGCAGGGGAATAGAAGTTTAGTGCTTTGCCTAGTTAATACTATAGCACAACAGGTTGTGTATTTGCTTTTGATGCAAAAGGCTGTGGGTTCTACTCCCACAAGGGGTGGATGCTGCCATACTGAGAATGTTCTCCTTGGTGAAGATACTAACTATGAGTCTGTTATCAGTTTGCCATCCATTTTTTCTTGCAATATTATTACTAGCTTATCATTTTTTAATGTAATATAGGCAATTTATTCCTGAGGGGCAACAGACACTTTATTTTTCGATGAAACCATGAAATATAAAGGTGATTGCTAGCAGCAACCGCTTCATTAGTTACAGATTTCTTTAATGTGGAATTATTTAGATGACTTACTTCAGAGATTGTGCATATTTACTGATAATGGACTGTAGAATTGTGCATATTTGCTGATAAAGGTGGACTGTAGAATTGTGCATATTTACTGATAATGGTGGACTGTAGAATTGTGCATATTTACTAATAATGGTGGGCTGTGGAATTGTGCATATTTACTAATAATGGTGGACTGTAGAATTGTGTATATTTACTAATAATGGTGGACTGTGGAAGTTTGAGTAGACTTTTTTATGATAAATGTTCTCAACTGGGCAGTTTTGCCATTATGGGTGCATATGGTTTGTTTCATTGCTTACTGGAAAAATGTTCAAAACAAATTTAAAACACTCTCTAATAAGTGTACTGTATTGTACAAGGAATATAATTTTAGTACAATGAGGAAGGTGTATCAAAGAGCACATGTATGTTTCATATGCAAGGGGCCTACGATTTGAAAACAGACCAAAATTAATCTTTATCTGCCACTGGCAAAATGTATTTTCTTTGAATGTGGGTTTCAATGCTGTTTCAATGAATGTGAGTTTCTAGGGCAGAGAAGTTTTAATGCTAAGTTTTCATTGTGAGACTGCATTGCTTTGTTTAACAGATGACTTAGTGCTTGTGCTGTAAAATACAAAATAACACTTTCAAATGAAGTCCAACTCATCATAGAAGTAAAGCAGTATGCACATTAGTATTTATGGTAAATGGAGTGAAATAGCCAAGTAATGGTTCATTGGAATGGCTGCAGAGGCTCCATTCAACCATTATTTTGTCAGGGGGGAAGGGCAGCAAACTCAGACAGGCCCAGCTGAACTATACCTCCCAACTGTCCAGATTTTCAAAGAATGAATAGATTTTTGCTTCTTATTTTTGGTTTGTTCTTCATAAAATTTGTAGTTTTCTGGCAAATCATTTAGGAATTAAGTCACTAAATAATAAGTTTCAGACTTCATAACCTTCAGAAAAAATGCATGTTAAAGTAAGAGCTGTTCTATCAACTGTCTCAATTTATACAAGAGCAATTTTAGTACTGTTTATATGTGCCCCCAATATATTTGGCCTTGTTCAGATTTACTGCATTAACAGGTTGAGAGGTACATGCAAATAAATTGCTTTATAGAATTAGGCATGGCCAACCTCTCAACTGTCCCCAATTTTTGGCTCAAAATGTTGCTCTTCCCCCTAATAATCCCTCCACAAAATAGCAATTTTGGAAGAAAACATGGAGGGTTTACAATTAAGAAATAACTGTAATAATCAAAGTTATAGATTACTTGAAATGCATGTAGATTCTTTTATTTTGTCAGCTGCTCAAGGTAGCAGTACTAACATTAAAGTGTCCCTTCTTTGGCAGGTAGCAGCTGTATTGTGTGTCTATTTTATATTTTTACATCACATTTTTGGTCCATTTTTCATAAAGTTGTGTTTTTTGGCAAATTAGTGACAAATCACTAAAGACTGAAGTTAGAAAATGACAGACATTTGAGTTTCAGATTTTATACCCTTCAGAAAATTCATACTAATGCAAGACCTATTCTATTATCTTTCTAAGTTTATTAGAGCAATATTTAAAAATTGTCCTTATTTTTGGGCCTTTGTCCCACTTCTGTGTATGGCTTTGTCCAGATTTCTTGCTCTTGAGGTTGAGAGGTATGACAAATGTGTCAGGGCCATCACAGTCAGCCAGAGAAATTTCAAATTGTGACATGCTTGTTGCACCCCATTCCCCCATGTAGTGACTCTGGATGTGTCCAAGCAAGGCAAGGAGTAGTTGTATCTACCTTGGATGGGGAGGACACACTGCATAAGTACTACAGTGGCTTTTCATCTGTCCTTGATTTTGCAGAATGGTCTGGTTTCTGTCATATTTTTGTACTGTTGATTTATGCTTATTACTCAGATTTATGCTTATTACTCAAAGTGCCTGTTGCTCTGTGTTTAAGTATCAATGCTTTAATGACCATAAGGTAAGCTTGTCTGAGATCGTAAGATGCAAGTAAGCTTTAATAAGCATACTGTTAAAGAATTGCCAACATTGAAAGCCTTTCTGTTGTTGCCATGCAGAGAATACTTGACTAGATAATGTATAAGCCTTGGGTATTAAAGGACAGGATTCCATTATTTTAAAAAGCTCATTACACTTGTTGGAGACTTCCAGTCATTTCTACAGACTTTACCTGTAAACTAAACAGAATGCCAATCATGTGTGGTCCATAACCTGTACAGTAATCCTTTAAGCAATGTATCTTGAGCTTGTTTCTTGTTTGCTTTTCATTTTTTACTTTTATCATGTTTTCCCCATGAAACAAGTTGTCAGGCAGCAGGTCTTTTTTGGATAAGAAACATTTTTACAAGTGGGGGCATCACATAGATTTCTACTTTCAGCATGTTACTTGGTACTTTAATAAAGCTGAATATATTATAATTAGAACGGCAGTGCAAGGAGAAGTGGTTTGAGTTAAGTGCTTCTGGTTTTTCTTATACTTGATTTTGACTGGCATTCCAGGGATGTATTTAAAAAGTAATTTATTTTTTCATGCCTCACAACCTTTTGTTTCCTTCTAGATATTAAGTAAGCTGTCATGCAGCCAATGCATTGAAATATTTTTATTCTTCTACACTTATTTTTGTCTTGATTGGACTTTCATAATGATGGTTTGCCC
>NC_056739.1:1801717404-1801735001 GCF_019279795.1 Protopterus annectens | reverse complement strand
GCTTTATTTTAGCATTTCAAGCATGTTTCTGCATAGAGAAAAAATACCCCTGGAAAGTTGTTTTTCTCCAAGAGGGAAAAAGCTAGGAGGCTGAAACTCTGCAGGTGTGTAGGGTACTATCCACCCTACAAAGGGTAGGGCAATCCTGGTTCTGGCTTAACTGCCAGTTTCAGTATGACCGTTTATTGTTTTTAGCTTTCCCTATGCATTTCAAGCATGTTTCTGCATAGAGAAAAAATAACCCTGGAAAGTTGTTTTTCTCCAAGAGGAAAAAGCTAGGAGGCTGAAACTCTGCAGGTGTGTAGGGTACTATCCACCCTACAAAGGGTAGGGCAATCCTGGTTCTGGCTTAACTGCCAGTTTCAGTATGACCGTTTATTGTTTTAGCTTTCTTTTTGCATTTCAAGCATGTTTCTGCATAGAGAAAAAATACCTCTGGAAAGTTGTTTTTCTCCAAGAGGGAAAAAGCTAGGAGGCTGAAACTCTGCAGGTGTGTAGGGTACTATCCACCCTACAAAGGGGTAGGGCAATCCTGGTTCTGGCTTAACTGCCAGTTTCAGTATGACCGTTTATTGTTTTTAGCTTTCCCTATGCATTTCAAGCATGTTTCTGCATAGAGAAAAAATAACCCTGGAAAGTTGTTTTTCTCCAAGAGGGAAAAAGCTAGGAGGCTGAAACTCTGCAGGTGTGTAGGGTACTATCCACCCTACAAAGGGGTAGGGCAATCCTGGTTCTGGCTTAACTGCCAGTTTCAGTATGACCGTTTATTGTTTTTAGCTTTCCCTTTGCATTTCAAGCATGTTTCTGCATAGAAAAAATAACCCTGGAAAGTTGTTTTTCTCCAAGAGGGAAAAAGCTAGGAGGCTGAAACTCTGCAGGTGTGTAGGGTACTATCCACCCTACAAAGGGTAGGGCAATCCTGGTTCTGGCTTAACTGCCAGTTTCAGTATGACCGTTTATTGTTTTTAGCTTTCCTATGCATTTCAAGCATGTTTCTGCATAGAGAAAAAATAACCCTGGAAAGTTGTTTTTCTCCAAGAGGGAAAAAGCTAGGAGGCTGAAACTCTGCAGGTGTGTAGGGTACTATCCACCCTACAAGGGGTAGGGCAATCCTGGTTCTGGCTTAACTGCCAGTTTCAGTATGACCGTTTATTGTTTTTAGCTTTCTTTTTGCATTTCAAGCATGTTTCTGCATAGAGAAAAAATACCTCTGGAAAGTTGTTTTTCTCCAAGAGGGAAAAAGCTAGGAGGCTGAAACTCTGCAGGTGTGTAGGGTACTATCCACCCTACAAAGGGGTAGGGCAATCCTGGTTCTGGCTTAACTGCCAGTTTCAGTATGACCGTTTATTGTTTTAGCTTCCCTATGCATTTCAAGCATGTTTCTGCATAGAGAAAAAATAACCCTGGAAAGTTGTTTTTCTCCAAGAGGGAAAAAGCTAGGAGGCTGAAACTCTGCAGGTGTGTAGGGTACTATCCACCCTACAAAGGGGTAGGGCAATCCTGGTTCTGGCTTAACTGCCAGTTTCAGTATGACCGTTTATTGTTTTTAGCTTTCCCTATGCATTTCAAGCATGTTTCTGCATAGAGAAAAAATAACCCTGGAAAGTTGTTTTTCTCCAAGAGGGAAAAAGCTAGGAGGCTGAAACTCTGCAGGTGTGTAGGGTACTATCCACCCTAACAAGGGGTAGGGCAATCCTGGTTCTGGCTTAACTGCCAGTTTCAGTATGACCGTTTATTGTTTTTAGCTTTCTTTTTGCATTTCAAGCATGTTTCTGCATAGAGAAAAAATACCTCTGGAAAGTTGTTTTTCTCCAAGAGGGAAAAAGCTAGGAGGCTGAAACTCTGCAGGTGTGTAGGGTACTATCCACCCTACAAAGGGGTAGGGCAATCCTGGTTCTGGCTTAACTGCCAGTTTCAGTATGACCGTTTATTGTTTTAGCTTTCCCTATGCATTTCAAGCATGTTTCTGCATAGAGAAAAAATAACCCTGGAAAGTTGTTTTTCTCCAAGAGGGAAAAAGCTAGGAGGCTGAAACTCTGCAGGTGTGTAGGGTACTATCCACCCTACAAAGGGGTAGGGCAATCCTGGTTCTGGCTTAACTGCCAGTTTCAGTATGACCGTTTATTGTTTTCAGCTTTCCCTATGCATTTCAAGCATGTTTTTGCATAGAGAAAAAATAACCCTGGAAAGTTGTTTTTCTCCAAGATGGAAAAAGCTAGGAGGCTGAAACTCTGCAGGTGTGTAGGGTACTATCCACCCTACAAAGGGGTAGGGCAATCCTGGTTCTGGCTTAACTGCCAGTTTCAGTATGACCGTTTATTGTTTTTAGCTTTCTTTTTGCATTTCAAGCATGTTTCTGCATAGAGAAAAAATACCTCTGGAAAGTTGTTTTTCTCCAAGAGGGAAAAAGCTAGGAGGCTGAAACTCTGCAGGTGTGTAGGGTACTATCCACCCTACAAAGGGGTAGGGCAATCCTGGTTCTGGCTTAACTGCCAGTTTCAGTATGACCGTTTATTGTTTTTAGCTTTCCCTATGCATTTCAAGCATGTTTTTGCATAGAGAAAAAATACCTCTGGAAAGTTGTTTTTCTCCAAGAGGGAAAAAGCTAGGAGGCTGAAACTCTGCAGGTGTGTAGGGTATTATCCACCCTACAAAGGGTAGGGCAATCCTGGTTCTGGCTTAACTGCCAGTTTCAGTATGACCGTTTATTGTTTTTAGCTTTCTTTTTGCATTTCAAGCATGTTTCTGCATAGAGAAAAAAATACCTGTGGAAAGTTGTTTTTCTCCAAGAGGGAAAAAGCTAGGAGGCTGAAACTCTGCAGGTGTGTAGGGTACTATCCACCCTAACAAGGGGTAGGGCAATCCTGGTTCTGGCTTAACTGCCAGTTTCAGTATGACCGTTTATTGTTTTTAGCTTTCCTTATGCATTTCAAGCATGTTTCTGCATAGAGAAAAAATAACCCTGGAAAGTTGTTTTTCTCCAAGAGGGAAAAAGCTAGGAGGCTGAAACTATGCAGGTGTGTAGGGTACTATCCACCCTAACAAGGGTAGGCCAATCCTGGTTCTGGCTAAACTGCCAGTTTCAGTATGACCGTTTATTGTTTTTAGCTTTCTTTTTGCATTTCAAGCATGTTTCTGCATAGAGAAAAAAATACCTCTGGAAAGTTGTTTTTCTCCAAGAGGGAAAAAGCTAGGAGGCTGAAACTCTGCAGGTGTGTAGGGTACTATCCACCCTACAAAGGGGTAGGGCAATCCTGGTTCTGGCTTAACTGCCAGTTTCAGTATGACCGTTTATTGTTTTTAGCTTTCCCTATGCATTTCAAGCATGTTTTTGCATAGAAAAAATACCTTGGAAAGTTGTTTTTCTCCAAGAGGGAAAAAGCTAGGAGGCTGAAACTCTGCAGGTGTGTAGGGTACTATCCACCCTACAAAGGGGTAGGGCAATCCTGGTTCTGGCTTAACTGCCAGTTTCAGTATGACCGTTTATTGTTTTTAGCTTTCTTTTGCATTTCAAGCATGTTTCTGCATAGAGAAAAAAATACCTGTGGAAAGTTGTTTTTCTCCAAGAGGGAAAAAGCTAGGAGGCTGAAACTCTGCAGGTGTGTAGGGTACTATCCACCCTACAAAGGGTAGGGCAATCCTGGTTCTGGCTTAACTGCCAGTTTCAGTATGACCGTTTATTGTTTTTAGCTTTCCCTATGCATTTCAAGCATGTTTCTGCATAGAGAAAAAATAACCCTGGAAAGTTGTTTTTCTCCAAGAGGGAAAAAGCTAGGAGGCTGAAACTCTGCAGGTGTGTAGGGTACTATCCACCCTACAAAGGGGTAGGGCAATCCTGGTTCTGGCTTAACTGCCAGTTTCAGTATGACCGTTTATTGTTTTTAGCTTTCCCTATGCATTTCAAGCATGTTTTTGCATAGAGAAAAAATAACACTGGAAAGTTGTTTTTCTCCAAGATGGAAAAAGCTAGGAGGCTGAAACTCTGCAGGTGTGTAGGGTATTATCCACCCTACAAAGGGGTAGGGCAATCCTGGTTCTGGCTTAACTGCCAGTTTCAGTATGACAGTTTATTGTTTTTAGCTTTCTTTTTGCATTTCAAGCATGTTTCTGCATAGAGAAAAAAATACCTCTGGAAAGTTGTTTTTCTCCAAGGGGTAAAAAGCTAGGAGGCTGAAACTCTGCAGGTGTGTAGGGTACTATCCACCCTACAAAGGGGTAGGGCAATCCTGGTTCTGGCTTAACTGAAAGTTTCAGTATGACCATTTATTCTTTTTAGCTTTCCCTATGTATTTCAAGCATGTTTTTGCATAGAGAAAAAATAACCCTGGAAAGTTGTTTTTCTCCAAGAGGGAAAAAGCTAGGAGGCTGAAACTCTGCAGGTGTGTAGAGTACTATTCACCCTACAAAGGGGTAGGGCAATCCTGGTTCTGGCTTAACTGCCAGTTTCAGTATGACCTTTTATTGTTTTTAGCTTTCTTTTTGCATTTCAAGCATGTTTCTGCATAGAGAAAAAATACCTCTGGAAAGTTGTTTTTCTCCAAGGGGGGAAAAGCTAGGAGGCTGAAACTCTGCAGGTGTGTAGGGTATTATCCACCCTACAAAGGGTAGGGCAATCCTGGTTCTGGCTTAACTGCCAGTTTCAGTATGACCGTTTATTGTTTTTAGCTTTCTTTTTGCATTTCAAGCATGTTTCTGCATAGAGAAAAAAATACCTCTGGAAAGTTGTTTTTCTCCAAGAGGGAAAAAGCTAGGAGGCTGAAACTCTGCAGGTGTGTAGGGTACTATCCACCCTACAAAGGGGTAGGGAAATCCTGGTTCTGGCTTAACTGCCAGTTTCAGTATGACCGTTTATTGTTTTCAGCTTTCCCTATGCATTTCAAGCATGTTTTTGCATAGAGAAAAAATAACACTGGAAAGTTGTTTTTCTCCAAGATGGAAAAAGCTAGGAGGCTGAAACTCTGCAGGTGTGTAGGGTATTATCCACCCTACAAAGGCATAGGGCAATCCTGGTTCTGGCTTAACTGCCAGTTTCAGTATGACCGTTTATTGTTTTTAGCTTTCTTTTTGCATTTCAAGCATGTTTCTGCATAGAGAAAAAAATACCTCTGGAAAGTTGTTTTTCTCCAAGAGGGAAAAAGCTAGGAGACTGAAACTCTGCAGGTGTGTAGGGTACTATCCACCCTACAAAGGGGTAGGGCAATCCTGGATCTGGCTTAACTGCCAGTTTCAGTATGACCGTTTATTGTTTTTAGCTTTCCCTATGCATTTCAAGCATGTTTTTGCATAGCGAAAAAATACCCCTGGAAAGTTGTTTTTCTCCAAGAGGGAAAAAGCTAGGAGGCTGAAACTCTGCAGGTGTGTAGGGTATTATCCACCCTACAAAGGGTAGGGCAATCCTGGTTCTGGCTTAACTGCCAGTTTCAGTATGACCGTTTATTGTTTTTAGCTTTCTTTTTGCATTTCAAGCATGTTTCTGCATAGAGAAAAAAATACCTGTGGAAAGTAGTTTTTCTCCAAGAGGGAAAAAGCTAGGAGGCTGAAACTCTGCAGGTGTGTAGGGTACTATCCACCCTAACAAGGGGTAGGGCAATCCTGGTTCTGGCTTAACTGCCAGTTTCAGTATGACCATTCAATGTTTTTAGCTTTCCTTATGCATTTCAAGCATGTTTCTGCATAGAGAAAAAAATAACCCTGGAAAGTTGTTTTTCTCCAAGAGGGAAAAAGCTAGGAGGCTGAAACTATGCAGGTGTGTAGGGTACTATCCACCCTAACAAGGGGTAGGGCAATCCTGGTTCTGGCTTAACTGCCAGTTTCAGTATGACCATTCAATGTTTTTAGCTTTCTTTTTGCATTTCAAGGATATTTCTGCATAGAGAAAAAAATACCTCTGGAAAGTTGTTTTTCTTCAAGAGGGAAAAAGCTAGGAGGCTGAAACTCTGCAGGTGTGTAGGGTACTATCCACCCTACATAGGGGTAGGGCAATCCTGGTTCTGACATAACTGCCAGTTTCAGTATGACCGTTTATTGTTTTTAGCTTTCCCTATGCATTTCAAGCATGTTTTTGCATAGCGAAAAAATACCCCTGGAACGTTGTTTTTCTCCAAGAGGGAAAAAGCTAGGAGGCTGAAACTCTGCAGGTGTGTAGGGTATTATCCACCCTACAAAGGGGTAGGGCAATCCTGGTTCTGGCTTAACTGCCAGTTTCAGTATGACCGTTTATTATTTTTAGCTTTCTTTTTGCATTTCAAGCATGTTTCTGCACAGAGAAAAAAATACCTGTGGAAAGTTGTTTTTCTCCAAGAGGGAAAAAGCTAGGAGGCTGAAACTCTGCAGGTGTGTAGAGTACTATCCACCCTACAAAGGGTAGGGCAATCCTGGTTCTGGCTTAACTGCCAGTTTCAGTATGACCACCTATTGTTTTTAGCTTTCTTTTTGCATTTCAAGCATGTTTCTGCATAGAGAAAAAAATACCTGTGGAAAGTTGTTTTTCTCCAACAGGGAAAAAGCTAGGAGGCTGAAACTCTGCATGTGTGTAGGGTACTATCCACCCTACAAAAGGGTAGGGCAATCCTGGTTCTGGCTTAACTGCCAGTTTCAGTATGACCGTTTATTGTTTTTAGCTGTCCCTATGCATTTCAAGCATGTTTCTGCATAGAGTAAAAATAACCCTGGAAAGTTGTTTTTCTCCAAGAGGGAAAAAGCTAGGAGGCTGAAACTCTGCAGGTGTGTAGGGTACTATCCACCCTACAAAGGGGTAGGGCACTCCTGGTTCTGGCTTAACTGCCAGTTTCAGTATGACCGTTTATTGTTTTTAGCTTTCCCTATGCATTTCAAGCATGTTTCTGCATGGAGAAAAAATAACCCTGGAAAGTTGTTTTTCTGCAAGAGGGAAAAAGCTAGGAGGCTGAAACTATGCAGGTGTGTAGGGTACTATCCACCCTAACAAGGGGTAGGGCAATCCTGGTTCTGGCTTAACTGCCAGTTTCAGTATGACCGTTTATTCTTTTTAGCTTTCCGTATGTATTTCAAGCATGTTTTGCATAGAGAAAAAATAACCCTGGAAAGTTGTTTTTCTCCAAGAGGGAAAAAGCTAGGAGGCTGAAACTATGCAGGTGTGTAGGGTACTATCCACCCTAACAAGGGGTAGGGCAATCCTGGTTCTGGCTTAACTGCCAGTTTCAGTATGACCGTTTATTGTTTTTAGCTTTCTTTTTGCATTTCAAGCATGTTTCTGCATAGAGAAAAAATACCTCTGGAAAGTTGTTTTTCTCCAAGAGGGAAAAAGCTAGGAGGCTGAAACTCTGCAGGTGTGTAGGGTACTATCCACCCTACAAAGGGGTAGGGCAATCCTGGTTCTGGCTTAACTGCCAGTTTCAGTATGACCGTTTATTGTTTTCAGCTTTCCCTATGCATTTCAAGCATGTTTCTGCATAGAGAAAAAATAACCCTGGAAAGTTGTTTTTCTCCAAGAGGGAAAAAGCTAGGAGGCTGAAACTCTGCAGGTGTGTAGGGTACTATCCACCCTACAAAGGGGTAGGGCAATCCTGGTTCTGGCTTAACTGCCAGTTTCAGTATGACCGTTTATTGTTTTTAGCTTTCCCTTTGCATTTCAAGCATGTTTCTGCATAGAGAAAAAATAACCCTGGAAAGTTGTTTTTCTCCAAGAGGGAAAAAGCTAGGAGGCTGAAACTCTGCAGGTGTGTAGGGTACTATCCACCCTACAAAGGGGTAGGGCAATCCTGGTTCTGGCTTAACTGCCAGTTTCAGTATGACCGTTTATTGTTTTTAGCTTTCCCTATGCATTTCAAGCATGTTTCTGCATAGAGAAAAAATAACCCTGGAAAGTTGTTTTTCTCCAAGAGGAAAAAGCTAGGAGGCTGAAACTCTGCAGGTGTGTAGGGTACTATCCACCCTAACAAGGGTAGGGCAATCCTGGTTCTGGCTTAACTGCCAGTTTCAGTATGACCGTTTATTGTTTTTAGCTTTCTTTTTGCATTTCAAGCATGTTTCTGCATAGAGAAAAAATACCTCTGGAAAGTTGTTTTTCTCCAAGAGGAAAAAGCTAGGAGGCTGAAACTCTGCAGGTGTGTAGGGTACTATCCACCCTACAAAGGGGTAGGGCAATCCTGGTTCTGGCTTAACTGCCAGTTTCAGTATGACCGTTTATTGTTTTTAGCTTTCCCTATGCATTTCAAGCATGTTTTTGCATAGAGAAAAAATAACCCTGGAAAGTTGTTTTTCTCCAAGAGGGAAAAAGCTAGGAGGCTGAAACTCTGCAGGTGTGTAGGGTACTATCCACCCTACAAAGGGTAGGGCAATCCTGGTTCTGGCTTAACTGCCAGTTTCAGTATGACCGTTTATTGTTTTTAGCTTTCTTTTTGCATTTCAAGCATGTTTCTGCATAGAGAAAAAATACCTGTGGAAAGTTGTTTTTCTCCAAGAGGGAAAAAGCTAGGAGGCTGAAACTATGCAGGTGTGTAGGGTACTATCCACCCTACAAAGTGTAGGGCAATCCTGGTTCTGGCTTAACTGCCAGTTTCAGTATGACTGTTTATTGTTTTTAGCTTTCTTTTGCATTTCAAGCATGTTTCTGCATAGAGAAAAAAATACCTGTGGAAAGTTGTTTTTCTCCAAGAGGGAAAAAGCTAGGAGGCTGAAACTCTGCAGGTGTGTAGGGTACTATCCACCCTACAAAAGGGTAGGGCAATCCTGGTTCTGGCTTAACTGCCAGTTTCAGTATGACCGTTTATTGTTTTTAGCTTTCCCTATGCATTTCAAGCATGTTTCTGCATAGAGAAAAAATAACCCTGGAAAGTTGTTTTTCTCCAAGAGGGAAAAAGCTAGGAGGCTGAAACTCTGCAGGTGTGTAGGGTACTATCCACCCTACAAAGGGGTAGGGCAATCCTGGTTCTGGCTTAACTGCCAGTTTCAGTATGACCGTTTATTGTTTTAGCTTTCCCTATGCATTTCAAGCATGTTTCTGCATAGAGAAAAAATAACCCTGGAAAGTTGTTTTTCTCCAAGAGGGAAAAAGCTAGGAGGCTGAAACTCTGCAGGTGTGTAGGGTACTATCCACCCTAACAAGGGGTAGGGCAATCCTGGTTCTGGCTTAACTGCCAGTTTCAGTATGACCGTTTATTCTTTTTAGCTTTCCCTATGCATTTCAAGCATGTTTCTGCATAGAGAAAAAATAACCCTGGAAAGTTGTTTTTCTCCAAGAGGGAAAAAGCTAGGAGGCTGAAACTATGCAGGTGTGTAGGGTACTATCCACCCTACAAAAGGGGTAGGGCAATCCTGGTTCTGGCTTAACTGCCAGTTTCAGTATGACCGTTTATTGTTTTTAGCTTTCTTTTTGCATTTCAAGCATGTTTCTGCATAGAGAAAAAAATACCTCTGGAAAGTTGTTTTTCTCCAAGAGGGAAAAAGCTAGGAGGCTGAAACTCTGCAGGTGTGTAGGGTACTATCCACCCTACAAAGGGTAGGGCAATCCTGGTTCTGGCTTAACTGCCAGTTTCAGTATGACCGTTTATTGTTTTTAGCTTTCCCTATGTATTTCAAGCATGTTTTTGCAAAGAGAAACAATAACACTGGAAAGTTGTTTTTCTCCAAGAGGAAAAAAGCTAGGAGGCTGAAACTCTGCAGGTGTGTAGGGTATTATCCACCCTACAAAGGGGTAGGGCAATCCTGGTTCTGGCTTAACTGCCAGTTTCAGTATGACCGTTTATTGTTTTTAGCTTTCTTTTTGCATTTCAAGCATGTTTCTGCATAGAGAAAAAAATACCTCTGGAAAGTTGTTTTTCTCCAAGGGGTAAAAAGCTAGGAGGCTGAAACTCTGCAGGTGTGTAGGGTACTATCCACCCTACAAAGGGGTAGGGCAATCCTGGTTCTGGCTTAACTGCCAGTTTCAGTATGACCGTTTATTCTTTTTAGCTTTCCCTATGTATTTCAAGCATGTTTTTGCATAGAGAAAAAATAACCCTGGAAAGTTGTTTTTCTCCAAGAGGGAAAAAGCTAGGAGGCTGAAACTCTGCAGGTGTGTAGAGTACTATCCACCCTACAAAGGGGTAGGGCAATCCTGGTTCTGGCTTAACTGCCAGTTTCAGTATGACCGTTTATTGTTTTTAGCTTTCTTTTTGCATTTCAAGCATGTTTCTGCATAGAGAAAAAAATACCTCTGGAAAGTTGTTTTTCTCCAAGGGGGGAAAAGCTAGGAGGCTGAAACTCTGCAGGTGTGTAGGGTATTATCCACCCTACAAAGGCGTAGGGCAATCCTGGTTCTGGCTTAACTGCCAGTTTCAGTATGACCGTTTATTGTTTTTAGCTTTCTTTTTGCATTTCAAGCATGTTTCTGCATAGAGAAAAAATACCTCTGGAAAGTTGTTTTTCTCCAAGAGGGAAAAAGCTAGGAGGCTGAAACTCTGCAGGTGTGTAGGGTACTATCCACCCTACAAAGGGGTAGGGAAATCCTGGTTCTGGCTTAACTGCCAGTTTCAGTATGACCGTTTATTGTTTTCAGCTTTCCCTATGCATTTCAAGCATGTTTTTGCATAGAGAAAAAATAACACTGGAAAGTTGTTTTTCTCCAAGAGGGAAAAAGCTAGGAGGCTGAAACTCTGCAGGTGTGTAGGGTACTATCCACCCTAACAAGGGGTAGGGCAATCCTGGTTCTGGCTTAACTGCCAGTTTCAGTATGACCGTTTATTGTTTTTAGCTTTCCTTATGCATTTCAAGCATGTTTCTGCATAGAGAAAAAATAACCCTGGAAAGTTGTTTTTCTCCAAGAGGGAAAAAGCTAGGAGGCTGAAACTCTGCAGGTGTGTAGGGTACTATCCACCCTAACAAGGGGTAGGGCAATCCTGGTTCTGGCTTAACTGCCAGTTTCAGTATGACCATTTATTGTTTTTAGCTTTCTTTTTGCATTTCAAGCATGTTTCTGCATAGAGAAAAAATACCTCTGGAAAGTTGTTTTTCTCCAAGAGGGAAAAAGCTAGGAGGCTGAAACTCTGCAGGTGTGTAGGGTACTATCCACCCTACAAGGGGTAGGGCAATCCTGGTTCTGGCTTAACTGCCAGTTTCAGTATGACCGTTTATTGTTTTAGCTTTCCCTATGCATTTCAAGCATGTTTTTGCATAGAGAAAAAATACCCCTGGAAAGTTGTTTTTCTCCAAGAGGGAAAAAGCTAGGAGGCTGAAACTCTGCAGGTGTGTAGGGTATTATCCACCCTACAAAGGGGTAGGGCAATCCTGGTTCTGGCTTAACTGCCAGTTTCAGTATGACCGTTTATTGTTTTTAGCTTTCTTTTGCATTTCAAGCATGTTTCTGCATAGAGAAAAAAATACCTGTGGAAAGTTGTTTTTCTCCAAGAGGGAAAAAGCTAGGAGGCTGAAACTCTGCAGGTGTGTAGGGTACTATCCACTGAAAAAATATTATGTGTCTCTTACTTGCTTCTTGCTTGGTGTGATGGATCTGCAGTGTTCTTATGACACTCAGTCTTGCTGGCTGGATTCTTGCTAAAATTCAAAGTCTAGTTATATTTGCATTCACAGTCTGTTGCATACAGAAACTTGCAGAATATACACTGATGAGAGAATATACTTTGCAGCACTTGTCTTTAAGAGCAGTAACCAATAACTTTTATAATAAATAAAACTGGACAAACGTTGCAGCTTAAAAGTACTGTTCCAACTTTACTTCTCATATAGTACAGATGATGTGAGAGATATAACATTTACCTCAGAACACCAAATGTGTTCCTACCATATCCCTAAACAACTGGATTTATACAGCTCTTTATATACTCTTTTTTAGTCATATTTTTGAGGAAACACATTGTTCTGTATTCTTATTTTGGAGAATTGCTTATCCTGTAGAAACAATACTAAACTTCCTTGTTTAACAATGTCTTGTAAGAGACCAGCTTTTCTGACAGTGTGAATATCCTGTAACAGTGTCCTGATGTCCATGTAGAAAAACATATTTTTGAGGAAACACATTGTCCTGTATTCTATTTGGATCTTTGTATAAAACACATGTTCTTATGTCAATGCTGATAAGCATATCCTGTTTTTTATGAAGAAAAACATATTTTTGAGAAAACACATTGTCAGAGATCAGCTTTTCTGACAGTGTGAACATCCTGTATTTTATTTGGATCTTTGTATAAAAAACATCTGTTATCCTGTTTTTCCATGCAGAATAACATGCCATTGTTCTTTAAGAGCAGAGTTTGCATTTTTGTTCTTGTATACATCTTGCCTTGAGTCTGTAAGGGAATAATGTCCATTCAGCAGATTCCTTTTCCAAGCCATGGTCATTTAGTATGACTGCTGATCACATTTTACTTAAACTTTGTTTCTGCATTTAAGCAAGCCTTTTCTTTCAGCATATTTACAACATAATTAATTTCAGATTTATATTCATAAAATCTAACAATTCCCTCTGTTTTTAAACATACTCAAAACATTTTATATAGAAAACACAAGAAACAAACCTTTAGTTTGATACAACAAATCAAAATGCAATGTTACATAGTTAATACAATGATATTAAAGTATTACTACCAAAACTGAATGTATTTAACATTTTTTCTTTTGCAGACCATTCTGTGAAAATATTTTATCAGTTATGAGCTGTGTCTGCTTTAATGTTATTTATTTATTTTTTTAACTTGATCAATTTATTCTTTTGCAATCATAGAATTTCTTTTATGACTTAGAACTGTTCCATTAACTCTTTGCAACTGTTGAATTAACTATAAGAGACAGTAACCATGTGCTACTGCAAGCATTTATACACTGCTGAAAACACACAATTTCAATGTCATTTTAACCATAACATTGTGGTCATGTCTTTGAACTGCTCAATAACATCTTGGTAAAACACTGAACTGGGCTTAGATAATAAATATTTGAAAGCAATTTACTGAGGTAAAACCAATGATATTACAACTTGACAAATTACTTTTGAACTTATCATGATGTATTCTTTACAGTATGTATTTACACAGACTGTTTGCTATTTATGCATTTCAATCTAGTAGGTACCCTGGACCCATTTTTTATTAAATATGGTTTTCACACATATTTATTACTAGACATTAATCTCATTTGTACTGAATTCTTCTGCATTTGTACATACAATGACTATAAAGTACATTTAGTCTAATCTTACAAATTTAATAACATTAATATTAAGCAAAATCTTGGAAAATGTTTGTCTCTTTAGAAATATCTAGTGGAATTGACACCAAATGCATATGTCATGTTATTTTAAACTACATACTCAACAATTAAAATATTCATGCTTTTTTATACCAACATTGTTTTGTCAAAAATAGTGACCATTCTTGCTATTAGAAACATTTATGCATTTTGCATATCTTTATTCTCTCTTGTATAGCTTTAATAAAGCAATTTTAAATCATCTCTTGTTTTTCTAAACAATAAAATAATAACCATTATGATAGCTATTAACAACTTGTAAAATATCTTATCCTGTCAGGTTTAATCCAGTTTACCAGTATTTCTAATACACTAATACCTGTTTTTCCCTCTACCTAAAAGAGTATTGTCAAGAATGAATGAGATATTTTTTTTCCTGTAGCTTTATTTTAGACCCTTATTATTTATTTTTATGTAGCTTTATTTCAGACCCTTGTCACAGTCTGTTTATACAGTCAGTGTAAAACTGAGAAAGTGCCCTCCCTCTTATACAGTCAGTGTAAAACTGAGAAAGTACCCTCCCCTGTAGTACTTCAGCACTGTTTACCTGCCCTATGCTGTGAAAATAGAATGTATGTCAGCCTAACACTATGGTTATACATTTATTTTATTAAATTATGAACTTTTGTCTGATTTGATAATTTTTTATAAAGCTTTTGCTGTTTACTACCTCTAGTATGTATTTACACCCTGCTGCACAATTGATTTGAACTGTATATATACTATAGCCCATTTGCTGGCTGTACTTGATGCAACTGAGTTTTTTCTTCTCTTTTAACATTTACTTGCAAACAGATTATCAGTGACATCTATGCACAATTGTGGCATTTTATGACAATTATTAAATAGTGTTGTCTGTAAACATTTTAACAATCATGTTTTAATAACAATGATGCTTTAGAAAAACTCAAGCTACTTGCCTGGCAATCAGTCTTGTTGTTTATCTTATCTTTCCAGCATTTCCTGTAACTATTCATCTAGTCTAGGAAGGTCAGAGCTCACATTTCATACTCTGTAAACTATAGTTAATTCTTTTAGCATTTTTCCTTTAATGTGATTGTGATTTGCATAACTATGCATTTATACAACATAAATAGACATCATTTTACAATTACCTTACATGGATTTCAGTATTTTTTTTATTATTTATTTATTTAACTATTGAACTGTCCTGCCATTAATTTTACAAAAACTGTTTGAATAATACCATCTGTGATTTTCTTCTTAAAATTCAGAACTTTAACTGTTTGGTGTTACTATATAATTATAAACAAATTGTAAAAAACAAAATAGATATTAGTTTAACCAACACATTTATATTTATATTATTTATATTTGCTGTTGTCTGCCTTATTGTAACAGATGTACTCTAGATGAAAAGAACACACATGCATGTCTGTCTTGTATCTGTATATCTTTATACAAGCATGTCATGTCTTGTGACTTTAAATTTTTACTCATCTATTTTTATTTAATTTTATACATTAGAACAGTTTTGTTTACCTTTTGACTATGCTAATGAATGGCATTCATATGCTTTACTTTACTGTAGTACTGATAGATGTCTTGCTTTATCTGAATGAAAGTAAAACATTTAAGAATGATTTGTCCAGACATCAGATCCTACCATCCTACCATGTATGTTTAACCATTTTCAAAACATAAACATATTATAAAATATATTTCTTTTGCACAGATTAACTGTGTATGCAGGAAGTTTTTAGTCTTTGTCAGTTCAGCTAATTTATTTTCTTTATCCTGCAACTGCAGTTGAATAGTTTCCTGTAATATTGTATGGTCTTTCTGACATTTTTTAGTAAGCTGTTCTGCTGAATTTGAAACTCCTATGCCCTTTTGAAAAGATGTGTGTATAACTTGTCTAAGTTTCCTGAACTCATTGTGTCTGTCTTTTAGAAGTTTATTACATTCCTGTGTAACAAAATGTACTAGGGGTTCTATCAGTAACTGATTTGACTCACATGTGGTGACAGGACATAACTGTTCAACATCAGAATGTAATGGAAACACTTTACCCTTAGTTAATTCTTCAGATCTGTCTTTACAGTCTATTTTTTTAGCAATATGATGCAATATTATTTCATGACATAATACACAAAATGCAGTTTTTGTTGAATCACACAATAAACATTTGTCATATTTCACATGATTTTCTTTGAGATACCAGTCAAATATTGTAATACATTTGCATAATGCCTTACTATCAACCTGCCCTAATAAGGTTTTACATTTACTAATGTGCTGTGTATACCAACATAGCAATTTACTAAAGTTTGGTTTACTCCTGCATGAATTATAAATAATATTCATACTATCTAGTAATATACAACCTGTCTAGGAATACAGAAACTATATATGAATATACAACCTGTCTTAAGAATATAAAACTCTCTTAAGAATATACAAACTGTTTTAACATCATCCACACTAAATATGTGCCACAGAAAAAGTCTTACCAGTTAGCAAGAAAACAGGTGATCAGGCTGCTATTGCAGATGGCTGGAAATTATTCAAAGTCACTTGAGAAGCTGGGAAAGCACAACAGGCAGTGGACTGATGGGCTAGTGGATATCCCCCTTTTCTTGAAGAATTTATGGCACTGCGAATTTCTTGAACTAGTCTCACTCCAGATTGTAGACGTCTAAAAAACTTTACTACTGCAAGCTGCATAAACTGGAATACTTCTGTTCAGAATTGACACATACGTACAAATGTTAGTTACTGCAATTTAACTGAAGTGACCCTCTGCAGGGCTTACCATCACTCCTTCTGTGTTTGAATGCAGATTGTAGGTTCAAATGCAGACTAGCTTGCCATTGAAAAATTATATGGTGCTAGTCACTCAGCTGCCTCGCCATTGAAAAAATATTATGTGTCTCTTACTTGCTTCTTGCTTGGTGTGATGGATCTGCAGTGTTCTTATGACACTCAGTCTTGCTGGCTGGATTCTTGCTAAAATTCAAAGTCTAGTTATATTTGCATTCACAGTCTGTTGCATACAGAAACTTGCAGAATATACACTGATGAGAGAATATACTTTGCAGCACTTGTCTTTAAGAGCAGTAACCAATAACTTTTATAATAAATAAAACTGGACAAACGTTGCAGCTTAAAAGTACTGTTCCAACTTTACTTCTCATATAGTACAGATGATGTGAGAGATATAACATTTACCTCAGAACACCAAATGTGTTCCTACCATATCCCTAAACAACTGGATTTATACAGCTCTTTATATACTCTTTTTTAGTCATATTTTTGAGGAAACACATTGTTCTGTATTCTTATTTTGGAGAATTGCTTATCCTGTAGAAACAATACTAAACTTCCTTGTTTAACAATGTCTTGTAAGAGACCAGCTTTTCTGACAGTGTGAATATCCTGTAACAGTGTCCTGATGTCCATGTAGAAAACATATTTTGAGGAAACACATTGTCCTGTATTCTATTTGGATCTTTGTATAAAACACATGTTCTTATGTCAATGCTGATAAGCATATCCTGTTTTATGAAGAAAAACATATTTTTGAGAAAACACATTGTCAGAGATCAGCTTTTCTGACAGTGTGAACATCCTGTATTTTATTTGGATCTTTGTATAAAAAACATCTGTTATCCTGTTTTTCCATGCAGAATAACATGCCATTGTTCTTTAAGAGCAGAGTTTGCATTTTTGTTCTTGTATACATCTTGCCTTGAGTCTGTAAGGGAATAATGTCCATTCAGCAGATTCCTTTTCCAAGCCATGGTCATTTAGTATGACTGCTGATCACATTTTACTTAAACTTTGTTTCTGCATTTAAGCAAGCCTTTTCTTTCAGCATATTTACAACATAATTAATTTCAGATTTATATTCATAAAATCTAACATCCACCCTACAAAAGGGTAGGGCAATCCTGGTTCTGGCTTAACTGCCAGTTTCAGTATGACTGTTTATTGTTTTTAGCTGTCCCTATGCATTTCAAGCATGTTTCTGCATAGAGTAAAAATAACCCTGGAAAGTTGTTTTTCTCCAAGAGGGAAAAAGCTAGGAGGCTGAAACTCTGCAGGTGTGTAGGGTACTATCCACCCTACAAAGGGGTAGGGCAATCCTGGTTCTGGCTTAACTGCCAGTTTCAGTATGACCGTTTATTGTTTTTAGCTTTCCCTATGTATTTCAAGCATGTTTTTGCAAAGAGAAACAATAACACTGGAAAGTTGTTTTTCTCCAAGAGGAAAAAAGCTAGGAGGCTGAAACTCTGCAGGTGTGTAGGGTATTATCTTCCCTACAAAGGGGTAGGGCAATCCTGGTTCTGGCTTAACTGCCAGTTTCAGTATGACAGTTTAATGTTTTTAGCTTTCTTTTTGCATTTCAAGCA
>NC_056739.1:1801693475-1801716904 GCF_019279795.1 Protopterus annectens | reverse complement strand
GAACCTGGCAGTTAAGCCAGAACCAGGATTGCCCTACACCTTTGTAGGGTGGATAGTACCCTACACACCTGCAGAGTTTCAGCCTCCTAGCTTTTTCCTCTTGGAGAAACAACTTTCCACAGGTATTTTTTCTCTATGCAGAAACATGCTTGAAATGCAAAAAGAAAGCTTAAAACAATAAACGGTCATACTGAAACTGGCAGTTAAGCCAGAACCAGGATTGCCCTACCCCTTTGTAGGGTGGATAATACCCTACACACCTGCAGAGTTTCAGCCTCCTAGCTTTTTCCCTCTTGGAGAAAACAACTTTCCAGGGTTATTTTTTCTCTATGCAGAAACATGCTTGAAATGCGTACGAGAAGCTAAAACAATAAACGGTCATACTGAAACTGGCAGTTAAGCCAGAACCAGGATTGCCCTACCCCTTTGTAGGGTGGATAGTACCCTACACACCTGCAGAGTTTCAGCCTCCTAGCTTTTTCCCTCTTGGAGAAAAACAACTTTCCAGGGTTATTTTTCTCTATGCAGAAACATGCTTGAAATGCATACGGAAAGCTAAAAACAATAAACGGTCATACTGAAACTGGCAGTTAAGCCAGAACCAGGATTGCCCTACCCCTTTGTAGGGTGGATAGTACCCTACACACCTGCAGAGTTTCAGCCTCCTAGCTTTTTCCCTCTTGGAGAAAACAACTTTCCATGGTTACTTTTTCTCTATGCAGAAACATGCTTGAAATGCCTAGGGAAAGCTAAAAACAATAAACGGTCATACTGAAACTGGCAGTTAAGCCAGAACCAGGATTGCCCTACCCATTTGTAGGGTGGATAGTACCCTACACACCTGCAGAGTTTCAGCTTCCTAGCTTTTTCCCTCTTGCAGAAAAACAACTTTCCAGGGTTATTTTTCTCTATGCAGAAACATGCTTGAAATGCATAGGGAAAGCTAAAAACAATAAACGGTCATACTGAAACTGGCAGTTATGCCAGAACCAGGATTGCCCTACCCTTTGTAGGGTGGATAGTACCCTACACACCTGCAGAGTTTCAGCCTCCTAGCTTTTTCCCTCTTGGAGAAAAACAACTTTCCAGGGTTATTTTTTCTCTATGCAGAAACATGCTTGAAATGCATAGGAACAGCTATAAACAATAAACGGTCATACTGAAACTGGCAGTTAAGCCAGAACCAGGATTGCCCTACCCCTTTGTAGGGTGGATAGTAGCCTACACACCTGCAGAGTTTCAGCCTCCTAGCTCTTTCCCTCTTGGAGGAAAACAACTTTCCACAGGTATTTTTTTCTCTATGCAGAAACATGCTTGAAATGCATAGGAAAGCTAAAAACAATAAACGGTCATACTGAAACTGGCAGTTAAGCCAGAACCAGGATTGCCCTACCCCTTTGTAGGGTGGATAGTACCCTACACACCTGCAGAGTTTCAGCCTCCTAGCTTTTTCCCTCTTGGAGAAAAACAACTTTCCACAGGTATTTTTTCTCTATGCAGAAACATGCTTGAAATGCAAAAAGAAAGCTAAAACAATAAACGGTCATACTGAAACTGGCAGTTAAGCCAGAACCAGGATTGCCCTACCCCTTTGTAGGGTGGATAGTACCCTACACACCTGCAGAGTTTCAGCCTCCTAGCTTTTTCCCTCTTGGTGAAAACAACTTTCCAGAGGTATTTTTTCTCTATGCAGAAACATGCTTGAAATGCATAGGGAAAGCTAAAAACAATAAACGGTCATACTGAAACTGGCAGTTAAGCCAGAACCAGGATTGCCCTACCCCTTGTAGGGTGGATAGTACCCTACACACCTGCAGAGTTTCAGCCTCCTAGCTTTTTCCCTCTTGGAGAAAAACAACTTTCCAGGGTTATTTTTCTCTATGCAGAAACATGCTTGAAATGCATAGGAAAGCTAAAAACAATAAACGGTCATACTGAAACTGGCAGTTAAGCCAGAACCAGGATTGCCCTACCCCTTTGTAGGGTGGATAGTACCCTACACACCTGCAGAGTTTCAGCCTCCTAGCTTTTTCCCTCTTGGAGAAAACAACTTTCCACAGGTATTTTTTCTCTATGCAGAAACATGCTTGAAATGCAACAAGAAAGCTAAAACAATAAACGGTCATACTGAAACTGGCAGTTAAGCCAGAACCAGGATTGCCCTACCCCTTTGTAGGGTGGATAATACCCTACACACCTGCAGAGTTTCAGCCTCCTAGCTTTTTCCCTCTTGGAGAAAACAACTTTCCAGGGTTATTTTTTCTCTATGCAGAAACATGCTTGAAATGCATAGGGAAAGCTAAAAACAATAAACGGTCATACTGAAACTGGCAGTTAAGCCAGAACCAGGATTGCCCTACCCCTTTGTAGGGTGGATAGTACCCTACACACCTGCAGAGTTTCAGCCTCCTAGCTTTTTCCCTCTTGGAGAAAAACAACTTTCCAGGGTTATTTTTTCTCTATGCAGAAACATGCTTGAAATGCATAGGGAAAGCTAAAAACAATAAACGGTCATACTGAAACTGGCAGTTAAGCCAGAACCAGGATTGCCCTACCCCTTTGTAGGGTGGATAGTACCCTACACACCTGCAGAGTTTCAGCCTCCTAGCTTTTTCCTCTTGGAGAAAAACAACTTTCCAGGGTTATTTTTTCTCTATGCAGAAACATGCTTGAAATGCATAGGAAAAGCTCAAAACAATAAACGGTCATACTGAAACTGGCAGTTAAGCCAGAACCAGGATTGCCCTACCCTTTGTAGGGTGGATAGTACCCTACACACCTGCATAGTTTCAGCCTCCTAGCTTTTTCCCTCTTGGAGAAAACAACTTTCCAGGGTTATTTTTTCTCTATGCAGAAACATGCTTGAAATGCATAGGAACAGCTATAAACAATAAACGGTCATACTGAAACTGGCAGTTAAGCCAGAACCAGGATTGCCCTACCCCTTTGTAGGGTGGATAGTACCCTACACACCTGCAGAGTTTCAGCCTCCTAGCTTTTTCCCTCTTGGAGAAAACAACTTTCCATAGGTATTTTTTCTCTATGCAAAAACATGCTTGAAATGCATAGGAAAAGCTAAAACAATAAACGGTCATACTGAAACTGGCAGTTAAGCCAGAACCAGGATTGCCCTACCCCTTTGTAGGGTGGATAGTACCCTACACACCTGCAGAGTTTCAGCCTCCTAGCTTTTTCCTCTTGGAGAAAACAACTTTCCAGGGTTATTTTTTCTCTATGCAGAAACATGCTTGAAATGCATAGGAAAGCTAAAACAATAAACGGTCATACTGAAACTGGCAGTTAAGCCAGAACCAGGATTGCCCTACCCCTTTGTAGGGTGGATAGTACCCTACACACCTGCAGAGTTTCAGCCTCCTAGCTTTTTCCCTCTTGGAGAAAAACAACTTTCCACAGGTATTTTTCTCTCTATGCAGAAACATGCTTGACATGCATATAGAAAGCTAAAACAATAAACGGTCATACTGAAACTGGCAGTTAAGCCAGAACCAGGATTGCCCTACCCCTTTGTAGGGTGGATAGTACCCTACACACCTGCAGAGTTTCAGCCTCCTAGCTTTTTCCCTCTTGGAGAAAACAACTTTCCAGGGTTATTTTTTCTCTATGCAGAAACATGCTTGAAATGCATAGGAAAGCTAAAACAATAAACGGTCATACTGAAACTGGCAGTTAAGCCAGAACCAGGATTGCCCTACCCCTTTGTAGGGTGGATAGTACCCTACACACCTGCAGAGTTTCAGCCTCCTAGCTTTTTCCCTCTTGGAGAAAAACAACTTTCCAGGGTTATTTTTTCTCTATGCAGAAACATGCTTGAAATGCATAGGAAAGCTAAAACAATAAACGGTCATACTGAAACTGGCAGTTAAGCCAGAACCAGGATTGCCCTACCCCTTTGTAGGGTGGATAGTACCCTACACACCTGCAGAGTTTCAGCCTCCTAGCTTTTTCCCTCTTGGAGAAAAACAACTTTCCAGGGTTATTTTTTCTCTATGCAGAAACATGCTTGAAATGCATAGGGAAGCTAAAAGTCAATAAACGGTCATACTGAAACTGGCAGTTAAGCCAGAACCAGGATTGCCCTACCCCTTTGTAGGGTGGATAGTACCCTACACACCTGCAGAGTTTCAGCCTCCTAGCTTTTTCCCTCTTGGAGAAAACAACTTTCCAGGGTTATTTTTTCTCCATGCAGAAACATGCTTGAAATGCATAGGGAAAGCTAAAAACAATAAACAGTCATACTGAAACTGGCAGTAAATTCAGAACCAGGATTGCCCTACCCCTTTGTAGGGTGGATAGTACCCTACACACCTGCAGAGTTTCAGCCTCCTAGCTTTTTCCCTCTTGGAGAAAACAACTTTCCAGGGTTATTTTTCTCTATGCAGAAACATGCTTGAAATGCATAGGAAAGCTAAAACAATAAACGGTCATACTGAAACTGGCAGTTAAGCCAGAACCAGGATTGCCCTACCCCTTTGTAGGGTGGATAGTACCCTACACACCTGCAGAGTTTCAGCCTCCTAGCTTTTTCCCTCTTGGAGAAAACAACTTTCGAGGGTTATTTTTTCACTATGCAGAAACATGCTTGAAATGCATAGGGAAAGCTAAAAACAATAAACGGTCATACTGAAACTGGCAGTTAAGCCAGAACCAGGATTGCCCTACCCCTTTGTAGGGTGGATAGTACCCTACACACCTGCAGAGTTTCAGCCTCCTAGCTTTTTCCCTCTTGGAGAAAAACAACTTTCCAGGGTTATTTTTCTCTATGCAGAAACATGCTTGAAATGCATAGGAAAGCTAAAACAATAAACGGTCATACTGAAACTGGCAGTTAAGCCAGAACCAGGATTGCCCTACCCCTTTGTAGGGTGGATAGTACCCTACACACCTGCAGAGTTTCAGCCTCCTAGCTTTTTCCCTCTTGGAGAAAACAACTTTCCAGGGTTTTTTTTCTCTATGCAGAAACATGCTTGAAATGCATAGGAAAGCTAAAACAATAAACGGTCATACTGAAACTGGCAGTTAAGCCAGAACCAGGATTGCCCTACCCCTTTGTAGGGTGGATAGTACCCTACACACCTGCAGAGTTTCAGCCTCCTAGCTTTTTCCCTCTTGGAGAAAACAACTTTCCAGGGTTATTTTTCTCTATGCAGAAACATGCTTGAAATGCATTAGGAAAGCTAAAAACAATAAACGGTCATACTGAAACTGGCAGTTAAGCCAGAACCAGGATTGCCCTACCCCTTTGTAGGGTGGATAGTACCCTACACACCTGCAGAGTTTCAGCCTCCTAGCTTTTTCCCTCTTGGAGAAAAACAACTTTCCAGGGTATTTTTTCTCTATGCAGAAACATGCTTGAAATACATAGGAAAGCTAAAACAATAAACGGTCATACTGAAACTGGCAGTTAAGCCAGAACCAGGATTGCCCTACCCCTTTGTAGGGTGGATAGTACCCTACACACCTGCAGAGTTTCAGCCTCCTAGCTTTTTCCCTCTTGGAGAAAACAACTTTCCAGGGTTATTTTTTCTCTATGCAGAAACATGCTTGAAATGCATAGGGAAAGCTAAAACAATAAACGGTCATACTGTAACTGGCAGTTAAGCCAGAACCAGGATTGCCCTACCCCTTTGTAGGGTGGATAGTACCCTACACACCTGCAGAGTTTCAGCCTCCTAGCTTTTTCCCTCTTGGAGAAAAACAACTTTCCACAGGTATTTTTTCTCTATGCAGAAACATGCTTGAAATGCAAAAAGAAAGCTAAAACAATAAACGGTCATACTGAAACTGGCAGTTAAGCCAGAACCAGGATTGCCCTACCCCTTTGTAGGGTGGATAGTACCCTACACACCTGCAGAGTTTCAGCCTCCTAGCTTTTTCCCTCTTGGAGAAAACAACTTTCCAGGGTTATTTTTCTCTATGCAGAAACATGCTTGAAATGCATAGGGAAAGCTAAAAACAATAAACGGTCATACTGAAACTGGCAGTTAAGCCAGAACCAGGATTGCCCTACCCCTTTGTAGGGTGGATAGTACCCTACACACCTGCAGAGTTTCAGCCTCCTAGCTTTTTCCCTCTTGGAGAAAACAACTTTCCAGGGTTATTTTTCTCTATGCAGAAACATGCTTGAAATGCATAGGAAAGCTAAAACAATAAACGGTCATACTGAAACTGGCAGTTAAGCCAGAACCAGGATTGCCCTACCCCTTTGTAGGGTGGATAGTACCCTACACACCTGCAGAGTTTCAGCCTCCTAGCTTTTTCCCTCTTGGAGAAAACAACTTTCCAAGGGTTTTTTTTCTCTATGCAAAAACATGCTTGAAATGCATAGGGAAAGCTAAAAACAATAAACGGTCATACTGAAACTGGCAGTTAAGCCAGAACCAGGATTGCCCTACCCCTTTGTAGGGTGGATAGTACCCTACACACCTGCAGAGTTTCAGCCTCCTAGCTTTTTCCCTCTTGGAGAAAACAACTTTCCAGGGTTATTTTTCTCTATGCAGAAACATGCTTGAAATGCATAGGAAAGCTAAAACAATAAACGGTCATACTGAAACTGGCAGTTAAGCCAGAACCAGGATTGCCCTACCCCTTTGTAGGGTGGATAGTACCCTACACACCTGCAGAGTTTCAGCCTCCTAGCTTTTTCCCTCTTGGAGAAAAACAACTTTCCAGGGTTATTTTTTCTCTATGCAGAAACATGCTTGAAATGCAAAAGAAAGCTAAAACAATAAACGGTCATACTGAAACTGGCAGTTAAGCCAGAACCAGGATTGCCCTACCCCTTTGTAGGGTGGATAGTACCCTACACACCTGCAGAGTTTCAGCCTCCTAGCTTTTTCCCTCTTGGAGAAAACCACTTTCCAGGGTTATTTTTTCTCTATGCAGAAACATGGTTGAAATGCATAGGAAAGCTAAAACAATAAACGGTCATACTGAAACTGGCAGTTAAGCCAGAACCAGGATTGCCCTACCCCTTTGTAGGGTGGATAGTACCCTACACACCTGCAGAGTTTCAGCCTCCTAGCTTTTTCCCTCTTGGAGAAAAACAACTTTCCAGGGTTATTTTTCTCTATGCAGAAACATGCTTGAAATGCATAGGAGAAGCTTAGAACAATAAACGGTCATACTGAAACTGGCAGTTAAGCCAGAACCAGGATTGCCCTACCCCTTTGTAGGGTGGATAGTACCCTACACACCTGCAGAGTTTCAGCCTCCTAGCTTTTTCCCTCTTGGAGAAAAACAACTTTCCAGGGTTATTTTTCTCTATGCAGAAACATGCTTGAAATGCATAGGAAAGCTAAAACAATAAACGGTCATACTGAAACTGGCAGTTAAGCCAGAACCAGGATTGCCCTACCCCTTTGTAGGGTGGATAGTACCCTACACACCTGCAGAGTTTCAGCCTCCTAGCTTTTTCCCTCTTGGAGAAAACAACTTTCCAGGGTTATTTTTCTCTATGCAGAAACATGCTTGAAATGCATAGGAAAGCTAAAACAATAAACGGTCATACTGAAACTGGCAGTTAAGCCAGAACCAGGATTGCCCTACCCCTTTGTAGGGTGGATAGTACCCTACACACCTGCAGAGTTTCAGCCTCCTAGCTTTTTCCCTCTTGGAGAAAACAACTTTCCAGGGTTATTTTTCTCTATGCAGAAACATGCTTGAAATGCATAGGAAAGCTAAAACAATAAACGGTCATACTGAAACTGGCAGTTAAGCCAGAACCAGGATTGCCCTACCCCTTTGTAGGGTGGATAGTACCCTACACACCTGCAGAGTTTCAGCCTCCTAGCTTTTTCCCTCTTGGAGAAAACAACTTTCCAGGGTTCAGTTGCTCTATGCATAAACATGCTTGAAATGCATAGGAAAGCTAAAACAATAAACGGTCATACTGAAACTGGCAGTTAAGCCAGAACCAGGATTGCCCTACCCCTTTGTAGGGTGGATAGTACCCTACACACCTGCAGAGTTTCAGCCTCCTAGCTTTTTCCCTCTTGGAGAAAAACAACTTTCCAGGGTTATTTTTCTCTATGCAGAAACATGCTTGAAATGCATAGGAAAGCTAAAACAATAAACGGTCATACTGAAACTGGCAGTTAAGCCAGAACCAGGATTGCCCTACCCCTTTGTAGGGTGGATAGTACCCTACACACCTGCAGAGTTTCAGCCTCCTAGCTTTTTCCCTCTTGGAGAAAAACAACTTTCCAGGGTTATTTTTCTCTATGCAGAAACATGCTTGAAATGCATAGGAAAGCTAAAACAATAAACGGTCATACTGAAACTGGCAGTTAAGCCAGAACCAGGATTGCCCTACCCCTTTGTAGGGTGGATAGTACCCTACACACCTGCAGAGTTTCAGCCTCCTAGCTTTTTCCCTCTTGGAGAAAAACAACTTTCCAGGGTTATTTTTCTCTATGCAGAAACATGCTTGAAATGCATAGGAAAGCTTAAACAATAAACGGTCATACTGAAACTGGCAGTTAAGCCAGAACCAGGATTGCCCTACCCCTTTGTAGGGTGGATAGTACCCTACACACCTGCAGAGTTTCAGCCTCCTAGCTTTTTCCCTCTTGGAGAAAAACAACTTTCCAGGGTTATTTTTTCTCTATGCAGAAACATGCTTGAAATGCATAGGAAAGCTCAAAACAATAAACGGTCATACTGAAACTGGCAGTTAAGCCAGAACCAGGATTGCCCTACCCCTTTGTAGGGTGGATAGTACCCTACACACCTGCAGAGTTTCAGCCTCCTAGCTTTTTCCCTCTTGGAGAAAACAACTTTCCCGTGTTATTTTTCCTCTATGCAGAAACATGCTTGAAATGCATAGGGAAAGCTAAATACAATAAACGGTCATACTGAAACTGGCAGTTAAGCCAGAACCAGGATTGCCCTACCCCTTTGTAGGGTGGATAGTACCCTACACACCTGCAGAGTTTCAGCCTCCTAGCTGTTTCCCTCTTGGAGAAAAACAACTTTCCAGGGTTATTTTTTCTCTATGCAGAAACATGCTTGAAATGCATAGGGAAAGCTAAAAACAATAAACGGTCATACTGAAACTGGCAGTTAAGCCAGAACCAGGATTGCCCTACCCCTTTGTAGGTGGATAGTACCCTACACACCTGCAGAGTTTCAGCCTCCTAGCTTTTTCCCTCTTGGAGAAAAACAACTTTCCATAGGTATTTTTTCTCTATGCAAAAACATGCTTGAAATGCATAGGGAAAGCTAAAACAATAAACGGTCATACTGAAACTGGCAGTTAAGCCAGAACCAGGATTGCCCTACCCCTTTGTAGGGTGGATAGTACCCTACACACCTGCAGAGTTTCAGCCTCCTAGCTTTTTCCCTCTTGGAGAAAAACAACTTTCCAGGGTTATTTTTTCTCTATGCAGAAACATGCTTGAAATGCATAGGGAAAGCTGAAAACAATAAACGGTCATACTGAAACTGGCAGTTAAGCCAGAACCAGGATTGCCCTACCCCTTTGTAGGGTGGATAGTACCCTACACACCTGCAGAGTTTCAGCCTCCTAGCTTTTTCCCTCTTGGAGAAAAACAACTTTCCAGGGTTATTTTTCTCTATGCAGAAACATGCTTGAAATGCATAGGAAAGCTAAAACAATAAACGGTCATACTGAAACTGGCAGTTAAGCCAGAACCAGGATTGCCCTACCCCTTTGTAGGGTGGATAGTACCCTACACACCTGCAGAGTTTCAGCCTCCTAGCTTTTTCCCTCTTGGAGAAAACAACTTTCCAGGGTTATTTTTCTCAATGCAGAAACATGCTTGAAATGCATAGGAAAGCTAAAAACAATAAACGGTCATACTGAAACTGGCAGTTAAGCCAGAACCAGGATTGCCCTACCCCTTTGTAGGGTGGATAGTACCCTACACACCTGCAGAGTTTCAGCCTCCTAGCTTTTTCCCTCTTGGAGAAAACAACTTTCCAGGGTTATTTTTCTCTATGCAGAAACATGCTTGAAATGCATAGGAAAGCTAAAACAATAAACGGTCATACTGAAACTGGCAGTTAAGCCAGAACCAGGATTGCCCTACCCCTTTGTAGGGTGGATAGTACCCTACACACCTGCAGAGTTTCAGCCTCCTAGCTTTTTCCCTCTTGGAGAAAACAACTTTCCAGGGTTATTTTTCTCTATGCAGAAACATGCTTGAAATGCATAGGGAAAGCTAAAACAATAAACGGTCATACTGAAACTGGCAGTTAAGCCAGAACCAGGATTGCCCTACCCCTTTGTAGGGTGGATAGTACCCTACACACCTGCAGAGTTTCAGCCTCCTAGCTTTTTCCCTCTTGGAGAAAAACAACTTTCCAGGGTTATTTTTCTCTATGCAGAAACATGCTTGAAATGCATAGGAAAGCTAAAACAATAAACGGTCATACTGAAACTGGCAGTTAAGCCAGAACCAGGATTGCCCTACCCCTTTGTAGGGTGGATAGTACCCTACACACCTGCAGAGTTTCAGCCTCCTAGCTTTTTCCCTCTTGGAGAAAAACAACTTTCCAGGGTTATTTTTCTCTATGCAGAAACATGCTTGAAATGCATAGGAAAGCTAAAACAATAAACGGTCATACTGAAACTGGCAGTTAAGCCAGAACCAGGATTGCCCTACCCCTTTGTAGGGTGGATAGTACCCTACACACCTGCAGAGTTTCAGCCTCCTAGCTTTTTCCCTCTTGGAGAAAACAACTTTCCAGGGTTATTTTTCTCTATGCAGAAACATGCTTGAAATGCATAGGGAAAGCTAAAAACAATAAACGGTCATACTGAAACTGGCAGTTAAGCCAGAACCAGGATTGCCCTACCCCTTTGTAGGGTGGATAGTACCCTACACACCTGCAGAGTTTCAGCCTCCTAGCTTTTTCCCTCTTGGAGAAAAACAACTTTCCAGGGTTATTTTTTCTCTATGCAGAAACATGCTTGAAATGCATAGGAAAGCTAAAACAATAAACGGTCATACTGAAACTGGCAGTTAAGCCAGAACCAGGATTGCCCTACCCCTTTGTAGGGTGGATAGTACCCTACACACCTGCAGAGTTTCAGCCTCCTAGCTTTTTCCCTCTTGGAGAAAACAACTTTCCAGGGTTATTTCTCTATGCAGAAACATGCTTGAAATGCATAGGAAAGCTAAAACAATAAACGGTCATACTGAAACTGGCAGTTAAGCCAGAACCAGGATTGCCCTACCCCTTTGTAGGTGGATAGCACCCTACACACCTGCAGAGTTTCAGCCTCCTAGCTTTTTCCCTCTTGGAGAAAACAACTTTCCAGGGTTATTTTTCTCTATGCAGAAACATGCTTGAAATGCATAGGAAAGCTAAAACAATAAACGGTCATACTGAAACTGGCAGTTAAGCCAGAACCAGGATTGCCCTACCCCTTTGTAGGGTGGATAGTACCCTACACACCTGCAGAGTTTCAGCCTCCTAGCTTTTTCCCTCTTGGAGAAAACAACTTTCCAGGGTTATTTTTCTCTATGCAGAAACATGCTTGAAATGCATTAGGAAAGCTAAAAACAATAAACGGTCATACTGAAACTGGCAGTTAAGCCAGAACCAGGATTGCCCTACCCCTTTGTAGGGTGGATAGTACCCTACACACCTGCAGAGTTTCAGCCTCCTAGCTTTTTCCCTCTTGGAGAAAAACAACTTTCCAGGGTTATTTTTCTCTATGCAGAAACATGCTTGAAATGCATAGGAAAGCTAAAAACAATAAACGGTCATACTGAAACTGGCAGTTAAGCCAGAACCAGGATTGCCCTACCCCTTTGTAGGGTGGATAGTACCCTACACACCTGCAGAGTTTCAGCCTCCTAGCTTTTTCCGTCTTGAGAAAACAACTTTCCAGGGTTATTATTTCTCTATGCAGAAACATGCTTGAAATGCATAGGGAAAGCTAAAACAATAAACGGTCATACTGAAACTGGCAGTTAAGCCAGAACCAGGATTGCCCTACCCCTTTGTAGGGTGGATAGTACCCTACACACCTGCAGAGTTTCAGCCTCCTAGCTTTTTCCCTCTTGGAGAAAACAACTTTCCACAGGTATTTTTTCTCTATGCAGAAACATGCTTGAAATGCATAGGGAAAGCTAAAAACAATAAACGGTCATACTGAAACTGGCAGTTAAGCCAGAACCAGGATTGCCCTACCCCTTTGTAGGGTGGATAATACCCTACACACCTGCAGAGTTTCAGCCTCCTAGCTTTTTCCCTCTTGGAGAAAAAAACTTTCCAGGGTTATTATTTCTCTATGCAGAAACATGCTTGAAATGCATAGGGAAAGCTAAAACAATAAACGGTCATACTGAAACTGGCAGTTAAGCCAGAACCAGGATTGCCCTACCCCTTTGTAGGGTGGATAGTACCCTACACACCTGCAGAGTTTCAGCCTCCTAGCTTTTTCCCTCTTGGAGAAAACAACTTTCCAGGGTTATTTTTCTCTATGCAGAAACATGCTTGAAATGCATAGGAAAGCTAAAACAATAAACGGTCATACTGAAACTGGCAGTTAAGCCAGAACCAGGATTGCCCTACCCCTTTGTAGGGTGGATAGTACCCTACACACCTGCAGAGTTTCAGCCTCCTAGCTTTTTCCCTCTTGGAGAAAAACAACTTTCCACAGGTATTTTTTCTCTATGCAGAAACATGCTTGAAATGCATAGGAAAGCTAAAAACAATAAACGGTCATACTGAAACTGGCAGTTAAGCCAGAACCAGGATTGCCCTACCCCTTTGTAGGGTGGATAGTACCCTACACACCTGCAGAGTTTCAGCCTCCTAGCTTTTTCCCTCTTGGAGAAAACAACTTTCCAGGGTTATTATTTCTCTATGCAGAAACATGCTTGAAATGCATAGGAAAGCTAAAACAATAAACGGTCATACTGAAACTGGCAGTTAAGCCAGAACCAGGATTGCCCTACCCCTTTGTAGGGTGGATAGTACCCTACACACCTGCAGAGTTTCAGCCTCCTAGCTTTTTCCCTCTTGGAGAAGAACAACTTTCCAGGGTTATTTTTCTCTATGCAGAAACATGCTTGAAATGCATAATGAAAGCTAAAAACAATAAACGGTCATACTGAAACTGGCAGTTAAGCCAGAACCAGGATTGCCCTACCCCTTTGTAGGGTGGATAGTACCCTACACACCTGCAGAGTTTCAGCCTCCTAGCTTTTTCCCTCTTGGAGAAAAACAACTTTCCAGGGTTATTTTTTCTTTATGCAGAAACATGCTTGAAATGCATAGGAAAGCTAAAAACAATAAACGGTCATACTGAAACTGGCAGTTAAGCCAGAACCAGGATTGCCCTACCCCTTTGTAGGGTGGATAGTACCCTACACACCTGCAGAGTTTCAGCCTCCTAGCTTTTTCCCTCTTGGAGAAAACAACTTTCCAGGGTTATTTTTTCTCTATGCAGAAACATGCTTGAAATGCATAGGAAAGGCTAAAAACAATAAACGGTCATACTGAAACTGGCAGTTAAGCCAGAACCAGGATTGCCCTACCCCTTTGTAGGGTGGATAGTACCCTACACACCTGCAGAGTTTCAGCCTCCTAGCTTTTTCCCTCTTGGAGAAAAAAACTTTCCACAGGTATTTTTTCTCTATGCAGAAACATGCTTGAAATGCATAGGGAAAGCTAAAACAATAAACGGTCATACTGAAACTGGCAGTTAAGCCAGAACCAGGATTGCCCTACCCCTTTGTAGGGTGGATAGTACCCTACACACCTGCAGAGTTTCAGCCTCCTAGCTTTTTCCCTCTTGGAGAAAACAACTTTCCAGGGTTATTCTTTCTCTATGCAAAAACATGCTTGAAATGCATAGGGAAAGCTAAAACAATAAACGGTCATACTGAAACTGGCAGTTAAGCCAGAACCAGGATTGCCCTACCCCTTTGTAGGTGGATAGTACCCTACACACCTGCAGAGTTTCAGCCTCCTAGCTTTTTCCTCTTGGAGAAAACAACTTTCCAGGGTTATTTTTCTCTATGCAGAAACATGCTTGAAATGCATAGGAAAGCTAAAACAATAAACGGTCATACTGAAACTGGCAGTTAAGCCAGAACCAGGATTGCCCTACCCCTTTGTAGGGTGGATAGTACCCTACACACCTGCAGAGTTTCAGCCTCCTAGCTTTTTCCCTCTTGGAGAAAAACAACTTTCCAGGGTTATTTTTCTCTATGCAGAAACATGCTTGAAATGCATAGGAAAGCTAAAAACAATAAACGGTCATACTGAAACTGGCAGTTAAGCCAGAACCAGGATTGCCCTACCCCTTTGTAGGGTGGATAGTACCCTACACACCTGCAGAGTTTCAGCCTCCTAGCTTTTTCCCTCTTGGAGAAAAACAACTTTCCAGGGTTATTTTTTCTCTATGCAGAAACATGCTTGAAATGCATAGGAAAGGCTAAAACAATAAACGGTCATACTGAAACTGGCAGTTAAGCCAGAACCAGGATTGCCCTACCCCTTTGTAGGGTGGATAGTACCCTACACACCTGCAGAGTTTCAGCCTCCTAGCTTTTTCCCTCTTGGAGAAAAACAACTTTCCAGGGTTATTTTTCTCTATGCAGAAACATGCTTGAAATGCATAGGAAAGGCTAAAAACAATAAACGGTCATACTGAAACTGGCAGTTAAGCCAGAACCAGGATTGCCCTACCCCTTTGTAGGGTGGATAGTACCCTACACACCTGCAGAGTTTCAGCCTCCTAGCTTTTTCCCTCTTGGAGAAAAACAACTTTCCAGGGTTATTTTTCTCTATGCAGAAACATGCTTGAAATGCATAGGGAAAGCTAAAACAATAAACGGTCATACTGAAACTGGCAGTTAAGCCAGAACCAGGATTGCCCTACCCCTTTGTAGGGTGGATAGTACCCTACACACCTGCAGAGTTTCAGCCTCCTAGCTTTTTCCCTCTTGGAGAAAAACAACTTTCCAGGGTTATTTTTCTCTATGCAGAAACATGCTTGAAATGCATAGGAAAGCTAAAACAATAAACGGTCATACTGAAACTGGCAGTTAAGCCAGAACCAGGATTGCCCTACCCCTTTGTAGGGTGGATAGTACCCTACACACCTGCAGAGTTTCAGCCTCCTAGCTTTTTCCCTCTTGGAGAAAACAACTTTCCAGGGTTATTTTTTCTATGCAGAAACATGCTTGAAATGCATAGGAAAGCTAAAACAATAAACGGTCATACTGAAACTGGCAGTTAAGCCAGAACCAGGATTGCCCTACCCCTTTGTAGGGTGGATAGTACCCTACACACCTGCAGAGTTTCAGCCTCCTAGCTTTTTCCCTCTTGGAGAAAACAACTTTCCAGGGTTATTATTTCTCTATGCAGAAACATGCTTGAAATGCATTAGGAAAGCTAAAAACAATAAACGGTCATACTGAAACTGGCAGTTAAGCCAGAACCAGGATTGCCCTACCCCTTTGTAGGGTGGATAGTACCCTACACACCTGCAGAGTTTCAGCCTCCTAGCTTTTTCCCTCTTGGAGAAAAACAACTTTCCAGGGTTATTTTTCCTCTATACAGAAACATGCTTGAAATGCATAGGAAAGCTAAAACAATAAACGGTCATACTGAAACTGGCAGTTAAGCCAGAACCAGGATTGCCCTACCCCTTTGTAGGGTGGATAGTACCCTACACACCTGCAGAGTTTCAGCCTCCTAGCTTTTTCCCTCTTGGAGAAAACAACTTTCCAGGGTTATTTTTTCTCTATGCAGAAACATGCTTGAAATGCATAGGAAAGCTAAAAACAATAAACGGTCATACTGAAACTGGCAGTTAAGCCAGAACCAGGATTGCCCTACCCCTTTGTAGGGTGGATAGTACCCTACACACCTGCAGAGTTTCAGCCTCCTAGCTTTTTCCCTCTTGGAGAAAACAACTTTCCAGGGTTATTTTTTTCTATGCAGAAACATGCTTGAAATACATAGGAAAGCTAAAAACAATAAACGGTCATACTGAAACTGGCAGTTAAGCCAGAACCAGGATTGCCCTACCCCTTTGTAGGGTGGATAGTACCCTACACACCTGCAGAGTTTCAGCCTCCTAGCTTTTTCCCTCTTGGAGAAAAACAACTTTCCACAGGTATTTTTTCTCTATGCAGAAACATGCTTGAAATGCATAGGAAAGCTAAAACAATAAACGGTCATACTGAAACTGGCAGTTAAGCCAGAACCAGGATTGCCCTACCCCTTTGTAGGGTGGATAGTACCCTACACACCTGCAGAGTTTCAGCCTCCTAGCTTTTTCCTCTTGGAGAAAACAACTTTCCAGGGTTATTTTTTCTCTATGCAGAAACATGCTTGAAATGCATAGGAAAGCTAAAACAATAAACGGTCATACTGAAACTGGCAGTTAAGCCAGAACCAGGATTGCCCTACCCCTTTGTAGGGTGGATAGTACCCTACACACCTGCAGAGTTTCAGCCTCCTAGCTTTTTCCCTCTTGGAGAAAAACAACTTTCCAGGGTTATTTCTTCTCTATGCAGAAACATGCTTGAAATGCATAGGGAAAGCTAAAACAATAAACGGTCATACTGAAACTGGCAGTTAAGCCAGAACCAGGATTGCCCTACCCCTTTGTAGGGTGGATAGTACCCTACACACCTGCAGAGTTTCAGCCTCCTAGCTTTTTCCCTCTTGGAGAAAACAACTTTCCACAGGTATTTTTTCACTATGCAGAAACATGCTTGAAATGCATAGGAAAGCTAAAACAATAAACGGTCATACTGAAACTGGCAGTTAAGCCAGAACCAGGATTGCCCTACCCCTTTGTAGGGTGGATAGTACCCTACACACCTGCAGAGTTTCAGCCTCCTAGCTTTTTCCCTCTTGGAGAAAACAACTTTCCAGGGTTATTTTTCTCTATGCAGAAACATGCTTGAAATGCATAGGAAAGCTAAAACAATAAACGGTCATACTGAAACTGGCAGTTAAGCCAGAACCAGGATTGCCCTACCCCTTTGTAGGGTGGATAGTACCCTACACACCTGCAGAGTTTCAGCCTCCTAGCTTTTTCCCTCTTGGAGAAAACAACTTTCCAGGGTTATTTTTTCTCTATGCAGAAACATGCTTGAAATGCATAGGAAAGCTAAAACAATAAACGGTCATACTGAAACTGCCAGAACCAGGATTGCCCTACCCCTTTGTAGGGTGGATAGTACCCTACACACCTGCAGAGTTTCAGCCTCCTAGCTTTTTCCCTCTTGGAGAAAACAACTTTCCAGGGTTATTTTTTCTCTATGCAGAAACATGCTTGAAATGCATAGGAAAGCTAAAACAATAAACGGTCATACTGAAACTGGCAGTTAAGCCAGAACCAGGATTGCCCTACCCCTTTGTAGGGTGGATAGTACCCTACACACCTGCAGAGTTTCAGCCTCCTAGCTTTTTCCCTCTTGGAGAAAAACAACTTTCCAGGGTTATTTTTCTCTATGCAGAAACATGCTTGAAATGCATAGGAAAGCTAAAACAATAAACGGTCATACTGAAACTGGCAGTTAAGCCAGAACCAGGATTGCCCTACCCCTTTGTAGGGTGGATAGTACCCTACACACCTGCAGAGTTTCAGCCTCCTAGCTTTTTCCCTCTTGGAGAAAAACAACTTTCCACAGGTATTTTTTCTCTATGCAGAAACATGCTTGAAATGCAAAAAGAAAGCTAAAACAATAAACGGTCATACTGAAACTGGCAGTTAAGCCAGAACCAGGATTGCCCTACCCCTTTGTAGGGTGGATAGTACCCTACACACCTGCAGAGTTTCAGCCTCCTAGCTTTTTCCCTCTTGGAGAAAAACAACTTTCCAGGGTTATTTTTCTCTATGCAGAAACATGCTTGAAATGCATAGGAAAGCTAAAACAATAAACGGTCATACTGAAACTGGCAGTTAAGCCAGAACCAGGATTGCCCTACCCCTTTGTAGGGTGGATAGTACCCTACACACCTGCAGAGTTTCAGCCTCCTAGCTTTTTCCCTCTTGGAGAAAAACAACTTTCCACAGGTATTTTTTCTCTATGCAGAAACATGCTTGAAATGCATAGCCCAAGCTAAATCAATAAACGGTCATACTGAAACTGGCAGTTAAGCCAGAACCAGGATTGCCCTACCCCTTTGTAGGGTGGATAGTACCCTACACACCTGCAGAGTTTCAGCCTCCTAGCTTTTTCCCTCTTGGAGAAAACAACTTTCCAGGTTTATTTTTCTCTATGCAGAAACATGCTTGAAATGCATAGGGAAAGCTAAAACAATAAACGGTCATACTGAAACTGGCAGTTAAGCCAGAACCAGGATTGCCCTACCCCTTTGTAGGGTGGATAGTACCCTACACACCTGCAGAGTTTCAGCCTCCTAGCTTTTTCCCTCTTGAGAAAAACAACTTTCCAGGGTTATTTTTCTCTATGCAGAAACATGCTTGAAATGCATAGGGAAAGCTAAAAACAATAAACGGTCATACTGAAACTGGCAGTTAAGCCAGAACCAGGATTGCCCTACCCCTTTGTAGGGTGGATAGTACCCTACACACCTGCAGAGTTTCAGCCTCCTAGCTTTTTCCCTCTTGGAGAAAAACAACTTTCCAGGGTTATTTTTCTCTATGCAGAAACATGCTTGAAATGCATAGGGAAAGCTAAAACAATAAACGGTCATACTGAAACTGGCAGTTAAGCCAGAACCAGGATTGCCCTACCCCTTTGTAGGGTGGATAGTACCCTACACACCTGCAGAGTTTCAGCCTCCTAGCTTTTTCCCTCTTGGAGAAAACAACTTTCCAGGGTTATTTTCCTCTATGCAGAAACTTGCTTGAAATGCATAGGGAAAGCTAAAAACAATAAACGGTCATACTGAAACTGGCAGTTAAGCCAGAACCAGGATTGCCCTACCCCTTTGTAGGGTGGATAGTACCCTACACACCTGCAGAGTTTCAGCCTCCTAGCTTTTTCCCTCTTGGAGAAAAACAACTTTCCAGGGTTACTTTTCTCTATGCAGAAACATGCTTGAAATGCATAGGGAAAGCTAAAAACAATAAACGGTCATACTGAAACTGGCAGTTAAGCCAGAACCAGGATTGCCCTACCCCTTTGTAGGGTGGATAGTACCCTACACACCTGCAGAGTTTCAGCCTCCTAGCTTTTTCCCTCTTGGAGAAAAACAACTTTCCAGGGTTATTTTTTCTCTATGCAGAAACATGCTTGAAATGCAAATGCATAGGAAAGCTAAAACAATAAACGGTCATACTGAAACTGGCAGTTAAGCCAGAACCAGGATTGCCCTACCCCTTTGTAGGGTGGATAGTACCCTACACACCTGCAGAGTTTCAGCCTCCTAGCTTTTTCCCTCTTGGAGAAAACATCTTTCCTGGGTTATTTTTTCTCTATGCAGAAACATGCTTGAAATGCATAGGAAAGCTAAAAACAATAAACGGTCATACTGAAACTGGCAGTTAAGCCAGAACCAGGATTGCCCTACCCCTTTGTAGGGTGGATAGTACCCTACACACCTGCAGAGTTTCAGCCTCCTAGCTTTTTCCCTCTTGGAGAAAAAGAACTTTCCACAGGTATTTTTCCCTATGCAGAAACATGCTTGAAATGCATAGGGAAAGCTAAAAACAATAAACGGTCATACTGAAACTGGCAGTTAAGCCAGAACCAGGATTGCCCTACCCCTTTGTAGGGTGGATAGTACCCTACACACCTGCAGAGTTTCAGCCTCCTAGCTTTTTCCCTCTTGGAGAAAAGCAACTTTCCAGGGTTACTTTTTTCTCTATGCAGAAACATGCTTGAAATGCATTAGGAAAGCTAAAAACAATAAACGGTCATACTGAAACTGGCAGTTAAGCCAGAACCAGGATTGCCCTACCCCTTTGTAGGGTGGATAGTACCCTACACACCTGCAGAGTTTCAGCCTCCTAGCTTTTTCCCTCTTGGAGAAAAACAACTTTCCAGGGTTATTTTTCTCTATGCAGAAACATGCTTGAAATGCATAGGAAAGCTAAAACAATAAACGGTCATACTGAAACTGGCAGTTAAGCCAGAACCAGGATTGCCCTACCCCTTTGTAGGGTGGATAGTACCCTACACACCTGCAGAGTTTCAGCCTCCTAGCTTTTTCCCTCTTGGAGAAAAACAACTTTCCAGGGTTATTTTTCTCTATGCAGAAACATGCTTGAAATGCATAGGAAAGCTAAAAACAATAAACGGTCATACTGAAACTGGCAGTTAAGCCAGAACCAGGATTGCCCTACCCCTTTGTAGGGTGGATAGTACCCTACACACCTGCAGAGTTTCAGCCTCCTAGCTTTTTCCCTCTTGGAGAAAACAACTTTCCACAGGTATTTTTTCTCTATGCAGAAACATGCTTGAAATGCATAGGAAAGCTAAAACAATAAACGGTCATACTGAAACTGGCAGTTAAGCCAGAACCAGGATTGCCCTACCCCTTTGTAGGGTGGATAGTACCCTACACACCTGCAGAGTTTCAGCCTCCTAGCTTTTTCCCTCTTGGAGAAAAACAACTTTCCAGGGTTATTTTTTCTCTATGCAGAAACATGCTTGAAATGCATAGGGAAAGCTAAAACAATAAACGGTCATACTGAAACTGGCAGTTAAGCCAGAACCAGGATTGCCCTACCCCTTTGTAGGGTGGATAGTACCCTACACACCTGCAGAGTTTCAGCCTCCTAGCTTTTTCCCTCTTGGAGAAAACAACTTTCCAGGGTTATTTTTTTCTATGCAGAAACATGCTTGAAATGCATAGGGAAGCTAAAACAATAAACGGTCATACTGAAACTGGCAGTTAAGCCAGAACCAGGATTGCCCTACCCCTTTGTAGGGTGGATAGTACCCTACACACCTGCAGAGTTTCAGCCTCCTAGCTTTTTCCCTCTTGGAGAAAAACAACTTTCCAGGGTTATTTTTCTCTATGCAGAAACATTCTTGAAATGCATAGGAAAAGCTAAAACAATAAACGGTCATACTGAAACTGGCAGTTAAGCCAGAACCAGGATTGCCCTACCCCTTTGTAGGGTGGATAGTACCCTACACACCTGCAGAGTTTCAGCCTCCTAGCTTTTTCCCTCTTGGAGAAAACAACTTTCCACAGGTATTTTTTCTCTATGCAGAAACATGCTTGAAATGCAAAAAGAAAGCTAAAACAATAAACGGTCATACTGAAACTGGCAGTTAAGCCAGAACCAGGATTGCCCTACCCCTTTGTAGGGTGGATAGTACCCTACACACCTGCAGAGTTTCAGCCTCCTAGCTTTTTCCCTCTTGGAGAAAAACAACTTTCCAGGGTTATTTTTCTCTATGCAAAAACATGCTTGAAATGCATAGGGAAGCTGAAAACAATAAACGGTCATACTGAAACTGGCAGTTAAGCCAGAACCAGGATTGCCCTACCCCTTTGTAGGGTGGATAGCACCCTACACACCTGCAGAGTTTCAGCCTCCTAGCTTTTTCCCTCTTGGAGAAAACCAACTTTCCAGGGTTATTTTTTCTCTATGCAGAAACATGCTTGAAATGCATAGGGAAAGCTAAAAACAATAAACGGTCATACTGAAACTGGCAGTTAAGCCAGAACCAGGATTGCCCTACCCCTTTGTAGGGTGGATAGTACCCTACACACCTGCAGAGTTTCAGCCTCCTAGCTTTTTCCCTCTTGGAGAAACAACTTTCCAGGGTTATTTTTTCTCTATGCAGAAACATGCTTGAAATGCATATGGAAAGCTAAAACAATAAACGGTCATACTGAAACTGGCAGTTAAGCCAGAACCAGGATTGCCCTACCCCTTTGTAGGGTGGATAGTACCCTACACACCTGCAGAGTTTCAGCCTCCTAGCTTTTTCCCTCTTGGAGAAAACAACTTTCCAGGGTTATTTTTCTCTATGCAGAAACATGCTTGAAATACATAGGAAAGCTAAAACAATAAACGGTCATACTGAAACTGGCAGTTAAGCCAGAACCAGGATTGCCCTACCCCTTTGTAGGGTGGATAGTACCCTACACACCTGCAGAGTTTCAGCCTCCTAGCTTTTTCCCTCTTGGAGAAAACAACTTTCCAGGGTTTTTTTTCTCTATGCAGAAACATGCTTGAAATGCATAGGAAAGCTAAAACAATAAACGGTCATACTGAAACTGGCAGTTAAGCCAGAACCAGGATTGCCCTACCCCTTTGTAGGGTGGATAGTACCCTACACACCTGCAGAGTTTCAGCCTCCTAGCTTTTTCCCTCTTGGAGAAAACAACTTTCCAGGATTATTTTTCTCTATGCAGAAACATGCTTGAAATGCATAGGGAAAGCTAAAAACAATAAACGGTCATACTGAAACTGGCAGTTAAGCCAGAACCAGGATTGCCCTACCCTTTGTAGGGTGGATAGTACCCTACACACCTGCAGAGTTTCAGCCTCCTAGCTTTTTCCCTCTTGGAGAAAAACAACTTTCCACAGGTATTTTTTCTCTATGCAGAAACATGCTTGAAATGCATAGGCAAAGCTAAAAACAATAAACGGTCATACTGAAACTGGCAGTTTGGCCAGAACCAGGATTGCCCTACCCCTTTGTAGGGTGGATAGTACCCCACACACCTGCAGAGTTTCATCCTCCTAGCTTTTTCCCTCTTGGAGAAAAATAACTTTTCAGGGTTATTTCTCTCTATGCAGAAACATGCTTGAAATGCATAGGGAAAGCTAAGAACAATAAACGGTCATACTGAAACTGGCAGTTAAGCCAGAACCAGGATTGCCCTACCCCTTTGTAGGGTGGATAGCACCCTACACACCTGCATAGTTTCAGCCTCATAGCTTTTTCCCTCTTGGAGATAAACAACTTTCGAGGGTATTTTTTCTCTATGCAGAAACATGCTTGAAATGCATAAGAAAGCTTAAAACAATAAACGGTCATACTGAAACTGGCAGTTAAGCCAGAACCAGGATTGTTCTACCCCTTTGTAGGGTGGATAGTACCCTACACACCTGCAGAGTTTCAGCCTCCTAGCTTTTTCCCTCTTCGAGAAAACAACTTTCCAGGGTTATTTTTTCTCTATGCAGAAACATGCGTGAAATGCATAGGGAAAGCTAAAAACAATAAACGGTCATACTGAAACTGGCAGTTAAGCCAGAACCAGGATTGCCCTACCCCTTTGTAGGGTGGATAGTACCCTACACACCTGCAGAGTTTCAGCCTCCTAGCTTTTTCCCTCTTGGAGAAAACAACTTTCCAGGGTTATTTTTTCTCTATGCAGAAACATGCTTGAAATGCGTAAAGAAAGCTAAAAACAATAAACGGTCATACTGAAACTGGCAGTTAAGCCAGAACCAGGATTGCCCTACCCCTTTGTAGGGTAGATAGTACCCTACACACCTGCAAAGTTTCAGCCTCCTAGCTTTTTTCCTT
>NC_056739.1:1801670779-1801692975 GCF_019279795.1 Protopterus annectens | reverse complement strand
TTTCAGCCTCCTAGCTTTTTCCTCTTGGAGAAAAACAACTTTCCAGGGTTATTTTTCTCTATGCAGAAACATGCTTGAAATGCATAGGGAAAGCTAAAAACAATAAACGGTCATACTGAAACTGGCAGTTAAGCCAGAACCAGGATTGCCCTACCCCTTTGTAGGGTGGATAGTACCCTACACACCTGCAGAGTTTCAGCCTCCTAGCTTTTTCCCTCTTGGAGAAAAACAACTTTCCAGGGTTATTTTTCTCTATGCAGAAACATGCTTGAAATGCATAGGGAAAGCTAAAAACAATAAGCGGTCATACTGAAACTGGCAGTTAAGCCAGAACCAGGATTGCCCTACCCCTTTGTAGGGTGGATAGTACCCTACACACCTGCAGAGTTTCAGCCTCCTAGCTTTTTCCCTCTTGGAGAAAAACAACTTTCCAGGGTTATTTTTCTCTATGCAGAAACATGCTTGAAATGCATAGGAAAGCTAAAACAATAAACGGTCATACTGAAACTGGCAGTTAAGCCAGAACCAGGATTGCCCTACCCCTTTGTAGGGTGGATAGTACCCTACACACCTGCAGAGTTTCAGCCTCCTAGCTTTTTCCCTCTTGGAAAAGAACAACTTTCCAGGGTTTGTATTTCTCTATGCAGAAACATGCTTGAAATGCAAAAGAAAGCTAAAACAATAAACGGTCATACTGAAACTGGCAGTTAAGCCAGAACCAGGATTGCCCTACCCTTTGTAGGGTGGATAATACCCTACACACCTGCAGAGTTTCAGCCTCCTAGCTTTTTCCCTCTTGGAGAAAAACAACTTTCCAGGGTTATTTTTCTCTATGCAAAAACATGCTTGAAATGCATAGGGAAAGCTAAAACAATAAACGGTCATACTGAAACTGGCAGTTAAGTCAGAACCAGGATTGCCCTACCCCTTTGTAGGGTGGATATTACCCTACACACCTGCAGAGTTTCAGCCTCCTAGCTTTTTCCCTCTTGGAGAAAAACAACTTTCCAGGGGTATTTTTCTCTATGCAGAAACATGCTTGAAATGCAAAGGGAAAGCTAAAAACAATAAACGGTCATACTGAAACTGGCAGTTAAGCCAGAACCAGGATTGCCCTACCCCTTTGTAGGGTGGATAATACCCTAAACACCTGCAGAGTTTCAGCCTCCTAGCTTTTTCCCTCTTGGAGAAAACAACTTTCCAGGGTTATTTTTTCTCTATGCAGAAACATGCTTGAAATGCATAGGGAAAGCTAAAACAATAAACGGTCATACTGAAACTGGCAGTTAAGCCAGAACCAGGATTGCCCTACCCCTTTGTAGGGTGGATAGTACCCTACACACCTGCAGAGTTTCAGCCTCCTAGCTTTTTCCCTCTTGGAGAAAAACAACTTTCCAGGGTTATTTTTCTCTATGCAGAAACATGCTTGAAATGCATAGGGAAGCTAAAAACAATAAACGGTCATACTGAAACTGGCAGTTAAGCCAGAACCAGGATTGCCCTACCCCTTTGTAGGGTGGATAGTACCCTACACACCTGCAGAGTTTCAGCCTCCTAGCTTTTTCCATCTTGGAGAAAAACAACTTTCCAGGGTTATTTTTCTCTATGCAGAAACATGCTTGAAATGCATAGGGAAAGCTAAAACAATAAACGGTCATACTGAAACTGGCAGTTAAGCCAGAACCAGGATTGCCCTACCCCTTTGTAGGGTGGATAGTACCCTACACACCTGCAGAGTTTCAGCCTCCTAGCTTTTTCCCTCTTGGAGAAAAACAACTTTCCAGGGTTATTTTTTCTCTATGCAGAAACATGCTTGAAATGCATAGGGAAAGCTAAAAACAATAAACGGTCATACTGAAACTGGCAGTTAAGCCAGAACCAGGATTGCCCTACCCCTTTGTAGGGTGGATAATACCCTACACACCTGCAGAGTTTCAGCCTCCTAGCTTTTTCCCTCTTGGAGAAAAACAACTTTCCAGGGTTATTTTTTCTCTATGCAGAAACATGCTTGAAATGCATATGGAAAGCTAAAAACAATAAACGGTCATACTGAAACTGGCAGTTAAGCCAGAACCAGGATTGCCCTACCCCTTGTAGGGTGGATAGTACCCTACACACCTGCAGAGTTTCAGCCTCCTAGCTTTTTCCCTCTTGGAGAAAAACAACTTTCCAGAGGTATTTTTTCTCTATGCAGAAACATGCTTGAAATGCAAAGGAAAGCTAAAAACAATAAACGGTCATACTGAAACTGGCAGTTAAGCCAGAACCAGGATTGCCCTACCCCTTTGTAGGGTGGATAATACCCTACACACCTGCAGAGTTTCAGCCTCCTAGCTTTTTCCCTCTTGGAGAAAAACAACTTTCCAGGGTTATTTTTCTCTATGCAAAAACATGCTTGAAATGCATAGGAAAGCTAAAAACAATAAACGGTCATACTGAAACTGGCAGTTAAGCCAGAACCAGGATTGCCCTACCCCTTTGTAGGGTGGATAGTACCCTACACACCTGCAGAGTTTCAGCCTCCTAGCTTTTTCCCTCTTGGAGAAAAACAACTTTCCAGGGTTATTTTTCTCTATGCAGAAACATGCTTGAAATGCATAGGGAAAGCTAAAAACAATAAACGGTCATACTGAAACTGGCAGTTAAGCCAGAACCAGGATTGCCCTACCCCTTTGTAGGGTGGATAGTACCCTACACACCTGCAGAGTTTCAGCCTCCTAGCTTTTTCCATCTTGGAGAAAAACAACTTTCCAGGGTTATTTTTTCCTCTATGCAGAAACATGCTTGAAATGCATAGGGAAAGCTAAAAACAATAAACGGTCATACTGAAACTGGCAGTTAAGCCAGAACCAGGATTGCCCTACCCCTTTGTAGGGTGGATAGTACCCTACACACCTGCAGAGTTTCAGCCTCCTAGCTTTTTCCCTCTTGGAGAAAAACAACTTTCCACAGGTATTTTTTTCTCTATGCAGAAACATGCTTGAAATGCAAAGGAAAGCTAAAAACAATAAACGGTCATACTGAAACTGGCAGTTAAGCCAGAACCAGGATTGCCCTACCCTTTTGTAGGGTGGATAATACCCTACACACCTGCAGAGTTTCAGCCTCCTAGCTTTTTCCCTCTTGGAGAAAAACAACTTTCCAGGGGTATTTTTTCTCTATGCAGAAACATGCTTGAAATGCAAAAAAAAAAGCTAAAAACAATAAACGGTCATACTGAAACTGGCAGTTAAGCCAGAACCAGGATTGCCCTACCCCTTTGTAGGGTGGATAATACCCTACACACCTGCAGAGTTTCAGCCTCCTAGCTTTTTCCCTCTTGGAGAAAAACAACTTTCCAGGGTTATTTTTCTCTATGCAAAACATGCTTGAAATGCATAGGGAAAGCTAAAAACAATAAACGGTCATACTGAAACTGGCAGTTAAGCCAGAACCAGGATTGCCCTACCCCTTGTTAGGGTGGATAGTACCCTACACACCTGCAGAGTTTCAGCCTCCTAGCTTTTTCCCTCTTGGAGAAAAACAACTTTCCAGGGTTATTATTTCTCTATGCAGAAACATGCTTGAAATGCATAGGGAAAGCTAAAAACAATAAACGGTCATACTGAAACTGGCAGTTAAGCCAGAACCAGGATTGCCCTACCCCTTTGTAGGGTGGATAGTACCCAACACACCTGCAGAGTTTCAGCCTCCTAGCTTTTTCCCTCTTGGAGAAAAACAACTCTCCAGGTATTTTTTTCTCTATGCAGAGACATGCTTGAAATCCAAAATGAAAGCTAAAAACAATAAACGGTCATACTGAAACTGGCAGTTAAGCCAGAACCAGGATTGCCCTACCCCTTTGTAGGGTGGATAATACCCTACACACCTGCAGAGTTTCAGCCTCCTAGCTTTTTCCATCTTGGAGAAAAACAACTTTCCAGGGGTATTTTTTCTCTATACAAAAACATGCTTGAAATGCATAGGGAAAGCTAAAAACAATAAACGGTCATACTGAAACTGGCAGTTAAGTCAGAACCAGGATTGCCCTACCCCTTTGTAGGGTGGATAGTACCCTACACACCTGCAGAGTTTCAGCCTCCTAGCTTTTTCCCTCTTGGAGAAAAACAACTTTCCAGGTTTATTTTTTCTCTATGCAAAAACATGCTTGAAATATATAGGGAAAGCTAAAAACAATAAATGGTCATATTGAAACTGGCAGTTAAGCCAGAACCAGGATTGCCCTACCCCTTTGTAGGGTGGATAGTACCCTACACACCTGCAGAGTTTCAGCCTCCTAGCTTTTTCCCTCTTGGAGAAAAACAACTTTCCAGGGTTATTTTTTCTCTATGCAGAAACATGCTTGAAATGCATAGGGAAAGCTAAAAACAATAAACGGTCATACTGAAACTGGCAGTTAAGCCAGAACCAGGATTGCCCTACCCCTTTGTAGGGTGGATAGTACCCTACACACCTGCAGAGTTTCAGCCTCCTAGCTTTTTCCCTCTTGGAGAAAAACAACTTTCCACAGGTATTTTTTCTCTATGCAGAAACATGCTTGAAATGCAAAAAAAAGCTAAAACAATAAACGGTCATACTGAAACTGGCAGTTAAGCCAGAACCAGGATTGCCCTACCCCTTTGTAGGGTGGATAGTACCCTACACACCTGCAGAGTTTCAGCCTCCTAGCTTTTTCCCTCTTGGAGAAAACAACTTTCCAGGGTTATTTTTCTCTATGCAGAAACATGCTTGAAATGCATAGGGAAAGCTAAAAACAATAAACGGTCATACTGAAACTGGCAGTTAAGCCAGAACCAGGATTGCCCTACCCCTTTGTAGGGTGGATAGTACCCTACACACCTGCAGAGTTTCAGCCTCCTAGCTTTTTCCCTCTTGGAGAAAAACAACTTTCCAGGGTTATTTTTTCTCTATGCAGAAACATGCTTGAAATGCATAGGGAAAGCTAAAACAATAAACGGTCATACTGAAACTGGCAGTTAAGCCAGAACCAGGATTGCCCTACCCCTTTGTAGGGTGGATAGTACCCTACACACCTGCAGAGTTTCAGCCTCCTAGCTTTTTCCCTCTTGGAGAAAAACAACTTTCCAGGGTTATTTTGTTCTCTATGCAGAAACATGCTTGAAATGCATAGGAAAGCTTAAAACAATAAACGGTCATACTGAAACTGGCAGTTAAGCCAGAACCAGGATTGCCCTACCCCTTTGTAGGGTGGATAGTACCCTACACACCTGCATAGTTTCAGCCTCCTAGCTTTTTCCCTCTTGGAGAAAAACAACTTTCCAGGGTTATTATTTCTCTATGCAGAAACATGCTTGAAATGCATAGGAATAGCAAAAACAATAAACGGTCATACTGAAACTGGCAGTTAAGCCAGAACCAGGATTGCCCTACCCCTTTGTAGGGTGGATAGTACCCTACACACCTGCATAGTTTCAGCCTCCTAGCTTTTTCCCTCTTGGAGAAAAACAACTTTCCAGGGTTATTTTTTCTCTATGCAGAAACATGCTTGAAATGCATAGGGAAAGCTAAAAACAATAAACGGTCATACTGAAACTGGCAGTTAAGCCAGAACCAGGATTGCCCTACCCCTTGTTAGTGTGGATAGTACCCTACACACCTGAAGAGTTTCAGCCTCCTAGCTTTTTCCCTCTTGGAGAAAAACAACTTTCCAGAGGTATTTTTTTCTCTATGCAGAAACATGCTTGAAATGCAGTAAGAAAGCTAAAAACAATAAACGGTCATACTGAAACTGCCAGTTAAGCCAGAACCAGGATTGCCCTACCCCTTTGTAGGGTGGATAATACCCTACACACCTGCAGAGTTTCAGCCTCCTAGCTTTTTCCCTCATGGAGAAAAACAACTTTCCAGGGTTATTTTTTCTCTATGCAAAAACATTCTTGAAATGCATAGGGAAAGCTAAAAACAATAAACGGTCATACTGAAACTGGCAGTTAAGCCAGAACCAGGATTGCCCTACCTCTTGTAGGGTGGATAGCACCCTACACACCTGCAGAGTTTCAGCCTCCTAGCTTTTTCCCTCTTGGAGAAAAACAACTTTCCAGGGTTATTTTTCTCTATGCAAAACATGCTTGAAATACATAGGAAAAGCTAAAAACAATAAACGGTCATACTGAAACTGGCAGTTAAGCCAGAACCAGGATTGCCCTACCCATTTGTAGGGTGGATAGTACCCTACACACCTGCATAGTTTCAGCCTCCAAGCTTTTTCCCTCTTGGAGAAAAACAACTTTCCAGAGGTATTTTTTCTCTATGCAGAAACATGCTTGAAATGCAGAGGAAAGCTAAAAACAATAAACGGTCATACTGAAACTGGCAGTTAAGCCAGAACCAGGATTGCCTTACCCCTTTGTAGGGTGGATAATACCCTACACACCTGCAGAGTTTCAGCCTCCTAGCTTTTTCCCTCTTGGAGAAAACAACTTTCCAGGGTTATTATTTCTCTATGCAGAAACATGCTTGAAATGCATAGGGAAAGCTAAAAACAATAAACGGTCATACTGAAACTGGCAGTTAAGCCAGAACCAGGATTGCCCTACCCCTTTGTAGGGTGGATAGTACCCTACACACCTGCAGAGTTTCAGCCTCCTAGCTTGTTCCCTCTTGGAGAAAAACAACTTTCCAGGGTTATTTTTTCTCTATGCAGAAACATGCTTGAAATGCATAGGGAAAGCTAAAACAATAAACGGTCATACTGAAACTGGCAGTTAAGCCAGAACCAGGATTGCCCTACCCCTTTGTAGGGTGGATAGTACCCTACACACCTGCAGAGTTTCAGCCTCCTAGCTTTTTCCATCTTGGAGAAAAACAACTTTCCAGGGTTATTTTTTCTCTATGCAGAAACATGCTTGAAATGCATAGGGAAAGCTAAAAACAATAAACGGTCATACTGAAACTGGCAGTTAAGCCAGAACCAGGATTGCCCTACCCCTTTGTAGGGTGGATAGTACCCTACACACCTGCAGAGTTTCAGCCTCCTAGCTTTTTCCCTCTTGGAGAAAAGCAACTTTCCAGGGTTATTTTTTCTCTATGCAGAAACATGCTTGAAATGCAAAAAGAAAGCTAAAAACAATAAACGGTCATACTGAAACTGGCAGTTAAGCCAGAACCAGGATTGCCCTACCCTTTGTAGGGTGGATAATACCCTACACACCTGCAGAGTTTCAGCCTCCTAGCTTTTTCCCTCTTGAAGAAAAACAACTTTCCAGGGAAATTTTTTCTCTATGCAAAAACATGCTTGAAATGCATAGGGAAAGCTAAAAAAAATAAACGGTCATACTGAAACTGGCAGTTAAGTCAGAACCAGGATTGCCCTACCCCTTTGTAGGGTGGATTGTACCCTACACACCTACAGAGTTTCAGCCTCCTAGCTTTTTCCCTCTTGGAGAAAAACAACTGTCCAAAGGTATTTTTTCTCTATGCAGAAACATGCTTGAAATGCATAGGGAAAGCTAAAAACAATAAACGGTCATACTGAAACTGGCAGTTAATCCAGAACCAGGATTGCCCTCCCCTTTGTAGGGTGGATAGTACCCTACACACCTGCATAGTTTCAGCCTCCTAGCTTTTTCCCTCTTGGAGAAAAACAACTTTCCAGGGTTATTTTTTCGCTATGCAAAAACATGCTTGAAATACATAGGGAAAGCTAAAAAAAATAAACGGTCATACTGAAACTGGCAGTTAAGCCAGAACCAGGATTGCCCTACCTCTTTGTAGGGTGGCTAGTACCCTACACACCTGCAGAGTTTCAGCCCCCTAGCTTTTTCCATCTTGGAGAAAATCAACTTTCCAGGGGTATTTTTTCTCTATGCAAAAACATGCTTGAAATACATAGGGAAAGCTAAAAAGAATAAACGGTCATACTGAAACTAGCAGTTAAGCCAGAACCAGGATTGCCCTACCCCTTTGTAGGGTGGATAGTACCCTACACACCTGCAGAGTTTCAGCCTCCTAGCTTTTTCCATCTTGGAGAAAAACAACTTTCCAGGGTTTTATTTTTCTCTATGCAGAAACATGCTTTAAATGCATAGGGAAAGCTAAAAACAATAAATGGTCATACTGAAACTGGCAGTTAAGCCAGAACTGGGATTAGCCCTACCCCTTCGTAGGGTGGATAGTGCCCTTCATACCTGCAGAGTTTCAGCCTCCTAGCTTTTTCCCTCTTGGAGAAATGCAACTTTCCACAGGTATTTTTTTCTCTATGCAGAAACATGCTTGAAATGCAAAAAGAAAGCTAAAAACAATAAACGGTCATACTGAAACTGGCAGTTAAGCCAGAACCAGGATTGCCCTACCTCTTTGTAGGGTGGATAATACCCTACACACCTGCAGAGTTTCAGCCTCCTAGCTTTTTCCCTCTTGGAAAAAAACAACTTTCCAGGGGTATTTTTTCTCTATGCAAAAACATGCTTGAAATGCATAGGGAAAGCTAAAAACAATAAACGGTCATACTGAAACTGGCAGTTAAGTCAGAACCAAGATTGCCCTACCCCTTTGTAGGGTGGATAGTACCCTACACACCTGCATAGTTCCAGCCTCCTAGCTTTTTCCCTCTTGGAGAAAAACAACTTTCCAGGGTTATTTTTTCTCTATGCAAAAACATGCTTGAAATACATAGCGAAAGCTAAAAACAATAAACGGTCATACTGAAACTGGCAGTTAAGCCAGAACCAGGATTGCCCTACCCCTTTGTAGGGTGGATAGTACCCTACACACCTGCAGAGTTTCAGCATCCTAGCTTTTTCCATCTTGGAGAAAAACAACTTTCCAGGGTTATTTTTTCTCTATGCAGAAACATGCTTGAAATGCATAGGGAAAGCTAAAAACAATAAACGGTCATACTGAAACTGGCAGTTAAGCCAGAACCAGGATTGCCCTACCCCTTTGTAGGGTGGATAGTACCCTACACACCTGCAGAGTTTCAGCCTCCTAGCTTTTTCCCTCTTGGAGAAAAGCAACTTTCCACAGGTATTTTCTTCTCTATGCATTAACATGCTTGAAATGCAAAAAGAAAGCTAAAAACAATAAACAGTCATACTGAAACTGGCAGTTAAGCCAGAACCAGGATTGCCCTACCCCTTTGTAGGGCGGATAATTCCCTACACACCTGCAGAGTTTCTGCCTCCTAGCTTTTTCCAGCTTGGAGAAAAACAACTTTCCAGGGGTATTTTTTCTCTATGCAAAAACATGCTTGAAATGCATAGGAAAAGCTAAAAACAATAAATGGTCATACTGAAACTGGCAGTTAAGTCAGAACCAGGACTGCCCTACCCCTTTGTAGGGTAGATAGTACCCTACACACCTCTAGAGTTTCAGCCTCCTAGCTTTTTCCCTCTTGGAGAAAAACAACTTTCCAGGGTTATTTTTCTCTATGCAAAAACATGCTTGAAATACATAGGGAAAGCTAAAAACAATAAACGGTCATACTGAAACTGGCAGTTAAGCCAGAACCAGGATTGCCCTACCCCTTTGTAGGGTGGATAGTACCCTACACACCTGCAGAGTTTCAGCCTCCTAGCTTTTTCCCTCTTGGAGAAAAACTACTTTCCAGAGGTATTTTTTTCTCTATGCAGAAACATGCTTGAAATGCAAAAAGAAAGCTAAAAACAATAAACGGTCATACTGAAACTGGAAGTTAAGCCAGAACCAGGATTGCCCTACCCCTTTGTAGGGTGGATAATACCCTACACACCTGCAGAGTTTCAGCCTCCTAGACTTTTCCCTCTTGGAGAAAAACAACTTTCCAGGGTTATTTTTTTTCTATGCAGAAACATGCTTGAAATGCATAGGGAAAGCTAAAAACAATAAACAGTCATACTGAACCTGGCAGTTAAGCCAGAACCAGAATTGCCCTAGCCCTTTGTAGGGTGGATAGTACCCTACACACCTGCAGAGTTTCAGCCTCCTAGCTTTTTCCCGCTTGGAGAAAAACAACTTTCCACAGGTATTTTTTCTCTATGCAGAAACATGCTTGAAATGCAAAAAGAAAGCTAAAAACAATAAACGGTCATACTGAAACTGGCAGTTAAGCCAGAATCAGGATTGCCTACCCCTTTGTAGGTTGGATAATACCCTACGCAGCTGCAGAGTTTCAGCCTCCTAGCTTTTTCCCTCTTGGAGAAAAACAACTTTCCATGGGTCTTTTTTCTCCATGCAGAAACATGCTTGAAATGCAAAAAGAAAGCTAAAAACAACAAACAGTCATACTGAAACTGGCAGTTAAGCCAGAACCAGGATTGCCCTACCCCTTTGTAGGGCGGATAATTCCCTACACCCCTGCAGAGTTTCTGCCTCCTAGCTTTTTCCATCTTGGAGAAAAACAACTTTCCAGGGGTATTTTTTCTCTATGCAAAAACATGCTTGAAATGCATAGGGAAAGCTAAAAACAATAAATGGTCATACTGAAACTGGCAGTTAAGTCAGAACCAGGGTTGCTCTACCCCTTTGTAGGGTGGAGAGTACCCTACACACCTGCATAGTTTCAGCCTTTTAGCCTTTTCCCTCTTGGAGAAAAACAACTTTCCAGGGTTATTTTTTCTCTATGCAAAAACATGCTTGAAATACATAGGGAGTGAAATCCTGTTTTTATTGAACTCAAAGTATCTCAACAAAATTACATAATTTTCATGAAACAAAACACAAACATGGAACTATCACTTAATACAAAGACCAATTAAAGCAAAAGGAGAAAGTACACCAAAGGACAAGTTACAAATAAAGTAAGGGTAGAGCAGGAGAGGCCTGCAGTACCAACAGTGAGAGGAACAGACCAACAATCATATTTCTAAAATAATGTCCCAAAACAATAATGTCCCATTGGGAGTCTTTCCCAAGTCCAGGATGAAATGTCCAGTTTAATAAAACCTGCAACCAATAAAGGAGACAGCCAACAAAAGTGAACGAAAATTGTGTGGAAGCAAACCAAACAGCCATAGAGCAGAGATACAAGTCAACAGATGTCCATGAAAAGGAGACCAACATTACATAACAGTTAAATAAAACCGGCATTGCCGCCGGAAAAGGGAAGTCATCCAGGTTCATGATCAATAGAGTCAGTACTCACAGCCTTTTCTATGGACTTAGACCTCCGAGAAGTCTTCGATCGAGTGGCTCTTTCTTTACGGGTGACCCGCTTCCATCCGGCTTCTGATTCCCTCTGAATGTGTGGGCCAGAGACGTCAGGTGATTCCTCCTCAGGCACTGGCAACGACACTTCTGCATCTTCAGGCAATGGGGTGGCAGTCTTACGGGTTTAATCCTCCTCTTCCCTCCTTGGTTTCTCCAAGAACTGTGGTGGATGATCCGAAGCGATGTCTTGCATCTGAATTGGGGCGGGAGCTTCCACCACTGCTAGACTTGCATGCTCCGTTGGAGTAGGCTGGGTAAGCACTGGATCTGGGACCTCCGCAAGTGGCTCCTCGGTGAACTGTATATTAGGTCTCTGTCGCTCCACTTCTGCATCCATTCGTGACACCCCTCTGCCGGAGGTTTCCCCCGGAATGTATGGAGACATCAAATTGTCACATTCCCTCCAGTGGTGTTTCCCCGCACACAAGACACAGCTGGTGGGACATTCTCGTGCAAAATGGTCACACAATCCGCATCGGGAACAGCATCTCAAATGACACTCGGACACCAAATGGTCAAATGCTCCGCAGAAATAGCAAGTCTTTGGCTGTCCCGCATATCGAATCACCACCCCTCTGGCCCATTATGAAACAAACACCAGGTAAATGGACTGGGCCCGCTTCCTCCAGCCTAAAATCCACCCAAACAATCCATCTGACATCCCACACGCCACCCGCTGCAGGGTCCCGAGATTTCTCGATAGAAAGTACCCGATCCACATACTTATTAAGGTACTTTTCAATGCCTTGAGGATCAACATGGACAGAACGGAAGTGGATGGTAATCTTCCGCCGAAAGTGAACATCCATCTTCGTAATGGAAAAAGCCGCTACGCATGGTAAATCTCCATGTGCTAAGAAAGCCACCTGGAATCGTAGAGCTGCAAACTGCGTCTCAAATACCACTTCTGCATTGTACTCTTTGCCCCAGTGAGCAATGGCACAGATAGACAACAGTGGGATCCCCAACGGCTGAAGCACCTCAGTCCATATCTCCGCCCTACTAGTAATATGCCCAGACTTCTTTTGCAATTTCACTGTGGGCCTATGAATGATCCGCACACGTGGAGGGGGTGCTGGCCCATCCTCCGCTGTGACTGCCGCCACTCCTGCGTAAGTCCGATCCTGCATGTCATGCGGTTGACCTTCTTCCGGCATCCCTGGCCTGAGCACCTGTGCTGGAGGTGGGGGTAAATCTTCCTGCAACACTCGGCGGTGTTTAGCTCTTCTATCCAATGGAACCTCTGAAGCCTGCTGCTCGTCTCCCCCTCTTTTCAAGGCCGCCGCTTTACTACCTCCCAACGGTGGCGGAACCTTCCTTGGCCTGAAGGGTGACGTGACTCCAACCTCCTTGTTCACCTGTCTATGTGCAATATTAGCTTCCTGCCCCAGAGGGGGGGTAGTGTCTGAATCCAGCATCAAATCCTGCCCCAGGCGAGACTCCAACTCTGGAGCTGCGGACTGCGTTTCTGGGGCAGCCACATCGTCCATCTCACTCCACTGAGGGTAATGCTCCCTCAAAGCCTGCCTTTCCAATTCCTGAAGTTCATCGTACGCAGCCTGGGACCAGCTGCCAGTCACTGGAATCACCACCCTTCGCTGGGGCATCTGTCGCGGGTCATCATAGTGCCCAACAGGGTGAGGAGGCCCCGAAGTATTAAACAGCATCCCTGTATCCTGAGAATCCGGAGTGCCAAATAGATCCCTCGACGTGCCTGAAAGCGGAGGCTGTGGCGTGCCCTGCTCAGCCGGCGACTGTCCGTCATCCTGCAGGTGCTTGGGCCCCATTTTTAAACCAGCCCCGTCAATGACAGGAAATTCAGCCCTCTCAGCAATAAGATCGGCCTCTCGGGACCGAAAATCAGCAGCGTTTACACCTGCGGCAGTCGCAGCCGCCGCTGCGACAGTACCATCCATGCGTGAAGTATTAGGCCCTGCAGACCTCCCTTGCAGCTGGTTGACCCGCCCCTTACCTGTAGGACAGGCCCAGCATCAACCGACACCATCCCGGTGTCGCCGAGAACTCGCCTCATCGTTTCCAACCTTTGCTGTGATTGGGACATCCGTTGACCACCAGCGCGAGTCTCCGTGGCATCGTCGACTGCGCGACCACTCTGGCAGGCCGTCTCACCTTGTTGCACCCTCCTACTCCCTTCTGAAGTGGAGATATCCATTTTCCTGGAATTGCACGACTCCCTCGCTTCCGACTCATCCTGCGCCCATCCCGGCGGTAGCTCCGGTCCATACGGGACATCCGACAATCCCCCTGATCCCAATTGACACCACTGTAAATTCCTCGACCTTTTCAGCTCCTGGTACTCGCTCCAGAGCTGCTGGGAAAGCTGCTGGGAAAGTGCTGAGTCACTCTGCAGGCTTTCTAGGCCATGTTTTTCAACTTCTTCCGCCCAGTCAAATAGCGAGTTAATTTGCAGGTCCCTGTCGCACTTCCGAAGTCCAGAAGCCATCCATCTGTCATCACGAGATCTTCCCACACCTAATTCTGTCGTTGGATCTTGTCCTGCTTCGGATTCTTCATCTGAAATAGTGTCTTTTTCTTCAGCTGCAGCAGAATGAAAGATTGTGTCAGCCATCATAGGGAAAGCTAAAAACAATAATCGGTCATACTGAAACTGGCAGTTAAGCCAGAACCAGGATTGCCCTACCCCTTTGTAGGGTGGAAAGTACCCTACACACATGCAGAGTTTCAGCCTCCTAGCTTTATCCTTCTTGGAGAAAAACAACTTTCCAGAGGTATTTTTTTCTTTATGCAGAAACATGCTTGAAATGCAAAAAGAAAGCTAAAAACAATAAACGGTCATACTGAAACTGGCAGTTAAGCCAGAACCAGGATTGCCCTACCCCTTTGTAGGGTGGATAATACCCTACACACCTGCAGAGTTTCAGCCTCCTAGATTTTTCCCTCTTGGAGAAAAACAACTTTCCAGGGTTATTTTTTCTCTATGCAAAAACATGCTTGAAATGCATAGGGAAAGCTAAAAACAATAAACGGTCATACTGAAACTGGCAGTTAAGCCAGAACCAGGATTGCCCTACCCCTTTGTAGGGTGGATAGTACCCTACACACCTGCAGAGTTTCAGCCTCCTAGCTTTTTCCCTCTTGGAGAAAAACAACTTTCCAGGGTATTTTTTCTCCATGCAAAAACATGCTTGAAATGCATAGGGAAAGCTAAAAACAATAAACGATCATACTGAAACTGGCAGTTAAGCTAGAAACAGGATTGCCGTACCCGTTTGTAGGGTGGATAGTACCCTACACACCTGCAGAGTTTCAGCCTCCTAGCTACTTCCCTCTTGGAGAAAAACAACTTTCCACAGGTATTTTTTCTCTATGCAGAAACATGCTTGAAATGCAAAAAGAAAGCTAAAAACAATAAAAGGTCATACTGAAACTGGCAGTTAAGCCAGAACCAGGATTGCCCTACCCTTTGTAGGGTGGATAATACCCTACACACCTGCAGAGTTTCAGCCTCCTAGCTTTTTCCATCTTGGAGAAAAGCAACTTTCCAGGGGTATTTTTCTCTATGCAAAAACATGCTTGAAATGCATAGGGAAAGCTAAAAACAATAAACGTCATACTGAAACTGGCAGTTAAGTCAGAACCAGGATTGCCCTACCCCTTTGTAGGGTGGATAGTACCCTACACACCTGCATAGTTTCAACCTCCTAGCTTTTTCCCTCTTGGAGAAAAACAACTTTCCAGGGTTATTTTTTCTGTATGCAAAAACATGCTTGAAATACATAGGGAAAGCTAAAAACAATAAACGGTCATAGTGAAACTGGCAGTTAGGCCAGAACCAGGATTGCCCTACCCCTTTGTAGGGTGGATAGTACCCTACACACCTGCAGAGTTTCAGCCTCAGGGTGGATAGTACCCTACACACCTGCAGAGTTTCAGCCTCCTAGCTTTTTCCCTCTTGGAGAAAAGCAACTTTCCACAGGTATTTTTTCTCTATGCAGAAACATGCTTGAAATGCAAAAATAAAGCTAAAAACAATAAACGGTCATACTGAAACTGGCAGTTAAGCCAGAACCAGGATTGCCCTACCTCTTTGTAGGGTGGATAATACCCTACACACCTGCAGAGTTTCAGCCTCCTAGCTTTTTCCCTCTTGAAGAAAAACAACTTTCCAGGGAAATTTTTTCTCTATGCAAAAACATGCTTGAAATGCATAGGGAAAGCTAAAAAAAATAAATGGTCATACTGAAACTGGCAATTAAGTCAGAACCAGGATTGCCCTACCCCTTTGTAGGGTGGATAGTACCCTACACACCTGCAGAGTTTCAGCCTCCTAGCTTTTTCCCTCTTGGAGAAAAACAACTTTCCAGAGGTATTTTTTTCTCTATGCAGAAACATGCTTGAAATGCATAGGGAAAGCTAAAAACAATAAATGGTCATACTGAAACTGGAAGTTAATCCAGAACCAGGATTTCCCTCCACCTTTGTAGGGTGGATAGTACCCTACACACCTGCATAGTTTCAGCCTCCTAGCTTTTTCCCTCTTGGAGAAAAACAACTTTCCAGGGGTATTTTTTCTCCATGCAAAAACATGCTTGAAATGCATAGGGAAAGCTAAAAACAATAAACGATCATACTGAAACTGGCAGTTAAGCCAGAAACAGGATTGCCATACCCCTTTGTAGGGTGGATAGTACCCTACACACCTGCAGAGTTTCAGCCTCCTAGCTTCTTCCCTCTTGGAGAAAAACAACTTTCCACAGGTATTTTTTCTCTATGCAGAAACATGCTTGAAATGCAAAAAGAAAGCTAAAAACAATAAAAGGTCATATTGAAACTGGCAGTTAAGCCAGAACCAGGATTGCCCTACCCCTTTGTAGGGTGGATAATACCCTACACACCTGCAGAGTTTCAGCCTCCTAGCTTTTTCCACCTTGGAGAAAAGCAACTTTCCAGGGGTATTTTTTCTCTATGCAAAAACATGCTTGAAATGCATAGGGAAAGCTAAAAACAATAAACGTCATACTGAAACTGGCAGTTAAGTCAGAACCAGGATTGCCCTACCCCTTTGTAGGGTGGATAGTACCCTACACACCTGCATAGTTTCAGCCTCCTAGCTTTTTCCCTCTTGGAGAAAAACAACTTTCCAGGGTTATTTTTTCTGTATGCAAAAACATGCTTGAAATACATAGGGAAAGCTAAAAACAATAAACGGTCATACTTAAACTGGCAGTTAAGCCAGAACCAGGATTACCCTACCCCTTTGTAGGGTGGATAGTACCCTACACACCTGCAGAGTTTCAGCCTCCTAGCTTTTTCCATCTTGGAGAAAAACAACTTTCCAGGGTTATTTTTTCTCTGTGCAGAACCATGCTTGAAATGCATAGGGAAAGCTAAAAACAATAAACGGTCATAGTGAAACTGGCAGTTAGGCCAGAACCAGGATTGCCCTACCCCTTTGTAGGGTGGATAGTACCCTACACACCTGCAGAGTTTCAGCCTCCTAGCTTTTTCCCTCTTGGAGAAAAGCAACTTTCCACAGGTATTTTTTTCTCTATGCAGAAACATGCTTGAAATGCAAAAAGAAAGCTAAAAACAATAAACGGTCATACTGAAACTGGCAGTTAAGCCAGAACCAGGATTGCCCTACCTCTTTGTAGGGTGGATAATACCCTACACACCTGCAGAGTTTCAGCCTCCTAGCTTTTTCCCTCTTGGAGAAAAACAACTTTCCAGGGGTATTTTTTCTCTATGCAAAAACATGCTTGAAATGCATAGGGAAAGCTAAAAACAATAAATGGTCATACTGAAACTGGCAGTTAAGTCAGAACCAGGATTGCCCTACCCCTTTGTAGGGTGGATAGTACCCTACACACCTGCAGAGTTTCAGCCTCCTAGCTTTTTCCCTCTTGGAGAAAAACAACTTTCCAGAGGTATTTTTTCTCTATGCAGAAACATGCTTGAAATGCATAGGAAAAGCTAAAAACAATAAATGGTCATACTGAAACTGGAAGTTAATCCAGAACCAGGATTTCCCTCCACCTTTGTAGGGTGGATAGTACCCTACACACCTGCATAGTTTCAGCCTCCTAGCTTTTTCCCTCTTGGAGAAAAACAACTTTCCAGGGTATTTTTTCTCTATGCAAAAACATGCTTGAAATACATAGGGAAAGCTAAAAACAATAAATGGTCATACTGAAACTGGCAGTTAAGCCAGAACCAGGATTGCCCTACCCCTTTGTAGGGTGGATAGTACCCTACACACCTGCAGAGTTTCAGCCTCCTAGCTTTTTCCCTCTTGGAGAAAAACAACTTTCCAGGGTTATTTTTTCTCTATGCAGAAACATGCTTGAAATGCATAGGGAAAGCTAAAAACAATAAACGGTCATACTGAAACTGGCAGTTAAGCCAGAACCATGATTGCCCTACCCCTGTGTAGGGTGGATAGTACCCTACACACCTGCAGAGTTTCAGCCTCCTAGCTTTTTCCCTCTTGGAGAAAAACAACTTTCCAGGGGTATTTTTTCTCTATGCAGAAACATGTTGAAATGCATAGGGAAAGCTAAAAACAATAAACGGTCATACTGAAACTGGCAGTTAAGCCAGAACCAGGATTGCCCTACCCCTTTGTAGGGTGGAGAGTACCCTACACACCTGCAGAGTTTCAGCCTCCTAGCTTTTTCCCTCTTGGAGAAAAACAACTTTCCAGGGTTACTTTTTCTCTATGCAGAAACATGCTTGAAATGCATAGGGAAAGCTAAAACAATAAACGGTCATACTGAAACTGGCAGTTAAGCCAGAACCAGGATTGCCCTACCCCTTTGTAGGGTGGATAATACCCTACACACCTGCAGAGTTTCAGCCTCCTAGCTTTTTCCCTCTTGGAGAAAAACAACTTTCCAGGGTATTTTTTCTCTATGCAAAACATGCTTGAAATGCATAGGGAAGCTAAAAACAATAAACGGTCATACTGAAACTGGCAGTTAAGCCAGAACCAGGATTGCCCTACCCCTTTGTAGGGTGGATAGTACCCTACACACCTGCAGAGTTTCAGCCTCCTAGCTTTTTCCTCTTGGAGAAAAACAACTTTTCAGGGTTATTTTTCTCTATGCAAAACTGGCTTGAAATGCATAAAGAAAGCTAAAAACAATAAACGGTCATACTGAAACTGGCAGTTAAGCCAGAACCAGGATTGCCCTACCCCTTTGTAGGGTGGATAGTACCCTACACACCTGCAGAGTTTCAGCCTCCTAGCTTTTTCCCTCTTGGAGAAAAACAACTTTCCAGGGTTATTTTTTCTCTATGCAGAAACATGCTTGAAATGCATAGGCAAGCTAAAAACAATAAACGGTCATACTGAAACTGGCAGTTAAGCCAGAACCAGGATTGCCCTACCCTTTGTAGGGTGGATAGTACCCTACACACCTGCAGAGTTTCAGCCTCCTAGCTTTTTCCCTCTTGGAGAAAAACAACTTTCCAGGGTATTTTTTCTCTATGCAAAAACATGCTTGAAATGCATAGGAAAGCTAAAAACAATAAACGGTCATACTGAAACTGGCAGTTAAGCCAGAACCAGGATTGCCCTACCCCTTTGTAGGGTGGATAGTACCCTACACACCTGCAGAGTTTCAGCCTCCTAGCTTTTTCCCTCTTGGAGAAAAACAACTTTCCAGGGTATTTTTTCTCTATGCAAAAACATGCTTGAAATGCATAGGGAAAGCTAAAAACAATAAACGGTCATACTGAAACTGGCAGTTAAGCCAGAACCAGGATTGCCCTACCCCTTTGTAGGGTGGATAGTACCCTACACACCTGCAGAGTTTCAGCCTCCTAGCTTTTTCCCTCTTGGAGAAAAACAACTTTCCAGGGTTATTTTTCTCTATGCAGAAACATGCTTGAAATGCATAGGGAAAGCTAAAACAATAAACGGTCATACTGAAACTGGCAGTTAAGCCAGAACCAGGATTGCCCTACCCCTTTGTAGGGTGGATAGTACCCTACACACCTGCAGAGTTTCAGCCTCCTAGCTTTTTCCCTCTTGGAGAAAAACAACTTTCCACAGGTATTTTTTTCTCTATGCAGAAACATGCTTGAAATGCATAGGAAAAGCAAAACAATAAACGGTCATACTGAAACTGGCAGTTAAGCCAGAACCAGGATTGCCCTACCCCTTGTAGGGTGGATAGTACCCTACACACCTGCAGAGTTTCAGCCTCCTAGCTTTTTCCCTCTTGGAGAAAAACAACTTTCCAGGGTTATTTTTTCTCTATGCAGAAACATGCTTGAAATGCATAGGGAAAGCTAAAAACAATAAACGGTCATACTGAAACTGGCAGTTAAGCCAGAACCAGGATTGCCCTACCCCTTTGTAGGGTGGATAGTACCCTACACACCTGCAGAGTTTCAGCCTCCTAGCTTTTTCCTCTTGGAGAAAAACAACTTTCCAGGGGTATTTTTTCTCTATGCAGAAACATGCTTGAAATGCATAGGGAAAGCTAAAACAATAAACGGTCATACTGAAACTGGCAGTTAAGCCAGAACCAGGATTGCCCTACCCCTTTGTAGGGTGGATAGTACCCTACACACCTGCAGAGTTTCAGCCTCCTAGCTTTTTCCCTCTTGGAGAAAAACAACTTTCCAGGGGTATTTTTTCTCTATGCAGAAACATGCTTGAAATGCATAGGAAAGCTAAAAACAATAAACGGTCATACTGAAACTGGCAGTTAAGCCAGAACCAGGATTGCCCTACCCTTTGTAGGGTGGATAGTACCCTACACTCCTGCAGAGTTTCAGCCTCCTAGCTTTTTCCCTCTTGGAGAAAAACAACTTTCCAGGGTATTTTTTCTCTATGCAAAAACATGCTTGAAATGCATAGGGAAAGCTAAAACAATAAATGGTCATACTGAAACTGGCAGTTAAGCCAGAACCAGGATTGCCCTACCCCTTTGTAGGGTGGATAGTACCCTACACACCTGCAGAGTTTCAGCCTCCTAGCTTTTTCCCTCTTGGAGAAAAACAACTTTCCAGGGTATTTTTCTCTATGCAGAAACATGCTTGAAATGCATAGGGAAAGCTAAAAACAATAAATGGTCATACTGAAACTGGCAGTTAAGCCAGAACCAGGATTGCCCTACCCTTTGTAGGGTGGATAGTACCCTACACACCTGCAGAGTTTCAGCCTCCTAGCTTTTTCCCTCTTGGAGAAAAACAACTTTCCAGGGGTATTTTTTCTCTATGCAGAAACATGCTTGAAATGCATAGGGAAAGCTAAAAACAATAAACGGTCATACTGAAACTGGCAGTTAAGCCAGAACCAGGATTGCCCTACCCCTTTGTAGGGTGGATAGTACCCTACACACCTGCATAGTTTCAGCCTCCTAGCTTTTTCCCTCTTGGAGAAAACAACTTTCCAGGGTTATTTTTTCTCTATGCAGAAACATGCTTGAAATGCGTAGGAAAGCTAAAAACAATAAACGGTCATACTGAAACTGGCAGTTAAGCCAGAACCAGGATTGCCCTACCCCTTTGTAGGGTGGATAGTACCCTACACACCTGCAGAGTTTCAGCCTCCTAGCTTTTTCCCTCTTGGAGAAAAACAACTTTCCAGGGTTATTATTTCTATATGCAGAAACATGCTTGAAATGCATAGGAAAGCTAAAACAATAAACGGTCATACTGAAACTGGCAGTTAAGCCAGAACCAGGATTGCCCTACCCCTTTGTAGGGTGGATAGTACCCTACACACCTGCAGAGTTTCAGCCTCCTAGCTTTTTCCCTCTTGGAGAAAAACAACTTTCCAGGGTTATTTTTTCTCTATGCAGAAACATGCTTGAAATGCATAGGAAAGCTAAAACAATAAACGGTCATACTGAAACTGGCAGTTAAGCCAGAACCAGGATTGCCCTACCCCTTTGTAGGGTGGATAGTACCCTACACACCTGCAGAGTTTCAGCCTCCTAGCTTTTTCCCTCTTGGAGAAAAACAACTTTCCAGGGTTATTTTTCTCTATGCAGAAACATGCTTGAAATGCATAGGGAAAGCTAAAAACAATAAACGGTCATACTGAAACTGGCAGTTAAGCCAGAACCAGGATTGCCCTACCCCTTTGTAGGGTGGATAGTACCCTACAAACCTGCAGAGTTTCAGCCTCCTAGCTTTTTCCCTCTTGGAGAAAAACAACTTTCCAGGGTTATTTTAAATATGCTTGAAATGCATAGGGAAAGCTAAAAACAATAAACGGTCATACTGAAACTGGCAGTTAAGCCAGAACCAGGATTGCCCTACCCCTTTGTAGGGTGGATAGTACCCTACACACCTGCAGAGTTTCAGCCTCCTAGCTTTTTCCCTCTTGGAGAAAAACAACTTTCCAGGGTTATTTTTTCTCTATGCAGAAACATGCTTGAAATGCATAGGGAAAGCTAAAACAATAAACGGTCATACTGAAACTGGCAGTTAAGCCAGAACCAGGATTGCCCTACCCCTTTGTAGGGTGGATAGTACCCTACACACCTGCAGAGTTTCAGCCTCCTAGCTTTTTCCCTCTTGGAGAAAAAACAACTTTCCAGGGTTATTTTTCTCTATGCAGAAACATGCTTGAAATGCATAGGGAAAGCTAAAAACAATAAACGGTCATACTGAAACTGGCAGTTAAGCCAGAACCAGGATTGCCCTACCCCTTTGTAGGGTGGATAGTACCCTACACACCTGCAGAGTTTCAGCCTCCTAGCTTTTTCCCTCTTGGAGAAAAACAACTTTCCAGGGTTATTTTTCTCTATGCAGAAACATGCTTGAAATGCATAGGAAAGCTAAAACAATAAACGGTCATACTGAAACTGGCAGTTAAGCCAGAACCAGGATTGCCCTACCCCTTTGTAGGGTGGATAGTACCCTACACACCTGCATAGTTTCAGCCTCCTAGCTTTTTCCCTCTTGGAGAAAAACAACTTTCCAGGGTATTTTTTCTCTATGCAGAAACATGCTTGAAATGCATAAGGAAAGCTAAAAACAATAAACGGTCATACTGAAACTGGCAGTTAAGCCAGAACCAGGATTGCCCTACCCCTTTGAAGGGTGGA
>NC_056739.1:1801651282-1801670279 GCF_019279795.1 Protopterus annectens | reverse complement strand
TAAGCCAGTTTCAGTATGACCGTTTATTGTTTTAGCTTTCATGCATTTCAAGCATGTTTCTGCATAAAAATAACCCTGGAAAGTTGTATTGTCTCCAAGAGGAAAAAGCTAGGAGGCTGAAACTCTGCAGGTGTGTAGGGTATTATCCACCCTACAAAGGGGTAGGGCAATCCTGGTTCTGGCTTAACTGCCAGTTTCAGTATGACCGTTTATTGTTTTTAGCTTTCCCTATGCATTTCAAGCATGTTTCTGCATAGAGAAAAATAACCCTGGAAGTTGTTTTTCTCCAAGAGGGAAAAAGCTAGGAGGCTGAAACTCTGCAGGTGTGTGGGGTACTATCCACCCTACAAAGGGGTAGGGCAATCCTGGTTCTGGCTTAACTGCCAGTTTCAGTATGACCGTTTATTGTTTTAGCTTTCCCTATGCATTTCAAGCATGTTTCTGCATAGAGAAAAAATACCCTGGAAAGTTGTTTTTCTCCAAGAGGGAAAAAGCTAGGAGGCTGAAACTCTGCAGGTGTGTAGGGTACTATCCACCCTACAAAGGGGTAGGGCAATCCTGGTTCTGGCTTAACTGCCAGTTTCAGTATGACCGTTTATTGTTTTTCGCTTTCCCTATGTATTTCAAGTATGTTTTTGCATAGAGAAAATTAACCCTGGAAAGTTGTTTTTCTCCAAGAGGGAAAAAGCTAGGAGGCTGAAACTCTGCAGGTGTGTAGGGTACTATCCACCCTACAAAGGGTAGGGCAATCCTGGTTCTGGCATAACTGCCAGTTTCAGTATGACCGTTTATTGGTTTTAGCTTTCCCTATGGATTTCTAGCATGTTTCTGCATAGTGAAAAATTTAACCTGGAAAGTTGTTTTCTCCAAGAGGGAAAAAGCTAGGAGGCTGAAACTCTGCAGGTGTGTAGGTACTATCCACCCTACAAAGGGGTAGGGCAATCCTGGTTCTGGCTTAACTGCCAGTTTCAGTATGACCGTTTATTGTTTATAGCTTTCCATATGCATTTCAAGCATGTTTCTGCATAGAGAAAAATACCCCTGGAAAGTTGTTTTCTCCAAGAGGGAAAAAGCTAGGAGGCTGAAACTCTGCAGGTGTGTAGGGTACTATCCACCCTACAAAGGGGTAGGGCAATCCTGGTTCTGGCTTAACTGCCAGTTTCAGTATGACCGTTTATTGTTTTAGCTTTCCCTATGCATTTCAAGCATGTTTCTGCATAGAGAAAAAATAACCCTGGAAAGTTGTTTTTCTCCAAGAGGGAAAAAGCTAGGAGGCTGAAACTCTGCAGGTGTGTAGGGTACTATCCACCCTACAAAGGGGTAGGGCAATCCTGGTTCTGGCTTAACTGCCAGTTTCAGTATGACCGTTTATTGTTTTAGTGCCTTCCTATGCATTTCAAGCATGTTTCTGCATAGAGAAAAAATAACCTGGAAAGTTGTTTTTCTCCAAGAGGGAAAAAGCTAGGAGGCTGAAACTCTGCAGGTGTGTAGGGTACTATCCACCCTACAAAGGGGTAGGGCAATCCTGGTTCTGGCTTAACTGCCAGTTTCAGTATGACCGTTTATTGTTTTAGCTTTCCTATGCATTTCAAGCATGTTTCTGCATAGAGAAAAATAACCCTGGAAAGTTGTTTTCTCCAAGAGGGAAAAAGCTAGGAGGCTGAAACTCTGCAGGTGTGTAGGGTACTATCCACCCTACAAAGGGTAGGGCAATCCTGGTTCTGGCTTAACTGCCAGTTTCAGTATGACCGTTTATTGCTTTTAGCTTTTCCTATGCATTTCAAGCATGTTTCTGCATAGAGAAAAATAACCCTGGAAAGTTGTTTTTCTCCAAGAGGGAAAAAGCTAGGAGGCTGAAACTCTGCAGGTGTGTAGGGTACTATCCACCCTACAAAGGGTAGGGCAATCCTGGTTCTGGCTTAACTGCCAGTTTCAGTATGACCGTTTATTGTTTTTAGCTTTCCCTATGCATTTCAAGCATGTTTCTGCATAGAGAAAAAATAACCCTGGAAAGTTGTTTTCTCCAAGAGGGAAAAAGCTAGGAGGCTGAAACTCTGCAGGTGTGTAGGGTACTATCCACCCTACAAAGGGGTAGGGCAATCCTGGTTCTGGCTTAACTGCCAGTTTCAGTATGACCGTTTATTGTTTTTAGCTTTCCTATGCATTTCAAGCATGTTTCTGCATAGAGAAAAATAACCCTGGAAAGTTGTTTTTCTCCAAGAGGGAAAAAGCTAGGAGGCTGAAACTCTGCAGGTGTGTAGGGTACTATCCACCCTACAAAGGGGTAGGGCAATCCTGGTTCTGGCTTAACTGCCAGTTTCAGTATGACCGTTTATTGTTTTTAGCTTTCTTTTGCATTTCAAGCATGTTTCTGCATAGAGAAAAAATAACCCTGGAAAGTTGTTTTCTCCAAGAGGGAAAAAGCTAGGAGGCTGAAACTATGCAGGTGTGTAGGGTACTATCCACCCTACAAAGGGTAGGGCAATCCTGGTTCTGGCTTAACTGCCAGTTTCAGTATGACCATTTATTGTTTTAGCTTCCCTATGCATTTCAAGCATGTTTCTGCATAGAGAAAAATAACCCTGGAAAGTTGTGTTTCTCCAAGAGGGAAAAAGCTAGGAGGCTGAAACTCTGCAGGTGTGTAGGGTACTATCCACCTACAAAGGGGTAGGGCAATCCTGGTTCTGGCTTAACTGCCATTTTCAGTATGACCGTTTATTGTTTTAGCTTTCCTATGCATTTCAAGCATGTTTCTGCATAGAGAAAAAAAACCCTTGGAAAGTTGTTTTCTCCAAGAGGGAAAAAGCTAGGAGGCTGAAACTCTGCAGGTGTGTAGGGTACTATCCACCCTACAAAGGGGTAGGGCAATCCTGGTTCTGGCTTAACTGCCAGTTTCAGTATGACCGTTTATTGTATTTAGCTTTCCTATGCATTTCAAGCATGTTTCTGCATAGAGAAAAAATAACCCTGGAAAGTTGTTTTTCTCCAAGAGGGAAAAAGCTAGGAGGCTGAAACTCTGCAGGTGTGTGGGGTACTATCCACCCTACAAAGGGGTAGGGCAATCCTGGTTCTGGCTTAACTGCCAGTTTCAGTATGACCGTTTATTGTTTTTAGCTTTCCTATGCATTTCAAGCATGTTTCTGCATAGAGAAAAAATAACCCTGGAAAGTTGTTTTTCTCCAAGAGGGAAAAAGCTAGGAGGCTGAAACTCTGCAGGTGTGTAGGGTACTATCCACCCTACAAAGGGTAGGGCAATCCTGGTTCTGGCTTAACTGCCAGTTTCAGTATGACCGTTTATTGTTTTTAGCTTTCCTATGCATTTCAAGCATGTTTCTGCATAGAGAAAAAATAACCCTGGAAAGTTGTTTTTCTCCAAGAGGGAAAAAGCTAGGAGGCTGAAACTCTGCAGGTGTGTAGGGTACTATCCACCCTACAAAGGGGTAGGGCAATCCTGGTTCTGGCTTAACTGCCAGTTTCAGTATGACCGTTTATTGTTTTAGCTTTCCCTATGCATTTCAAGCATTTTTCTGCATAGAAAAAATAACCCTGGAAAGTTGTTTTTCTCCAAGAGGGAAAAAGCTAGGAGGCTGAAACTCTGCAGGTGTGTAGGGTACTATCCACCCTACAAAGGGGTAGGGCAATCCTGGTTCTGGCTTAACTGCCAGTTTCAGTATGACCGTTTATTGTTTTTAGCTTTCCTATGCATTTCAAGCATGTTTCTGCATAGAGCAAAAATAACCCTGGAAACTTGTTTTCTCCAAGAGGGAAAAAGCTAGGAGGCTGAAACTCTGCAGGTGTGTAGGGTACTATCCACCCTACAAAGGGGTAGGGCAATCCTGGTTCTGGCTTAACTGCCAGTTTCAGTATGACCGTTTATTGTTTTTAGCTTTCCCTATGCATTTCAAGCATGTTTCTGCATAGAAAAATAATAACCCTGGAAAGTTGTTTTCTCCAAGAGGGAAAAAGCTAGGAGGCTGAAACTCTGCAGGTGTGTAGGGTACTATCCACCCTACAAAGGGGTAGGGCAATCCTGGTTCTGGCTTAACTGCCAGTTTCAGTATGACCGTTTATTGTTTTAGCTTTCCCTATGCATTTCAAGCATGTTTCTGCATAGAGAAAAATAACCCTGGAAAGTTGTTTTCTCCAAGAGGGAAAAAGCTAGGAGGCTGAAACTCTGCAGGTGTGTAGGGTACTATCCACCCTACAAAGGGGTAGGGCAATCCTGGTTCTGGCTTAACTGCCAGTTTCAGTATGACCGTTTATTGTTTTAGCTTTCCCTATGCATTTCAAGCATGTTTCTGCATAGAAAAAATAACCCTGGAAAGTTGTTTTCTCCAAGAGGGAAAAAGCTAGGAGGCTGAAACTCTGCAGGTGTGTAGGGTACTATCCACCCTACAAAGGGGTAGGGCAATCCTGGTTCTGGCTTAACTGCCAGTTTCAGTATGACCGTTTATTGTTTTAGCTTTCCTATGCATTTCAAGCATGTTTCTGCATAGAGAAAAATAACCCTGGAAAGTTGTTTTTCTCCAAGAGGGAAAAAGCTAGGAGGCTGAAACTCTGCAGGTGTGTAGGGTACTATCCACCCTACAAAGGGGTAGGGCAATCCTGGTTCTGGCTTAACTGCCAGTTTCAGTATGACCGTTTATTGTTTTAGCTTTCCCTATGCATTTCAAGCATGTTTCTGCATAGAAAAAAATAACCCTGGAAAGTTGTTTTTCTCCAAGAGGGAAAAAGCTAGGAGGCTGAAACTCTGCAGGTGTGTAGGGTACTATCCACCCTACAAAGGGGTAGGGCAATCCTGGTTCTGGCTTAACTGCCAGTTTCAGTATGACCGTTTATTGTTTTTAGCTTTCCCTATGCATTTCAAGCATGTTTCTGCATAGAAAAAAATAACCCTGGAAAGTTGTTTTCTCCAAGAGGGAAAAAGCTAGGAGGCTGAAACTCTGCAGGTGTGTAGGGTACTATCCACCCTACAAAGGGTAGGGCAATCCTGGTTCTGGCTTAACTGCCAGTTTCAGTATGACCGTTTATTGTTTTAGCTTTCCCTATGCATTTCAAGCATGTTTCTGCATAGAGAAAAAATAACCCTGGAAAGTTGTTTTTCTCCAAGAGGGAAAAAGCTAGGAGGCTGAAACTCTGCAGGTGTGTAGGGTACTATCCACCCTACAAAGGGGTAGGGCAATCCTGGTTCTGGCTTAACTGCCAGTTTCAGTATGACCGTTTATTGTTTTAGCTTTCCTATGCATTTCAAGCATGTTTCTGCATAGAGAAAAAATAACCCTGGAAAGTTGTTTTTCTCCAAGAGGAAAAAGCTAGGAGGCTGAAACTCTGCAGGTGTGTAGGGTACTATCCACCCTACAAAGGGGTAGGGCAATCCTGGTTCTGGCTTAACTGCCAGTTTCAGTATGACCGTTTATTGTTTTTAGCTTTCCTATGCATTTCAAGCATGTTTCTGCATAGAGAAAAAATAACCCTGGAAAGTTGTTTTTCTCCAAGAGGGAAAAAGCTAGGAGGCTGAAACTCTGCAGGTGTGTAGGGTACTATCCACCCTACAAAGGGGTAGGGCAATCCTGGTTCTGGCTTAACTGCCAGTTTCAGTATGACCGTTTATTGTTTTTAGCTTTCTTTTTGCATTTCAAGCATGTTTCTGCATAGAGAAAAAATAACCCTGGAAAGTTGTTTTTCTCCAAGAGGGAAAAAGCTAGGAGGCTGAAACTCTGCAGGTGTGTAGGGTACTATCCACCCTACAAAGGGGTAGGAGAATCCTGGTTCTGGCTTAACTGCCAGTTTCAGTATGACCGTTTATTGTTTTTAGCTTTCCCTATGCATTTCAAGCATGTTTTTGCATAGAGAAAAATACCCCTGGAAAGTTGTTTTCTCCAAGAGGGAAAAAGCTAGGAGGCTGAAACTCTGCAGGTGTGTAGGGTACTATCCACCCTACAAAGGGGTAGGGCAATCCTGGTTCTGGCTTAACTGCCAGTTTCAGTATGACCGTTTATTGTTTTAGCTTTCCCTATGCATTTCAAGCATGTTTCTGCATAGAGAAAAATAACCCTGGAAAGTTGTTTTTCTCCAAGAGGGAAAAAGCTAGGAGGCTGAAACTCTGCAGGTGTGTAGGGTACTATCCACCCTACAAAGGGGTAGGAGCAATCCTGGTTCTGGCTTAACTGCCAGTTTCAGTATGACCGTTTATTGTTTTTAGCTTTCCCTATGCATTTCAAGCATGTTTCTGCATAGAGAAAAATAACCCTGGAAAGTTGTTTTCTCCAAGAGGGAAAAAGCTAGGAGGCTGAAACTCTGCAGGTGTGTAGGGTACTATCCACCCTACAAAGGGGTAGGGCAATCCTGGTTCTGGCTTAACTGCCAGTTTCAGTATGACCATTTATTGTTTTTAGCTTCCCTATGCATTTCAAGCATGTTTCTGCATAGAGAAAAAATAACCCTGGAAAGTTGTTTTTCTCCAAGAGGGAAAAAGCTAGGAGGCTGAAACTCTGCAGGTGTGTAGGGTACTATCCACCCTACAAAGGGGTAGGGCAATCCTGGTTCTGGCTTAACTGCCAGTTTCAGTATGACCGTTTATTGTTTGTAGCTTTCGCTATGCATTTCAAGCATGTTTCTGCATAGAGAAAAATAACCCTGGAAAGTTGTTTTCTCCAAGAGGGAAAAAGCTAGGAGGCTGAAACTCTGCAGGTGTGTAGGGTACTATCCACCCTACAAAGGGTAGGGCAATCCTGGTTCTGGCTTAACTGCCAGTTTCAGTATGACCGTTTATTGTTTTAGCTTTCCTATGCATTTCAAGCATGTTTCTGCATAGAGAAAAATAACCCTGGAAAGTTGTTTTTCTCCAAGAGGGAAAAAGCTAGGAGGCTGAAACTCTGCAGGTGTGTAGGGTACTATCCACCCTACAAAGGGGTAGGGCAATCCTGGTTCTGGCTTAACTGCCAGTTTCAGTATGACCGTTTATTGTTTTAGCTTTCCTACGCATTTCAAGCATGTTTCTGCATAGAGAAAAAATAACCCTGGAAAGTTGTTTTCTCCAAGAGGGAAAAAGCTAGGAGGCTGAAACTCTGCAGGTGTGTAGGGTACTATCCACCCTACAAAGGGGTAGGGCAATCCTGGTTCTGGCTTAACTGCCAGTTTCAGTATGACCGTTTATTGTTTTAGCTTTCCTATGCATTTCAAGCATGTTTCTGCATAGAGAAAAAAATAACCCTGGAAAGTTGTTTTCTCCAAGAGGGAAAAAGCTAGGAGGCTGAAACTCTGCAGGTGTGTAGGGTACTATCCACCCTACAAAGGGTAGGGCAATCCTGGTTCTGGCTTAACTGCCAGTTTCAGTATGACCGTTTATTGTTTTTAGCTTTTCCATTGCATTTCAAGCATGTTTCTGCATAGAGAAAAAAATAACCCTGGAAAGTTGTTTTTCTCCAAGAGGGAAAAAGCTAGGAGGCTGAAACTCTGCAGGTGTGTAGGGTACTATCCACCCTACAAAGGGGTAGGGCAATCCTGGTTCTGAATTAACTGCCAGTTTCAGTATGACCATTTATTGTTTTTAGCTTTCCCTATGCATTTCAAGCATGTTTCTGCATAGAGAAAAATAACCCTGGAAAGTTGTTTTTCTCCAAGAGGGAAAAAGCTAGGAGGCTGAAACTCTGCAGGTGTGTAGGGTATTATCCACCCTACAAAGGGGTAGGGCAATCCTGGTTCTGGCTTAACTGCCAGTTTCAGTATGACCGTTTATTGTTTTAGCTTTTCCTATGCATTTCAAGCATGTTTCTGCATAGAGAAAAAATAACCCTGGAAAGTTGTTTTTTTCTCCAAGAGGGAAAAAGCTAGGAGGCTGAAACTCTGCAGGTGTGTAGGGTACTATCCACCCTACAAAGGGGTAGGGCAATCCTGGTTCTGGCTTAACTGCCAGTTTCAGTATGACCGTTTATTGTTTTAGCTTTCCCTATGCATTTCAAGCATGTTTCTGCATAGAGAAAAAAATACCCTGGAAAGTTGTTTTTCTCCAAGAGGGAAAAAGCTAGGAGGCTGAAACTCTGCAGGTGTGTAGGGTACTATCCACCCTACAAAGGGGTAGGGCAATCCTGGTTCTGGCTTAACTGCCAGTTTCAGTATGACCGTTTATTGTTTTAGCTTTCCTATGCATTTCAAGCATGTTTCTGCATAGAGAAAAATAACCCTGGAAAGTTGTTTTTCTCCAAGAGGGAAAAAGCTAGGAGGCTGAAACTCTGCAGGTGTGTAGGGTACTATCCACCCTACAAAGGGGTAGGGCAATCCTGGTTCTGGCTTAACTGCCAGTTTCAGTATGACCGTTTATTGTTTTAGCTTTCCCTATGCATTTCAAGCATGTTTCTGCATAGAGAAAAAATAACCCTGGAAAGTTGTTTTTCTCCAAGAGGGAAAAAGCTAGGAGGCTGAAACTCTGCAGGTGTGTAGGGTACTATCCACCCTACAAAGGGGTAGGGCAATCCTGGTTCTGGCTTAACTGCCAGTTTCAGTATGACCGTTTATTGTTTTAGCTTTCCTATGCATTTCAAGCATGTTTCTGCATAGAGAAAAAAAACCCCTGGAAAGTTGTTTTTCTCCAAGAGGGAAAAAGCTAGGAGGCTGAAACTCTGCAGGTGTGTAGGGTACTATCCACCCTACAAAGGGGTAGGGCAATCCTGGTTCTGGCTTAACTGCCAGTTTCAGTATGACCGTTTATTGTTTTAGCTTTTCCTATGCATTTCAAGCATGTTTCTGCATATAGAAAAAATAACCCTGGAAAGTTGTTTTTCTCCAAGAGGGAAAAAGCTAGGAGGCTGAAACTCTGCAGGTGTGTAGGGTACTATCCACCCTACAAAGGGGTAGGGCAATCCTGGTTCTGGCTTAACTGCCAGTTTCAGTATGACCGTTTATTGTTTTAGCTTTCCTATGCATTTCAAGCATGTTTCTGCATAGAGAAAAAATAACCCTGGAAAGTTGTTTTCTCCAAGAGGGAAAAAGCTAGGAGGCTGAAACTCTGCAGGTGTGTGGGTACTATCCACCCTACAAAGGGGTAGGGCAATCCTGGTTCTGGCTTAACTGCCAGTTTCAGTATGACCGTTTATTGTTTTTAGCTTCCCTATGCATTTCAAGCATGTTTCTGCATAGAGAAAAAATAACCCTGGAAAGTTGTTTTTCTCCAAGAGGGAAAAAGCTAGGAGGCTGAAACTCTGCAGGTGTGTAGGGTACTATCCACCTACAAAGGGGTAGGGCAATCCTGGTTCTGGCTTAACTGCCAGTTTCAGTATGACCGTTTATTGTTTTAGCTTTCCCTATGCATTTCAAGCATGTTTCTGCATAGAGAAAAAAAACCCTTGGAAAGTTGTTTTTCTCCAAGAGGGAAAAAGCTAGGAGGCTGAAACTCTGCAGGTGTGTAGGGTACTATCCACCCTACAAAGGGGTAGGGCAATCCTGGTTCTGGCATAACTGCCAGTTTCAGTATGACCGTTTATTGATTTTAGCTTTCCCTATGCATTTCAAGCATGTTTCTGCATAGAGAAAAAATAACCCTGGAAAGTTGTTTTTCTCCAAGAGGGAAAAAGCTAGGAGGCTGAAACTCTGCAGGTGTGTAGGGTACTATCCACCCTACAAAGGGGTAGGGCAATCCTGGTTCTGGCTTAACTGCCAGTTTCAGTATGACCGTTTATTGTTTTTAGCTTTCCTATGCATTTCAAGCATGTTTCTGCATAGAGAAAAAATAACCCTGGAAAGTTGTTTTTCTCCAAGAGGGAAAAAGCTAGGAGGCTGAAACTCTGCAGGTGTGTAGGGTACTATCCACCCTACAAAGGGGTAGGGCAATCCTGGTTCTGGCTTAACTGCCAGTTTCAGTATGACCGTTTATTGTTTTAGCTTCCCTATGCATTTCAAGCATGTTTCTGCATAGAGAAAAAATAACCCTGGAAAGTTGTTTTTCTCCAAGAGGGAAAAAGCTAGGAGGCTGAAACTCTGCAGGTGTGTAGGGTACTATCCACCTACAAAGGGGTAGGGCAATCCTGGTTCTGGCTTAACTGCCAGTTTCAGTATGACCGTTTATTGTTTTTAGCTTTCCCTATGCATTTCAAGCATGTTTCTGCATAGAGAAAAATAACCCTGGAAAGTTGTTTTTCTCCAAGAGGGAAAAAGCTAGGAGGCTGAAACTCTGCAGGTGTGTAGGGTACTATCCACCCTACAAAGGGGTAGAGCAATCCTGGTTCTGGCTTAACTGCCAGTTTCAGTATGACCGTTTATTGTTTTAGCTTTTCCTATGCATTTCAAGCATGTTTCTGCATAGAAAAAAATAACCCTGGAAAGTTGTTTTTCTCCAAGAGGGAAAAAGCTAGGAGGCTGAAACTCTGCAGGTGTGTAGGGTACTATCCACCCTACAAAGGGGTAGGGCAATCCTGGTTCTGGCTTAACTGCCAGTTTCAGTATGACCGTTTATTGTTCTTAGCTTTCCTTATGCAATTCAAGCATGTTTTTGCATAGAGAAAAAATACCCCTGGAAAGTTGTTTTTCTCCAAGAGGGAAAAAGCTAGGAGGCTGAAACTCTGCAGGTGTGTAGGGTACTATCCACCTACAAAGGGGTAGGGCAATCCTGGTTCTGGGAGCTGCCAGTTTCAGTATGACCGTTTATTGTTTATAGCTGTTCCTATGCATTTCAAGCATGTTTCTGCATAGAGAAAAAATAACCCTGGAAAGTTGTTTTTCTCCAAGAGGGAAAAAGCTAGGAGGCTGAAACTCTGCAGGTGTGTAGGGTACTATCCACCCTACAAAGGGTAGGGCAATCCTGGTTCTGGCTTAACTGCCAGTTTCAGTATGACCGTTTATTGTTTTAGCTTTCCTTTGCATTTCAAGCATGTTTCTGCATAGAGAAAAATAACCCTGGAAAGTTGTTTTTCTCCAAGAGGGAAAAAGCTAGGAGGCTGAAACTCTGCAGGTGTGTAGGGTACTATCCACCCTACAAAGGGGTAGGGCAATCCTGGTTCTGGCTTAACTGCCAGTTTCAGTATGACCGTTTATTGTTTTAGCTTTCCCTATGCATTTCAAGCATGTTTCTGCATAGAGAAAAATAACCCTGGAAAGTTGTTTTTCTCCAAGAGGGAAAAAGCTAGGAGGCTGAAACTCTGCAGGTGTGTAGGGTACTATCCACCTACAAAGGGGTAGGGCAATCCTGGTTCTGGCTTAACTGCCAGTTTCAGTATGACCGTTTATTGTTTTAGCTTTCCCTATGCATTTCAAGCATGTTTCTGCATAGAGAAAAAAATACCCTGGAAAGTTGTTTTCTCCAAGAGGGAAAAAGCTAGGAGGCTGAAACTCTGCAGGTGTGTAGGGTACTATCCACCCTACAAAGGGGTAGGGCAATCCTGGTTCTGGCTTAACTGCCAGTTTCAGTATGACCGTTTATTGTTTTAGCTTTCCCTATGCATTTCAAGCATGTTTCTGCATAGAGAAAAAATAACCCTGGAAAGTTGTTTTTCTCCAAGAGGGAAAAAGCTAGGAGGCTGAAACTCTGCAGGTGTGTAGGGTACTATCCACCCTACAAAGGGGTAGGGCAATCCTGGTTCTGGCTTAACTGCCAGTTTCAGTATGACCGTTTATTGTTTTAGCTTTCCCTATGCATTTCAAGCATGTTTCTGCATAGAGAAAAAAATAACCCTGGAAAGTTGTTTTTCTCCAAGAGGGAAAAGCTAGGAGGCTGAAACTCTGCAGGTGTGTAGGGTACTATCCACCCTACAAAGGGGTAGGGCAATCCTGGTTCTGGCTTAACTGCCAGTTTCAGTATGACCGTTTATTGTTTTTAGCTTTCTTTATGCATTTCAAGCATGTTTCTGCATAGAGAAAAAATAACCCTGGAAAGTTGTTTTTCTCCAAGAGGGAAAAAGCTAGGAGGCTGAAACTCTGCAGGTGTGTAGGGTACTATCCACCCTACAAAGGGGTAGGGCAATCCTGGTTCTGGCTTAACTGCCAGTTTCAGTATGACCGTTTATTGTTTTAGCTTTTCCTATGCATTTCAAGCATGTTTCTGCCTAAAGAAAAATAACCCTGGAAAGTTGTTTTCTCCAAGAGGGAAAAAGCTAGGAGGCTGAAACTCTGCAGGTGTGTAGGGTACTATCCACCCTACAAAGGGGTAGGGCAATCCTGGTTCTGGCTTAACTGCCAGTTTCAGTATGACCGTTTATTGTTTTAGCTTTCCCTATGCATTTCAAGCATGTTTCTGCATAGAGAAAAAATAACCCTGGAAAGTTGTTTTCTCCAAGAGGGAAAAAGCTAGGAGGCTGAAACTATGCAGGTGTGTAGGGTACTATCCACCTACAAAGGGGTAGGGCAATCCTGGTTCTGGATTAACTGCCAGTTTCAGTATGACCGTTTATTGTTTTTAGCTTATTCATTTCAAGCATGTTTCTGCATAGAGAGAAAAAATAACACTGGAAAGTTGTTTTTCTCCAAGAGGGAAAAAGCTAGGAGGCTGAAACTATGCAGGTGTGTAGGGTACTATCCACCCTACAAAGGGTAGGGCAATCCTGGTTCTGGCTTAACTGCCAGTTTCAGTATGACCGTTTATTGTTTTTAGCTTTTCCTATGCATTTCAAGCATGTTTCTGCATAGAGAAAAATAACCCTGGAAAGTTGTTTTTCTCCAAGAGGGAAAAAGCTAGGAGGCTGAAACTCTGCAGGTGTGTAGGGTACTATCCACCTACAAAGGGGTAGGGCAATCCTGGTTCTGCTGCAACTGCCAGTTTCAGTATGACCGTTTATTGTTTTTTTTTTTTCTATGCATTTCAAGCATGTTTCTGCATAGAGAAAAAATAACCCTGGAAAGTTGTTTTTCTCCAAGAGGGAAAAAGCTAGGAGGCTGAAACTCTGCAGGTGTGTAGGGTACTATCCACCCTACAAAGGGGTAGGGCAATCCTGGTTCTGGCTTAACTGCCAGTTTCAGTATGACCGTTTATTGTATTTAGCTTTCCCTATGCATTTCAAGCATGTTTCTGCATAGAGCAAAAAAAACCCTGGAAAGTTGTTTTCTCCAAGAGGAAAAAAGCTAGGAGGCTGAAACTCTGCAGGTGTGTGGGTACTATCCACCCTACAAAGGGGTAGGGCAATCCTGGTTCTGGCTTAACTGCCAGTTTCAGTATGACCGTTTATTGTTTTAGCTTTCCCTATGCATTTCAAGCATGTTTCTGCATAGAAAAAATAACCCTGGAAAGTTGTTTTCTCCAAGAGGGAAAAAGCTAGGAGGCTGAAACTCTGCAGGTGTGTAGGGTACTATCCACCCTACAAAGGGGTAGGGCAATCCTGGTTCTGGCTTAACTGCCAGTTTCAGTATGACCGTTTATTGTTTTTAGCTTTCCCTATGCATTTCAAGCATGTTTCTGCATAGAGAAAAAATAACCCTGGAAAGTTGTTTTCTCCAAGAGGGAAAAAGCTAGGAGGCTGAAACTATGCAGGTGTGTAGGGTACTATCCACCCTACAAAGGGTAGGGCAATCCTGGTTCTGGCATAACTGCCAGTTTCAGTATGACCGTTTATTGTTTTTAGCTTTCCCTACGCATTTCAAGCATGTTTCTGCATAGAGAAAAAATAACCCTGGAAAGTTGTTTTCTCCAAGAGGGAAAAAGCTAGGAGGCTGAAACTCTGCAGGTGTGTAGGGTACTATCCACCCTACAAAGGGGTAGGGCAATCCTGGTTCTGGCTTAACTGCCAGTTTCAGTATGACCGTTTATTGTTTTTAGCTTTCCCTTTGCATTTCAAGCATGTTTCTGCATAGAAAAAATAACCCTGGAAAGTTGTTTTTCTCCAAGAGGGAAAAAGCTAGGAGGCTGAAACTCTGCAGGTGTGTAGGGTACTATCCACCCTACAAAGGGGTAGGGCAATCCTGGTTCTGGCTTAACTGCCAGTTTCAGTATGACCGTTTATTGTTTTAGCTTTGCCTATGCATTTCAAGCATGTTTCTGCATAGAGAAAAAATAACCCTGGAAAGTTGTTTTCTCCAAGAGGGAAAAAGCTAGGAGGCTGAAACTCTGCAGGTGTGTAGGGTACTATCCACCCTACAAAGGGGTAGGGCAATCCTGGTTCTGGCTCAACTGCCAGTTTCAGTATGACCGTTTATTGTTTTAGCTTTCCTATGCATTTCAAGCATGTTTCTGCATAGAGAAAAATAACCCTGGAAAGTTGTTTTTCTCCAAGAGGGAAAAAGCTAGGAGGCTGAAACTCTGCAGGTGTGTAGGGTACTATCCACCCTACAAAGGGGTAGGGCAATCCTGGTTCTGGCTTAACTGCCAGTTTCAGTATGACCGTTTATTGTTTTAGCTTTCCTATGCATTTCAAGCATGTTTCTGCATAGAGAAAAATAACCCTGGAAAGTTGTTTTTCTCCAAGAGGGAAAAAGCTAGGAGGCTGAAACTCTGCAGGTGTGTAGGGTACTATCCACCCTACAAAGGGGTAGGGCAATCCTGGTTCTGGCTTAACTGCCAGTTTCAGTATGACCGTTTATTGTTTTAGCTTTCCTATGCATTTCAAGCATGTTTCTGCATAGAGAAAAATAACCCTGGAAAGTTGTTTTCTCCAAGAGGGAAAAAGCTAGGAGGCTGAAACTCTGCAGGTGTGTAGGGTACTATCCACCCTACAAAGGGGTAGGGCAATCCTGGTTCTGGCATAACTGCCAGTTTCAGTATGACCGTTTATTGTTTTTAGCTTTCCTATGCATTTCAAGCATGTTTCTGCATAGAGGGAAAATAACCCTGGAAAGTTGTGTTTTTCCAAGAGGGAAAAAGCTAGGAGGCTGAAACTCTGCAGGTGTGTAGGGTACTATCCACCCTACAAAGGGGTAGGGCAATCCTGGTTCTGGCTTAACTGCCAGTTTCAGTATGACCGTTTATTGTTTTAGCTTTCCCTATGCATTTCAAGCATGTTTCTGCATAGAGAAAAATAACCCTGGAAAGTTGTTTTTCTCCAAGAGGGAAAAAGCTAGGAGGCTGAAACTCTGCAGGTGTGTAGGGTACTATCCACCCTACAAAGGGGTAGGGCAATCCTGGTTCTGGCTTAACTGCCAGTTTCAGTATGACCGTTTATTGTTTTTAGCTTTCCCTATGCATTTCAAGCATGTTTCTGCATAGAGAAAAAATAACCCTGGAAAGTTGTTTTTCTCCAAGAGGGAAAAGCTAGGAGGCTGAAACTCTGCAGGTGTGTAGGGTACTATCCACCCTACAAAGGGGTAGGGCAATCCTGGTTCTGGCTTAACTGCCAGTTTCAGTATGACCGTTTATTGTTTTAGCTTTCCTATGCATTTCAAGCATGTTTCTGCATAGAGAAAAATAACCCTGGAAAGTTGTTTTTCTCCAAGAGGGAAAAAGCTAGGAGGCTGAAACTCTGCAGGTGTGTAGGGTACTATCCACCCTACAAAGGGGTAGGGCAATCCTGGTTCTGGCTTAACTGCCAGTTTCAGTATGACCGTTTATTGTTTTAGCTTTCCCTATGCATTTCAAGCATGTTTCTGCATGAGAAAAAATAACCCTGGAAAGTTGTTTTTCTCCAAGAGGGAAAAAGCTAGGAGGCTGAAACTCTGCAGGTGTGTAGGGTGCTATCCACCCTACAAAGGGGTAGGGCAATCCTGGTTCTGGCTTAACTGCCAGTTTCAGTATGACCGTTTATTGTTTTAGCTTTCCCTATGCATTTCAAGCATGTTTCTGCATAGAGAAAAAATAACCCTGGAAAGTTGTTTTCTCCAAGAGGGAAAAAGCTAGGAGGCTGAAACTCTGCAGGTGTGTAGGGTACTATCCACCCTACAAAGGGGTAGGGCAATCCTGGTTCTGGCTTAACTGCCAGTTTCAGTATGACCGTTTATTGTTTTAGCTTTCATATGCATTTCAAGCATGTTTCTGCATAGAGAAAAATAACCCTGGAAAGTTGTTTTTCTCCAAGAGGGAAAAAGCTAGGAGGCTGAAACTCTGCAGGTGTGTAGGGTACTATCCACCCTACAAAGGGGTAGGGCAATCCTGGTTCTGGCTTAACTGCCAGTTTCAGTATGACCGTTTATTGTTTTAGCTTTCCCTATGCATTTCAAGCATGTTTCTGCATAGAGAAAAATAACCCTGGAAAGTTGTTTTCTCCAAGAGGGAAAAAGCTAGGAGGCTGAAACTCTGCAGGTGTGTAGGGTACTATCCACCCTACAAAGGGGTAGGGCAATCCTGGTTCTGGCTTAACTGCCAGTTTCAGTATGACCGTTTATTGTTTATAGCTTTCCTATGCATTTCAAGCATGTTTCGGCATAGAGAAAAATAACCCTGGAAAGTTGTTTTTCTCCAAGAGGGAAAAAGCTAGGAGGCTGAAACTCTGCAGGTGTGTGGGGTACTATCCACCCTACAAAGGGGTAGGGCAATCCTGGTTCTGGCTTAACTGCCAGTTTCAGTATGACCGTTTATTGTTTTAGCTTTCCTATGCATTTCAAGCATGTTTCTGCATAGAGAAATAATAACCCTGGAAAGTTGTTTTCTCCAAGAGGGAAAAAGCTAGGAGGCTGAAACTCTGCAGGTGTGTAGGGTACTATCCACCCTACAAAGGGGTAGGGCAATCCTGGTTCTGGCTTAACTGCCAGTTTCAGTATGACCGTTTATTGTTTTTAGCTTTCCCTATGCATTTCAAGCATGTTTCTGCATAGAGAAATAACCCTGGAAAGTTGTTTTTCTCCAAGAGGGAAAAAGCTAGGAGGCTGAAACTCTGCAGGTGTGTAGGGTACTATCCACCTACAAAGGGGTAGGGCAATCCTGGTTCTGGCACAACTGCCAGTTTCAGTATGACCGTTTATTGTTTTTAGCTTACCCTATGCATTTCAAGCATGTTTCTGCATGAGGAAAATAACCCTGGCAAGTTGTTTTTCTCCAAGAGGGAAAAAGCTAGGAGGCTGAAACTCTGCAGGTGTGTAGGGTACTATCCACCCTACAAAGGGGTAGGGCAATCCTGGTTCTGGCTTAACTGCCAGTTTCAGTATGACCGTTTATTGTTTTAGCTTTCCTATGCATTTCAAGCATGTTTCTGCATAGAGAAAAAATAACCCTGGAAAGTTGTTTTCTCCAAGAGGGAAAAAGCTAGGAGGCTGAAACTCTGCAGGTGTGTAGGGTACTATCCACCCTACAAAGGGGTAGGGCAATCCTGGTTCTGGCTTAACTGCCAGTTTCAGTATGACAGTTTATTGTTTTAAGCTTTCCTATGCATTTCAAGCATGTTTCTGCATAGAGAAAAAATAACCCTGGAAAGTTGTTTTTCTCCAAGAGGGAAAAAGCTAGGAGGCTGAAACTCTGCAGGTGTGTAGGGTACTATCCACCCTACAAAGGGGTAGGGCAATCCTGGTTCTGGCTTAACTGCCAGTTTCAGTATGACCGTTTATTGTTTTAGCTTTCCCTATGCATTTCAAGCATGTTTCTGCATAGAGAAAAAATAACCCTGGAAAGTTGTTTTTCTCCAAGAGGGAAAAAGCTAGGAGGCTGAAACTCTGCAGGTGTGTAGGGTACTATCCACCCTACAAAGGGGTAGGGCAATCCTGGTTCTGGCTTAACTGCCAGTTTCAGTATGACCGTTTATTGTTTTTAGCTTTCCTATGCATTTCAAGCATGTTTCTGCATAGAGAAAAATAACCCTGGAAAGTTGTTTTTCTCCAAGAGGGAAAAAGCTAGGAGGCTGAAACTCTGCAGGTGTGTAGGGTACTATCCACCCTACAAAGGGGTAGGGCAATCCTGGTTCTGGCATAACTGCCAGTTTCAGTATGACCGTTTATTGTTTTTAGCTTTCCCTATGCATTTCAAGCATGTTTCTGCATAGAGAAAAAATAACCCTGGAAAGTTTTTTTCTCCAAGAGGGAAAAAGCTAGGAGGCTGAAACTCTGCAGGTGTGTAGGGTACTATCCACCCTACAAAGGGGTAGGGCAATCCTGGTTCTGGCTTAACTGCCAGTTTCAGTATGACCGTTTATTGTTTTAGCTTGCCTATGCATTTCAAGCATGTTTCTGCATAGAGAAAAATAACCCTGGAAAGTTGTTTTTCTCCAAGAGGGAAAAAGCTAGGAGGCTGAAACTCTGCAGGTGTGTAGGGTACTATCCACCCTACAAAGGGTTGGGCAATCCTGGTTCTGGCTTAACTGCCAGTTTCAGTATGACCGTTTATTATTTTTAGCTTTCCCTATGCATTTCAAGCATGTTTCTGCATAAAAAAAAATTAACCCTGGAAAGTTGTTTTTCTCCAAGAGGGAAAAAGCTAGGAGGCTGAAACTCTGCAGGTGTGTAGGGTGCTATCCACCCTACAAAGGGGTAGGGCAATCCTGGTTCTGGCTTAACTGCCAGTTTCAGTATGACCGTTTATTGTTTTTGCTTTCCCTATGCGTTTCAAGCATGTTTCTGCATAGAGAAAAATAACCCTGGAAAGTTGATTTTCTCCAAGAGGAAAAAAGCTAGGAGGCTGAAACTCTGCAGGTGTGTAGGGTATTATCCACCCTACAAAGGGGTAGAGCAATCCTGGTTCTGGCTTAACTGCCAGTTTCAGTATGACCGTTTATTGTTTCTAGCTTTCTATACGCATTTCAAGCATGTTTCTGCATAGAGAAAAAATAACCCTGGAAAGTTGTTTTCTCCAAGAGGGAAAAAGCTAGGAGGCTGAAACTCTGCAGGTGTGTAGGGTACTATCCACCCTACAAAGGGGTAGGGCAATCCTGGTTCTGGCTTAACTGCCAGTTTCAGTATGACCGTTTATTGTTTTTAGCTTTCCCTATGCATTTCAAGCATGTTTCTGCATAGAGAAAAAATAACCCTGGAAAGTTTTTTTTTCTCCAAGAGGGAAAAAGCTGGGAGGCTGGAACTCTGCAGGTGTGTAGAGTACTATGCACCCTACAAAGAGGTGGGGCAATCCTGGTTCTGGCTTAACTGCCAGTTTAAGTATGACCGTTTATTGTTTTTAGCTTTCCCTATGCATTTCAAGCATGTTTCTGCATAGAGAAAAATAACCCTGGAA
>NC_056739.1:1801429758-1801650782 GCF_019279795.1 Protopterus annectens | reverse complement strand
TAACTTATTTTGTATACTTCATGTTGATTTTAAGTCAATTTTCTGTATTATTATAGTTTGTGTGGAACAGTGATTGCTTGCCAGTATTTTATTTTGTATACTACTTATAGATTTTAGTTTACTTTCTATACATCAGTTTGTCTAAACTATCCATTTCTCCGTAGTAATTTATTTTGTATATTTCGTAGTGATTTTAAGTTTATTTTTTGAACTTGACTTTTCTGTAGCTTTAACATTATGCTTTCCAATAACATATGGAGAACTGATTTGCAACAGCACAGACAAAGCCTGTAGCTAATTGTGCTTTGAACTTTCAACTTCTCATCACAAAATTTAGAATTAATTTAAACAGGAAAAGTCTCTAGGCCAACTAGATATGAGCTCAGCAGTGGTCTATATGATTATGTAGTGGATGTGGAGAACATATTTAAGGGATTAGATATGGTAGAAAGAGTCTGTGAAGATCTTTGAATAGAAGCACATATAATTAATGCCTTCAGCAGCAGCCTCAAATGCACTCTTTCAATACAACACCCACTTCAACACGCAGCTACATCTCGTGGGGACTACTACTAAGCCCATATCGCAAGCCTCCAATACAGCCCAATATTCTGGTTATTGGAGACTCCATTGTGAGACACACTGATGTCCTTCTCACCAGGCTGAGTAAGGAGAAAGTACGCTCAGTGTTTCATCGGGGCCATGGTTCACTATATTACACATTGACTCAGGTCATTGGCCCACAAGTACCAGTCATAGTCCATGTGGGTGTAAATGATCTGAGAGTTACCTCCCTAAACTATATGAAGAGAAACATCATGGAGCTCTCGAAATACGTGTCTTTGGGTGATATGAGCCTAGCATTTTACCTTCTCCAAGGATGATGCAACAAAACAGAGGATGACTGACTTTAATAATTGTCTTAATTTCTGGTGTCAATCTAAGGGGTTGTAATATCTGTCGGCATGAAAGGAGATGGTCAGGAGACTATGGGCTGTTTGCCAGAGATGGTCTGCAACTCTCCTCGCAAGGCTTTCAAATATTAACTGAAACATTGTTCTCCTCCCATACTGCTGTTTGTAGGTAATGCTAGACTTAAAAGACTTGCAACATAGCAAATCAATACCACAGTCCTAGCCTTTACGTTATATATATCTATATATCTATCTATCTATCTATATATATATATATATATATATATATATATATATATGTGTGTGTGTGTGTGTGTGTGTGTATATATATATATATATATATATATATATATATATATATATATATATATATATATGTACATAAAATGTGTATGTATACATATGCATTGAGTAATTCTAGTGTTCATATGACTTCACCTGGAAGTTCATCTCTTTGAGTTTTTAGGAATTGAATGCTTTCTGTATATGGTGTTTCTCGACTTGAAGGATCTATGCATTCTGATCAGTTTTTCATAAACATTTGTTGTGCTCCAATATAGTAGTTCAAAAGAGGTAATACTCGTAACCTTTGACATTAGAATCATAGCCAGTGAGTAATAGGGCTGTAAGATACTTTTGCCAGATTTTCCTTGGAATACACATGCTCAGTATGGGAAATGTAGACTTATTTTGTTTTGTATAATAGTTTATTTTGTGGACTGTCCATTGCCTTACAAATTTCAGATGGATTTTACTGTATTTTCTATATTTAGGTTTTTTTCTACTAGTTTATTTTTCAGATTTCAGTTCTTCTGGATTTTCTGTTGTTGGGTAGTCTTTTTTTTTTATTGTACATCTCAGGAATTTTACTTTTGTTTTCTGTACTTAAATTCTTCTGGACCATTCATTGTGGGAAGTAGTCTCTGTGTACCACAAAAGAATTTTATAGTCATTTTCTATACTTCAGTTCTTCAGCACTGTAGATTGTAGGGTAATGATTTATTTTGCCGACTTTATTTGGATTGCTACCTGATCTGGACATTAAAGCATTGGGCACTTCCTATTTTGAAGCTGTTGAATACAATGCCTGTTGATTCATTTGTTCTAAATTCACTGCAAATTTAATCTAATACGTGGCATTTTTATTCATGTTGAAATGATGCTTACATTTATTTTGTGTTGAAGTTACTATCCAGATGATAGGTCTGGCAGCTACCACAGGGGGGATTAAGGCTACAAAACCTTAAGCCGCTTCCTGTACTCCAGGCTTTGACTCAGCTTCCATTTGCCTATTGTGTGATTCTGAGCATATCACTTAACCAGTACTTCTGTGATGCAGGTTGATTCCAGGCCATCTGGGATTCATCCCTCCATATGTTGGAGCCAAGAACGGCAGGTATATTCTGCTAGTGTCTCCATGTGATAACTGGGTGGGGAATCCTTTTACATGCACAAGTGTGAAGGAAGAAGTTTCTTCTCCAATAGCATGTCTATTTTGAGACTGTTAGACAGGGGTTCTTACCGAATACTCTTGCTCACTTGTTTTTCTAACGTTCTTACAGGTCTGTTTTATTGTGTGTAGTTGTAATGTGTGTGTGTGTGTGTGTGTGTGTGTGTGTGTGTGTGTGTGTGTGTGTGTGTACACACACACACATACATATATATATATATATATATATATATATATATATATATATATATGCACACACACACACACACACACACACACACACACACACACACACACAAGTACTGCATGCTACATGTTAGAGTATGCTTAACAAGGTATTAAGGTTGAAAGTAATTCTGCTACAAATATGTAACATAAGGTATACAATAAAGCTTGCTTAAATGTAGAAATAGAGTTTAGCAATACGTGATTAGCATCCATACTAAATGGCAGTGGCTTGAAAAATAAGGAATTTGTTTAATGGACATGTTTCCTACAGAATCAGCAAGAATGTATGCATTTCACACTGTCAGGAAGAAAGCTGACCTCTTATAGACTTCGCATGTATGCATTTCACATGGTCAGTAAGAGCAAAAATGTAAAAAAAACAGGATGTATGCATTTCACATGGTCAGTAAGAGCAAAAGTGTAAAAAACGGGATGTATGCAGCTTCTTTAAAGAAAGGACAACAGGAAAAAAAATCTGTACATGTTTCTATTATATGATACTGTTAAGCAAGGAAGTTTGAATGGATATGCTTTCATCAAGTCAACATTTGTACAAGATGTTTCCTTAAAAGATAATACAGGATGAAAACATATTTTTCTGCAAAGATCAGCAAACGGATGTTTTCATACAAAGACCAAAATAGAATACCAATGAGAAAAACAGGATGTAAAACCACTATAAAGAGACTATAGCAGATAGCATTGTTAGAGATATTTGTGTAGGAACACCCATTTGTTCCGAGGTAATATTATATCTCTCACATCATCCATGCCATGTGAGAAGTAAAGTAGCACAGTACCTGAAGCTGTAACAGTAGATCTGAAGTAGTTAACTTAATTTGTCCATCAACCTGTGGGTATTGGATCCATATCGGATCCGAGCCGGCAGCTTCAAACAGCTAAGATCTGAGCTCCAAGCTCCTCCCCCTTGCCCATAATCCCCTGCTATCCCTTCCTGACCTCAGATCTCGTTTGCCACGGTTCAGTCAGCAGCTGAACTCTGATCGAGTTCTAGGCATGGGAGTAGATCGTTTTTGTGAGAAAAATCCTTTTCTTTTTCTATTATAGCAGTAAAAATTTGTGTGTGTGTTGCTCCTTAGTTAGTTTCCAGTTGTTAACTGTTTTTGTGGTTAATTTTAGTTAAATTAACACCCCCCCCCGTGTGTAAAAACGTGTCTGTCTTTGGGCCTAGTGTAAATTTGTCCCTAGTCATGTCTGAGGCGCCTAAAACCTTATTTTCTAAATGCACCGAGTGTGGCCATAAGCTGTCCCCAGCGGATGGCCACACTTGGTGTGTTATCTGCCTTGGGGTTGACCACCGCTCCTCAGGCTGCACCATTTGTGCAGCCTTCAACCCCAGGGCTTTGAGGGACAGGAGGTCGAAGCTGATTCTGGTGGGACTGTTGCCCCTGGACTCAACTTCGTCCTCCTCTCCCTCCGTGGCACCTGCTGCGGCAGTGCCACCTTCCATCCCTGCTCCCCTGGCTGGGACTCACCCTCCCATCTCAGGCCAGGAGGAGAGGGAAGCTAGGAGGGAGAGTAGAAAAGAGAAGCACCACAAGCGGCGGGCCGAGTCTTCCTCCTCGGCCCCACCGGCCAAGCAAGCAGCTTCTCCCAGGGCCTCCGGGCCTTCTCCTTCCCAGCTCCATTCACCCCGTTTTTCCTCGTAGGAGGAGGAGACCCGGCCACATTCGAGGTCATCGAGGCAGCACTCCCAGCCCGCCTCGGTGGCCTCCTCTAGGTCAACTCGAAGCTTGTCCGATGCAGACATGGACCGGATGATGCGTAGGTTCCTCCAGGCCCAGCTGCAGATGGAAGTGCTCCTGTCCCCCCCCCTCGGGGTGGGAGCTCAACCCCCTTTTTCACCCCCGATTGCTCCTTCTCCGACCCACTTCTGTGGTTCAAGCCTTCGGAGCCGGGTAGCATGGGAGCCGGGGGTGTGTCGGCGCCGACAGTACCTCGTACTTCGGCGCCGATGGCATCCTCAAGTTTGTCGGGTCCGTTTTCAGATCCAAGCTTTCGGAGCTGAGAGCTGAGCTTCAGATATGGAAGTGTCAGTGTGTCTTCTGCTCAGTCTTGGTCGGAGCATACTGGCCCTTCAGATCCGATTGCTTCGGCGCCGGCTCCGATCCACACATCGGATCCGAGGGACTGATCTCGGATCCCAGAGAGAGCAGTTCTCCTTTGGCGTTCGATGTCGTGGAGAGGGTATTGTCGAGGGATTCGAGGCCCCAGGCTCCTGCTACGGTTCCACCCTGCACTCCCTCTCAGACGGGCCTACCTTCCATCACCCGGCCCCAGGGACAGCCTGCGCCTACATCCCAGATAGTTCCCTTGCAGGAACAGATGTGGTTGGTGAGGCCTCTTCGGACAGCCCCCCCGAGGAGGTTCCTCACAAACGTAAGTGCAAGAGGAGGCACTTGGACTCACCTGAGTCCTTGACAGAGGAGACAGACTTAGAGGAAGGGAAAGGTTCCCCAAGATCACCTCCCGAAGACGTCTCCTTCGGAGACATCATGGAAATGCTTCGAATTAGAGGGGGGGTGGTCAGCCCAAAAACCTTCCTCTGATGAGTCTGTGTTTCTGGAGGCGTTTGACACAGGCCCATCTACCTCTTGGGTGTCCCCTCCCGCCGATCCCCTGGTAGACCTGATTACTACCAGGGCATGGAAGGAGCCAGACACTGTGGAGCCCATTCCAAAGAGACCAGATAAAATTTCTCAGCCCCCCTTCTGATAGGACGTGTTGGAGCAAGGGTGCTCCTGTAGATGCCATGTTGGTGGTGGCCGCCACCAGAAAGGAACTAGCCCAGGCGAGTTCCTCGATCCATCCTCCAGACATGGAGTCACAGACGATGGACCGCCTGGGGAAGCGGATGTTCGCTTCAGCCACCTTCTCTGTAAGGTCGCTGAATTATATGGCACACGTGATACGACTCCAGCGGGATCTCATCAAAGAATATGGGTCGCCCCCAGAGTCCATGTCGGCTGAGGATAAGAAAGTATTCTCAACCCAAATAGCCACTCTCAAATCCATTGCGAACACCTCTACGCAGCTCCTTTCCCATGCTACGGAAGGAGCCGCTAGAGTTAGCGGAGCAGGCATTGTCTTACGACGGCATGCTTGGCTCCGCCATTGTGATTTTGCAGAACCCTTCAGGGCGTCCTTTGCTAATGCCCTGTTTAACGGTTCTTCGCTATTTGGCAAGACCGTATGCGACATGCTGGTCCAGAGCGAGAAAGACGGGAAGACATTGTATGCTGTCGGAGTCCGCTTCTCTGCTCCCCAGAGGTCCTTCTCTAGGAACCAAAAGGGACAGAAGAAGATGTGGTTTTGGAAATCTCAGTGGTCCCGTTTCGCTCCGGACCCCTCGTCCTTCAGAGGCAGAGGAGGACTCCAGCCCAGAGGCAGAGGGGGGACCGAAGAATTTCGGGTCGAGAGAACCCTTTTCTGATCGGCCCGTGCAACAACCCTGAAGGGTTACCCGACTGCTCCACTCAGGAGGCAGTCGGGGGTCATTTCTCGAGGCACCTAGCAGTTTGGGAGTCCATTACAACAGATCGCTGGCTACTTCGAATCATATCCAGAGGTGACAAGATCCCCTTTCTCAATCTCCCTCCCAAAACCTGGAGCCTCCCCGATGTTCCACCCAATCAAAGGGAGGCAGCAGCCGCAGAAATACTCCAGCTGCTAGAAAAAAGAGAAATCCAGCACGCCCCCCTCCCCAGACCAATACGGATCAGGCTTTTACACCAGGTTCTTCTTGCCGCCAAAAAAGACGGGGGACTTAAGACCAATCCTCGACCTGTCCTTTCTAAACCTGTCAGTGGCCAAAGAAAAGTTCCGGATGGTCACCATTCAATCCATTCTCCCACTCCTGCAGGAGAACGACTGGATATGCTCTATAGACCTCAAGGATGCGTACTACCACATTTTGATGGACAGGCGATCCAGAAGGTTTCTCCGCTTTCGGCTAGGAGCCAGCCACTACCAGTTCAGGGTCCTTCCCTTTGGTCTCACCACAGCCCCCAGGGTATTCACCAAAGTCTTGGCAGTTGTAGCGGCCCACCTGAGACTCCAGGGAATACAGGTCTTTCTGTACCTGGACGACTGGCTCCTGACCGCCCCCACCAGGCATCTACTGTGTTCAGCCAGAGATTATTTCCTCCACTTGGCCTCCCGACTGGGAATCGCAATCAATATCAAAAAATCTTCTCTTCAATGGACCTTGCAGGTTCAATGGCCCATCCTGCAACATCCACTGAGTTCACCCATCCCCATCAGCAGGGTTTGCAGGAAAGCCCTATTCTGGTGGCTCCAGTTCCCAGACCTCCAGAAAGGGCGCCCCTTCTCTATGTCTTCTCCTCTAACCACGGTGACCATGGACGCTTCTCGCCTCGGGTGGGGGGGCACTGTATGGGCAGAACCATCCAAGGCACGTGGACCCATTCAGAGACCTTGTTGCATATCAGTGTCCTAGAGATGAGAGCGGTGCTTTTGGCATTGCAAGCACTCCAAACTCTTCTTCCCTTGGGGACAATTGCACTTCAGACAGACAACATGTCAGTAGTCTGGTATATCAACAAGCAAGGGGGAACCAGATCCTACCCACTTTGTCGAGAGGCCATGAGAGTTTGGGAATGGGCGATCTCCACCAACCGCTTTCTCATAGCGACGCACATTCCGGGCCGATCGAACATCTTGGCAGACAGGCTGAGTCGAACCATCCTTTCACCATACGAGTGGTTTCTGAACCTGAGAGTAGCGGAGCAAATCTTCCTCAAGTGGGGTCAACCTTGCTGCGATCTCTTCACATCTCCTTCGAACGCAAAGTGCAGCGACTACTTCGCTCTAATTCCCCCACCGGGGGAATCCCCCAGAGACGCTCTGGTGCGTGTTTGGCCATCTGTTCTACTATATGCTTATCCACCTCTTCCCCTAATGCTAAAATTCTTGCAGAAAGCCTGTTGGTTGGGGAGCAGAGTGATCCTCATAGCCCCATTCTGGCCTCGTCAGGCGTGGTTCCCATGTCTATGGTCTCATCTAGTGAATCCCCCATGGATTCCAGATCCCACTCCGGATCTGATCTCTCACCCACTAGGATTAACAACCCCGAACCTGGACAACCTCAAGCTTACAGCTTGGTTGATCCAGTTCCAGTAATAGCTAGGACTCCAGGTATCTTGTCCTCTGTTAAGGCTATTCTAGTAGCCGCTCACAAGCCTTCTATGAGAAAGGTTTATAATAGCAAATGGAAACGCTTTTCAATTTAGGCGGAGCACAGAAACTTAGACCCCTTTACAGCTCCGTTACCAGCAGTGCTAGAATTTTTGTCAATCTTATTCGACCAGGGTGCTAGCTCCTCTACGGTCAAAGTCCAGTTAGCCGCAATCTCCCACTATCATGTGGGAAGTGATCTCGGTCCCTTGGCCTCTTCCAAATTATGCAAGACCTTCTTAAAAGGCACTTTCCTCTTGAGGCCTCCTGTTAAAAATGCAGTTCCTCCATGGGATTTAACTCTTGTTCTCCAGTCTCTGACAGCTCCTCCCTTTGAGCCTGCAGCTTCGGTGGATCTAAAATACTTATCTTGGAAGACGGCTTTTCTTATTGTCATCACTTTGGCCAGAAGGGTTTCGGAGCTTCAAGCCCTTTGCGCTAAACCACCATACTTGCTTTTCCATAAAGATAGAGTTTCTCTCAGGACCAATCCCTCCTTTTTGCCCAAAGTTGCTTCGGAGCCCAATATCAATCTATCTATTAATTTACCAGTATTCTTTCCAAATTATCAGAACAAGGGTGAATACAAGTTACATTCTCTGGACGTACACAGGGAATTGAGGTTCTACTTGCACAGGACTGCTGACCACAGGAAGTCTGAGCAATTCTTTGTATCCTTTGCTAAACCCTCTTTGGGAAAACCAGTATCAAAAGTTACATTGTCCAGATGGATCTCCCAATGTATACTTCTTGCATATAAGAGTTCTGCCCGACCTGAACCGGAAGGAGTCCACGCCCACTCTACTCGATCGATTTCTATCTCTGCTGCCTTTTGGTCCAGAGTGTCATTGGATGACATTTGTTCAGCAGCCACTTGGGCATCATTTCATACGTTCATTAACCACTACAAGTTGGATATAATTTCCAGAGGGAGAGCATCCTTCGGCTCTGCAGTGCTCTGGAATATCCTTCCATGAGGATCTCCCAAGGATTGGGTAGCTGGGGACTCTGTCCCACAGGTTGATGGACAAATTAAGTTAACTACTTCATATAAAGAAGTTATGTACTCACCATAATGTTCCATCTGAGTAGGGAAACTTCATTTGTCAGCAACCGACCCCACCCTCCATCCCCCTAACCTATAGTGCTAACTAAAAGGATTCATTGCCCTTCATTTCCGGGTAACTCTAGGTTAGGATGTGCAGGTGATCCTTTGTGTTGTAGTGCCCTGTGTTACTAAGCAAACTCGATCTGAGGTCAGAAAGGGACAGCAGGGGATTATGGGCAAGGGGGAGGAGCTTGGAGCTCGGATCTTAGCTGTTTGAAGCTGCCGGCTCGGATCCGATATGGGTCCGATACCCACAGGTTGCTGACAAATGAAGTTTACCTACTCAGATGGAACATTATGGTGAGTACATAACTTCTTTTTCGTGTGATTTGTTATAAAAAGTTATTTATTGGTTACTGCTTTTATGACAGAGTTTGATGCTGCATCAGTCTATATTCTGCAAGTTTCTGTGGGCAACAGACTGTGAATGCAATTATAACGGGACTTTGATTTCAGCAGAATCCAGCCAGCAAGACCTTAGTGTCTTAAGAAGACTTCGGATCCATCACAGAAAGCAGAACCTTGATAGTTACTTCTTCGATGGTGAGCCAGCCAGGAGTCGAGCCTGTGACAAACCGCCAGCAGAAAGAGCTGCATCTGCACCACAAGCTCCTGCCTCTATGTCTGTAGCACCAGGATCAGGCACAGGTAATGAACAAAAGGCACCAACATGCTTCTTTTGTTTAAAAAAAAAAGGACATGTTAAAATTGTGATCATTACAAAGCCTGGTGTAAAAAGAAATAACAGGGGGTGTGTCCAAAAACAGAGGCAAGACATTTACACGAAAAATCAGAAAAGCAGGATTATGTACAAAAACCTTACAATATTGGTAAAAAAATATATATATATATATATATATATATATATATATAGATATATATATATATATATATATATATATATATATATATATATGAAAATAACACTGGAAGCACTCAAAAAATACCGATAATTCCAAAAAGGAGTGCAGGAAAGTCAAAAAAGAACTCCCAAAACCTTCCGTAACTCTTTGTAACCGTGTTTAATGAAATAACATAAACTTCACGTTCAACACATTAACGCACTTCACACAATACTGTTTCCTAGCGTTTTCATCCAAAACAAATGGACTTCATCAGACAACGAATCAACATGAATTAATTATATATATACTAATTTGATTAACCCAATGACCAATGAATCATGTCTTAGGCATTTGAATTAAACGAATCAAAAAATGGCCTCATAAATATTAATGAATTAAATTAAAATGAAGTTAAAACCATTGCACTTGAACATGAAACTTTTCAAACAATCAAATAACACAAGAATATTCAATACATTTGAAAACAATGTACAAAAAAATATATATATAAAAATGAATAAAGTGCTTGTGCTAATTGCAAATATATTCCTATATGTATGTTATACTACCCTCTGCTGTTAAAAACCTATATTACAAGTGTATTTGCCTTAAATTTCATTAAAAACATGTATTAATCATAGGCGAAATAAAATCAACATAACACTAGTATCTAAAAACCTTCTCACATATAGAATGTGTATAAATGTTTTCAATACAAAAAGAACGTTAAAAATTGTATACGTGTATTATTAAAGTGCTTGTGCAAATAGCCAAATAAAGTGCTTATGCTTATAATCATGTCTTCATACATAACTATAATATTGCACCCTCTATTTATAAATGATATTGCATTTATATTTTGTTAGCCTTTATTTTTAATAAGGAGACTATACTTAAGTAATCATTTAACCCAGGCTTTTTACCTGCATCCAGGTATACTTGCCACCGCAATTCCTTACTTTCCAAGATCTCTTCCCATATTCCACCCCTCACATCCTTTCTAACTTGTTGGAGAGTAAAAAAATAAAATTTGCAACCTCTTTGCTATGTTTGAATAATGCATTTGTCTCTTTTCCCTTTTGAATGTCGTAGACATGTTCGTATATTCTTTTCTTTAACTCTCTTTCAGTTTTTCCTACATAATATGACGAACGCTTGTCACAGGTTGCCAAATAAACCACTCCTTTTGTATCACAGTTATAGCAACTCTTACTTTTGATTAAGATATCTCTACTTGCTATAAAAATTTCACTCTTATTGATTACATAAGGACATTGATTGCACCGACCACATCTGAAAGTTCCAACTTTTTTAATACTGTTGTTCTTAAACTTTCCACTTTTCTTACTTTTTTCTAACATGTTCTTTATACATCTAGAATTTCTATATATAATTTTGGGCTTAAAACTATTAATTCCATCTATATCAGTTAGGGCAGCAAATTTATCCCATTCTGTTTTTAATATATTTCCTAAACCAATGTTTTGTGTATTATATTCTACAATGAGGTTTCTTTGGAACTGTTCTTCAACAGTCCCCTTCTTCTTACATTCTTCACGTAATGTTTTAAATTCTTTCATACCCATAATGGGTTTGAATCTGTCTGCCCTACCCTTTTCCAATTCTCTTCTTATATTGGTCACAAATTCTTTTGGATAACCCCTTTCTATAAACATCTTTTCTAGTTTATTGCACTCAATTTCGAAATCATCATCCAAGCTGGTCATCCTGGATCCCCTCACAAACTGCCCCTTTACTATATTTCGCTTGCAGTGCAGGGGATGAGCACTGTCGAAATGTAGATATGAGTTGCAATAAGTACTTTTTCTATATACTCTAGATGCAGAATTATTAAGTATGTCATTCTTAACCAATTCAATATCTAGAAACTGCAATACCTCATTACTAATATTGTAAGTAAACTTTAGAAAGTTTGTGGTGTGACCAATATATTCAATGAATTCCATAAACCTATCCTGTCCCCCCATCCAAAATATAACTATGTCATCAAGGAATCTTCTATACAGAATCCATTCCTTGTTGAATTCAGAATTCAAAATACATTTTTCTTCCCATTTGGACAAAACTATGTTGGCATATGTGGGTGCACATGCCGCTCCCATGGATACACCTGTCTTTTGTTGAAAGTATTCTCCATCAAATATTAAAAAATTGTATCTTAAAACAATGTCCATGAGAGCTACCGAGAGTATTTTGTCTTCCTGGATCATAGCTTTGTCCTGAAGTATACATTCTTCAAACATGTCCATACCACAGTCATGTGGTATGCTGGAAAATAAGTCAACAATGTCTATAGTTATAAATAAAAGGTCAGTGCTATACAGATCAGGGGAAAGTTGTTTTAAAAAATCCCATGAATCTTTTAAAATAATTTCATTACTTGTCCATATGATTTTATTTCGCCTATGATTAATACATGTTTTTAATGAAATTTAAGGCAAATACACTTGTAATATAGGTTTTTAACAGCAGAGGGTAGTATAACATACATATAGGAATATATTTGCAATTAGCACAAGCACTTTATTCATTTTTATATATATATATTTTTTTGTACATTGTTATCAAATGTATTGAATATTCTTGTGTTATTTGATTGTTTGAAAAGTTTCATGTTCAAGTGCAATGGTTTTAACTTCATTTTAATTTAATTCATTAATATTTATGAGGCCATTTTTTGATTTGTTTAATTCAAATGCCTAAGACATGATTCATTGGTCATTGGGTTAATCAGATTAGTATATATATAATTAATTCATGTTGATTCGTTGTCTGATGAAGTCCATTTGTTTTGGATGAAAACACTAGGAAACAGTATTGTGTGAAGTGCGTTAATGTGTTGAACGTGAAGTTTATGTTATTTCATTAAACACGGTTACAAAGAGTTACGGAAGGTTTTGGGAGTTCTTTTTTGACTTTCCTGCACTCCTTTTTGGAATTATATATATATATAGATATATATATATATATATATATATATATATATATATATATATATATATAGATATAGATATATATATATAGATATAGATAATAAATATATATATATATATATATATCTACATATATATATAAATATATATGTAGATATATATATATAAGGGCCATCAGTATACAGGAAAAGGGAAAGTATGCCCTGTAGATTTTCAAGCAGTTTCGCCTGTAAATCCAAAACATTTGATAGAACAGGCAGAGGGAATAGCTAGGCAACAGTACTCCTTTATTTACAGTTTCATTTGTAAAGGTCACATCACAGTAATTTTTTCAAGCCCCCCTTTTGAATCCTAGTTGCACTAATACATTGTGTCATAGTTAAGGTGGAGGTGGTCTAGAAACTGGTATTAAAAAGTTGAGTTCCTGTTATTAAATTTGGCACAGTGGTATCTGATTAAAGTAATGTTTTAAAAAAGTGTCTTTTAGACTTATTTATTTATTTTTGATTACTGGGTAGGTGGGCTGATCAACAGACCTTTTTCAGCCACAACCAGAGCTGCAAGGACACAAGTGTACATAGATGACATTAAGAGAAGGATAAACTACTTGAGTAAAAAATAAGTATGCAATTTTGTGCTTATATATAATATTCACAAGTGACGTAACTGTAAAGACATTGAGTTAAGCTGATAGTTTGATGGTGTGTCTCTCTGCTATAAGATGGGGGGGGGGGGTCTTCTCACTTCTTTGTTATCTGATATTTAATAGCCTAGAGGGCTTCCTCTGTACTTTAAGTGCTAGCCAGAAAGTTTGAGAATTCATTTTATGCTCAACTTGTGAGAGACTTGCTTGGCTACAATCACCTGCATTAGAAGCTGAAGTTAAGTGCAGACTTGCAGTGGTGTATTTTAGTCTTTTGTTAAGTACAAACTTGCAGTTTTAAAAGTACTGTATTTCATTTTTTCTGTTACCTAATTGTGTGTTTCACTGTATAGTGTGCTGTGTGTCTCTGCAGTTCGTTCCCCACCTACCCTCCCTGTTCTTGTCTTGGTGGCACTGGAATTGCCCGCCCCTCCTGTAAGTCTGTATTAGAACACTTCTGGGTCCATCTCATTTGCTCACTTAACCGAGTACAGTGAGATCATATTCTGAGCCTAGTGTTCACTCTACTTAATACAGAGAGAAGATTTGAGAAGGCCAACCCACTTAGGGTTCTTCCTTCCTCTCTGCTTGCACTTTACTAACAAAAAAAATCCACTTCATTCATCTGCTTTTAGTGTATTTGTGTTTCCTCCTACTTTATTTTGTTTTTGTCTCTTCTTATAGCTACTCAATTTTATTTCTTCTGCTGCATTTATTTCTGCTTGTTAATAGCCTGACTAAATTGTAACTGTTATTCTAAGTCTTTTGGTTTAAGCACTTGGGCTTCATACAGGTGGTTTTACATTAAGAAGGATTGTGGTCTGCACTATTGTGGCAGGACAGGTAGCTTACATCCTTCTAAATTGGGAACTGCTGAGTGAAGGCTCAGTGTCTGCTATTCTAAAAGTGTATTAGTTCTGGTTTAAGCACTTAGGCTTCAGGGCCAGTTAATCTACATTAAGAAGGTTTGTGGTCTGCACTCTTGTGGGACGAGAGGCTGGATTCTTCCCTTCTGTGCTGGGAATTTCTGGTCACAGGCTTATTGTGCCTGCTTACTTGAACTGTTTCTTTCTGAGATTGGTGTGCCTTTTTGCTGTAGCATAGACCAGATTCAGGTCTGCTGAATCTAGATTTGTTTGTATAACCTGAGCACTGATCAAGGCCATATTTTATTAGAGAAGGTTCCCTTGCACCCTTGTAGCAGGAGTGTGCAGTTAGAACTTGTCTGAAGACTGCTGGAACAGGGCTCAGTTTTAAGCTTTTTTCTGGTTAATTGGGTAACTTGTTTAAATCAGTTTGTTTGTTTTCTGTTGTGTTTTATATATATATATATATATATATATATATATATATATATATATAAATATATATAAATATATATATATATATATATATATATAAATATGTATATAAATTGCACTTTATTCATCTGCTTTTACTCTATTTGTGTTTCTTCCTGCTTTATTACTAGGGGCATTGACTGCAACTCTGATCTGAGATGTATAACAATAAGTATCCTTTTCTTTGCATTTTGAAGTGTTTTTTGATTGTATTTGCTTTATTTTCTGGAAAAAAAAAAATATATATATATATATATATATATATATATATATATATATATATACTTGTTTCCCACCTTTCTAAGCTAGTATACTCTAGTTTTCAGGTTAGTGCTGAATTCAGGGCTGTGTTACAAATCTCTGTGTTTGCCCATACCTTACTTGGATAGAAGGAAGTTTCTCTGTTCACCTGTGAGAGAGCGGAGCTTTGACCAGCCTATCTGTCCCTGGAGGAGTGGTTTCAGCCCAGAAATTAGTAGTTTATTGGCCATTTTGGGGTAATTTCTCTCTCTTTCATTTCCCTGCTGTAAAAAACGCATTTGCCCAGTTTTGCACGCCGGGCAGCGCCGATTAACTAGGGTAAAAGTATTCCCGACTCCTCTTCAATTTTTCCCTCGGAACTAGACAAACTTTCAATTTAAGCACACAAGCCATTCATTTCTCAGCCCGGCACTTACTCAAAACTCATAGCAAACACTTATAAACCCTAGCACTAGACCCGCCTATAATGTACAGAAGGACAAGGCTCTCTATTCGACTTTACCAGCCATTCAGTAAAATAGTTCACTGTACCTATCCAGGCATGTCCAAAGGGCAGTTTCAGGTGTACTCTCCAGTCCAGCTGGTCAATTTGGGCATTTTGAGCCAATGTTACAACTGGCTCATGTACACAGACAACCTTCTCCTCCTGCCACTAAACACTAATACATGCGAGAGATGCAATTATGCAGCCAAAACTGGAGGCTAAGCTCTCTCAACCCAAAACTGGATCAGAAAGTCAAGAGGAGAAGGGAAATACTTGCATCACACCACCAGTCTCTCATAGACCCATTAAACCAACTTGGGCAAAAAACACACACAAATGCACGAAAACATACTCGGAGGCTCTAAATAAAAATCTGCAAAAGCAACAGAGACCTGCAAAAACAGACATCCAAGCAACCTACACCCCCTAACACAAACCATGAAACACATACTTCAGAAAACCAGTGTGCCATGCAATTGCAGCCCTTAAGGCAAAATAACATACCCAGCATACTAATAATAGGTGACTCTATAGTCAAGCACACTGACGTCCCACTCACTTGGCTGAATAAGGAGATGGTTACTGTTAGCTGCCTGTCGGGTGTCAGGATCCGCCACATAACACAAGCACTCAGGTCACTCCAGAACAAGTACAAATACGACTCTGTCATTGTCCATGTTGGTGTGAATGACCTGAGCCATACCTCCCTGGACTACATGAAAATAGATGTGGAAGAGCTCTCTTATCACGTAGCCCAGGCCGGTATGACCCTGACCCTGAGTAGCATCCTGCCCTCACCAAGAATGTTACCGCAGTATAAAGAAAAACATATCAATTTCAACAATTGGCTAAGTTTCTGGGTGTCATTCAAAGGGGAACCAGTGTCTGTTCGCATGGGATGTCATGCTCTATAAGCCACGCTGCTTCGCTAGAGATGGCTTGCACCTATCACCCTTAGGCTTTAGAATACTGGCCAAGGCTCTTGCCACCCCCATAGTGCCTTTTTTAGGCAAGGCTCAAAAGACAAACCCACCACCGCAAATAGCACAAGTAACAAAATACCGAGGGTAATGCTACTCAGTGCCAAAGGTCTAAACCTCAAAATGCACACGCTCAAAGCACACCTCAGTATGGAGAAAATTGATATACATGCAGTAACAGAAACCTGGTTTAAGGCTTCAGAGAGCACCCCAGCACTACCCGGCTACAACTCATACCGTACATTTCGGCCACAGAACTCTGACCGAAATACAAAAGGCGGGGGTGTATCCATATTCATAAAGGATTCCCACATCTGCAGGTTAGTGGCACAACACAATGCTTCAGAGATCATCCACATGCAACTAACAACGGGCAAAACTGCAGTTCAAATTGTAGCTTGCTACAGATCACCCACCATGTCCCAGGACCCCCATTCTAGAAACACTGGGAAACATAAAGGTCCTTCCAAACACCCTAATATTGGGCAATTTCAGTTACCCAAACATTAACTGGGAGAACTACTCAAGTACTAACTCCCTTGCCCAACATTTCCTAGAATTTATAAATTCAAGCACCCTGGATCAGCTGGTCAACACTCCCACCAGAGGTGACAACATATTGGACCTGGTCATCACCAACATGGGTGACCGGTGTTCCACACCGGAGGTCAACCCCTCGCTGGTTAGATCTGACCATAAACAAATCACTTTGGATATCCACATTCCGTCCCCACCCCTGGACAAGGAAGCTACCGTCAAAAACTTTTCAAAAGCAAACTTCACATTACTTAAGACCGAGGTAGAAAGTTTCAAAGCCCCCATGCTAAAGGATAACGCTGTCCAAGCTGCAAAAGCCTTTACTAATGCATTCTACAGGCACCTACAAGAATGCATGGATCATGCTATCACAAGCAAAACCAAGACTCACTCCTCCAAGAAAAGGAAACCAGTCTGGTGGACTCCTGCCATAAATAAGCTATACAATAGAAGGAGGAAACTAGTACAAAAAAGAGTAAAATCCCAAGAAGCGAAGAAATCCCTGATCAGTATCAGCAAGAAACTACGATCCCTCATAAAATCATCCAAGGCGAGCTTCGAAAGACAAATTGCCAAGGACACCAGAGATAACCACAAGGCATTCTTTAGCTATGTCAAGAATCTAAGTGGCAATGCTCAGATCTGCTCAGAGTTAGTGCAGAATGGTACAAAATACACTGAACCGACCAATATCGCCAACATCCTGGCAGACAGGTTCAGCTCAAACTTCACCCTTCCCCATCCCCAAAAGGGCCCATAACCATACCAGAAGAATGTAGATCCCCTGAAATCACAGGCACTCAGGTTAAAACAGCCCTCTCCAAAGCCAAAAACACAGCATCAATGGGACCAGACGGTGTCTCAGGCTGCATCCTACATGAGCTCAAAGACAAACTAACCCCTCACGTAAACACACTGTTTAAACTCAGCCTCTCCACAGGCTATGCACCCATAAAGTGATGCACTGCAATGGTTATTCTGCTCCACAAAGGTGGAGCCACAACAGTCCCCAGGAACTATCGCCCTGTAAGCCTGACTAGCTTGGTCTGCAAGTCTATGGAGCGCATCATCATGGAACTCATTAACAGAGACATTCGGAACCTCCAAACACTTGACCTTACCCAGTTTGGTTTTGTTAAGGGCAGATCGTGCCTCCTAAACCTGGTGGACTTCTTTGAGACAATTACCAAGGATATAGACAAGGGAAAGGTGGTACACACAGCCTACCTAGACCTTGCAAAGGCCTTTGACACCATTCCCCATTCTGATATTATAGACAAGCTCACCAACCTGAACATAAACCCCTATGTCACAGGATGGGTTGCCAACTGGCTCATGGACAGAACCCACATGGTGAGAGTTGCAGGAGCAAGGTCCGACTCTAAACCGGTTACAAGTGGCATTCTCCAGGGCTCAATCCTAGGACCCCTCCTGTTCAGCATATACTTCTCAGAGGTACAGGCAAGCACAGGAGGACTATGCCTGACCAAGTTCGCAGATGACTGCAAACTAGGGGCTATAATTGACTCTCTGGATGACACAGACATCCTCCAAAAGGGTCTCACTGAGACGGATACCTGGTGTCAAAATCATGGCCTCAAGCTAAATGCCAAAAAGTGCATATTCATCCCCTTTGGAAAAAACAAAGTACCCACAAAGTACCACATAGGTGATAGTCCCTTAAATATGGAAGACGTAATAAGGGATCTGGGAACCCAAGTAGATAGTAATCTCTCCTTTGATAATCACATTGCCAAAGTGGTTAGAAAATCCTTCTACATGGCCCACCTAATCACATAAGGGTTCGCATCCAGATCAAAAGAGTTCATTGTGCCCCTCTACTCCTCACTCATCAGACCTATCATAGAGTACAATGCCCCATTTGGGATGTTCCTTACAAGACACCTGCAACAGCTGGAAAGACCACAGAAGTACCTCACCAAGAGGATCACTGGCCTCAAACAGATGCCCTATGCTGCTCGACTGAAGAACCTCCAGCTGTACTTGGTTGTATACCGCCTACTCAGAGGTGATCTCTGCCTGACATACAAGGCCATGTCCAACCCAGAATTGATGGACATGCTCCACCTAAAGAAAACCTTATCCCCTCGAGCCACACGCTCTAGGGATCTAAACCTCACCACAACAATAAGTAGGACGTGCTAGAGGGATATATTCCTGTCCCAGAGACTTCCGAGCAGGATTCCAATCTACATTAGGTAGAGCTCCTCGCTAAGACTCTTCAAGAGAAACCTTGATGAGTGGATGAGAAACAGAAAGTTTACCCCAGGGATCACTTCAGTGTCTGTGCTGGACAGAGGCACAGGGAACTAATCTAAGGGGGCGGCAAAAGCCAACACATTCTAGCTAGGCTTATAAATGCCTTTGGGCAGACAGCCTCGTACCTAACTATGAAACTGTAAGTGCAGGTAATATGTGACTAGAACATGGGATGTTGTAACACCAGCCCTTTTCTTTGTGTCATGAACATTTAAGATTTCTTCAAGAATTAGATTCACTCACAGATTCCGTGGTTGTTTTGCATTTTCACTTCTGCTTGAAGGCGATTCCAAATGCTTGTGTCTAGCTTAGATAATGCTCTTTTTTCTGTGGTTGTGTTAAAGTGTGGTCTGATGAGTGTTAAGGATTGTTAACAGCTACCCAATGAGCCCTCATGTTTGCAATTTCCTGATAATGTTTTTCCCCGTCATTCTAGGAATGTGTTTTTCTGCCTCTGTTTAAAACATGTGAAAGTTGACTCCAGAATAATTGTATGTTGTAAGTCAGTTAGTGGAAAAATGGCAGATACTTGAGATTTTTGATGTATGTGAAAGAGAAGGGCTACGTGCACAAATTGGATGCCATAAATGGAACACATTTAGGAACATAAATAAAGGAGCAATACCAGGCAAGTAATTGCAGAGGCCATGAGATTCCTAGCCATAATGCACATTTAAATGTACACACTAAAGGTTATTGCCACCTTTCACAACCACTTATTTGCTCTCGCTTCCCAGATTGAACAGTGCTGTCCATTTTAGTCTTGGTGTAAATCTGAGTCTACCTTTCCATTCATCAAGACTAGCCTTAATGGTAGCAAAAGTAATGCTTTGTGTAATCTGTGGAGGTAATGTATTTGGAGCACAAGTCTGATAAATGTAGAACTCTGCATTTCTCTCTCGTTTTCCTTGCAAGTGTTAATTTGTAGTTGATCACTAACTTTCTGATCTTATCTCCCTTATGGCACCTTTCTGTGACTATTTACATGTATCAGGACAGTGTAGGTGTGGTGTGGGCTTGGGGGGCACATAAAGATGTATAACACAGACAGTGTAGATGGAAGGAGTGCTGGGGGGGCATACAAATGTATAATACAAACAGACTGACAGTGTAGGTGAGAGTTGGCTGGGGGCATCCAAATGTGTAACGCAGACAGACTGACAGTGTAGGTGGAGGGAGGGCTTGGGGGACATAAAAATGTATAAGACAGACAGACTGACAGTGTAAATCCAGGGATGGCTGTGGGGGGCATACAAATGTATAATACAGACAGACCAACACTGTAGGTGGTGAGATGACTGTGGGGAACATACAAATGTATAACACAGACAGACTGACAGTGTAGATGCAGGGAGGGCTGTGGGGGGACATGCAGTTGTATAACACAGACAGACCGATGTGTAGGTGGTGGGAGGGCTGGGGGACATACAGATGTATAGCAGACAGACTGACAGTATAATTGATTGGAGGGCTGGGAGGACATATACATGTATAACACAGACAGACTGACATAATAGGTGGAGGGAAGGGTGGGGGACATACAAATGTGTAACACAGACAGACTGCCAATGTAGATGGAGGGAGGGCTGTGGGGGTATACAAATGTATAACATAGACAGACCAACAGTGTAGGTGGTGGGAGATCTGGAGAGATATAAATATATAACACAGACTGACAGCGTAGGTGTTGGGAGGGCTGGGGAGACATACAGATGTATAACACAGACAGACTGACCGTGTAGGAGGTGGAGGGGCTGGGGGGACATACAAATGTAACACAGACAGACTGACAGTGTAGATGGAGGGGGCTGGGAGGATATACAAATGTATAATGCAGACAGACTGATAGTGTAGGTAGAGGGAGGGCTGGGGAGACATAAAAATGTATAACACAGACTGACAGTGTAGGTGGTGGGAGGGCTTGGTGGTCATACAAACATGTAAAAGACAGACTGACAGTGTAGGTGGTGGGAGGGCTGGGGGACATAAAAATAAGGGTTGGGGGACATTCAAATGTGTAATACAGACAGTGTAGATGGTGGGAGGTCTGGGGGGACATACAAATGTAATTCACAGGCTGACAGCGTAGGTGGAGGGAGGGCTGGGGACATAGAAGTGTATAACAGACAGAGACTGACAGTGCAAGTTGTGATGTAAAAGGGTGAACACATTAAGGAGAAACACGAGCAGAGAAGGGGACATTATGGTATTGGGAGTACTATGATGAAGGACAAAGTTAGGTGAGGACCACCTGCCAAGCTGTAACACTGGAGAAATCAACCACAAGCGAGTCAGCTGTGCCACTGACATCATGGCTGGGTCCAAGCAGGGCCTCTTGGTGATCAGGGCCATGTAGCTGTTCAACTCCTCCAATCATATGAGGATGCACTCCATGCAAATATTCAGCTCCTCCACACACGAGGATATGCTCCAAACAGGTATGCAACTCCTCTAGCCACATGATACAATTCATGCAGCTGTGCAACTCTCCAGTCTCCTGATGATGTGTTCCTTGGCGCCTTGCAGCTCCTCTGTTCACATGAGAATGAGGTCCAGGTGCCAGGTTGGGTTTTCAGCAGCACCTACTTCCTTATCAGCCTGTGCTCCTCCTGTTAGGTGACCCCAAACTTCCACTCCTCGATGATGACTCTACAGCACCCCACTGGAGGGAAGCAGTATCATAATCTACCAGTGAACCCTTCTGGCCACCACCCACTGGATGACATTCTTCACCCTACAGAGCGGCAGGCCTGGAGAATGCTATGGACCTAGCAGGTGGTGGCATACTTCTCAGATGTCCAGATTTTTCTCATTTTTGGTCTATTTCATAAAATTTGTGGTTTTCTGGTGAATTGCTGAGGATTGAAGTCACCAAATAATGACATACATTTGAGTTTCAGACTTCACTCCCTTCAGAAAATGCATAATAATGTAAAACCTGTTATTCCAGAAGCATTATTAGGAGCAATATTTAAAATATGTCCCTAGTTTTGGGCCTTTCCCACCCCCATTTATTTCTGGCTTTGTCCAGAGTTCTTGCAGTGCGGGATTGACAGGTATGGGGGTTGGTGAGGTTGCTGCAAGATGCATTGAACACTGATGTACCCCATTTTGAGCCACAGGTGTAATTGCAGAAAAAAATTGTAAATGAAGAAAAGAAGAATAACAAAGATATCAGAAGAATCGATCAAAACCATCATTTATCATCAGGATGTGCAGTTTGTTTTACAGCAGGTATTGCAAGGAGAACAACAGTCAGCAAAGCAGTGGCAGTTTTAAAGCCCAGGAAATACTTATTACAGCACAGATGGATATCACTGTGGGTATTGTGGGATGTGCCCTGTCCTGTTCATGTTGGACACTGCCACACCTTAGGAATGGAAGACACTGGTGTGGAATGGTTTACAGAACATGGTATATACCAATACATTGCACATAAAATGCACAGCCCATTGAGGTAAGAGTATGTGCTTGTGCCACACCAAAACACTGGGAGGCACAGCATAGGGTGCCACATATCCCATGCCATAGTGTAGCACCAAGATACCTAGATAAATACCAGCACCCTGGCAGTATCACTGCATCTTCCAGCAAGACAACTAACTTCAGAGGTACACATTTGCACTGTTGATTGTTATACCTGCACTATTCACACTATACTTGGCAAACTGAAGAACATTGGATGGAAACTAGTGCATTTGCAAATGCCAGGCAGAAAGGGTCAATGTGCATGTCATGCTGGGGATACATCTCAGTAATACAAGTACATATCATTTTGGGGAGACCTGCACCCTCACTGGCTGAGTTACAGTCAGGGCAGTGCATTCTTCTATAGAATGGCATTGCCATCAATACGTAACAATAAGTCATTAAACTTCACTGATATGCATGCAGTTAACATCCTGTTTGCTATACAAAGTATTATACAAAAAGCAATGACTATAGTATTTAGCAGTAGTTTAATCAAGGACATTACAGAGCAAAATAGGTGTATGAAAACTATGCAGATTTGCAACCAACAAAATAAATGTACACTGGAGAGATGCATCTTCCTCCTCTGGCAGGAAGATGCTGTTCTCCTCTATCATAGTAGTAGGCGAAATACAAAAATACCATAAAATACAATGAGCATACCACATATGTGGACATCATTACAAACATCTAAAACATAAGCAGTGTGCCCCCATATTTGTAACAACAATAGTTAGGTTGGTATATGTACAGCAGTACTCAAGTCTCTCTCCCTAACCTCTTTTTACCAATTCACACAGAAGGACAGTGGTGACTCTTAAGGTCACTGTGACAGTGCCAGCACTCTTCACCAGTGGGGGTGATGTTAGTGTATCACTCGCTGCCCTGGAAAGTGAGAGCTAAGAATCCACCTTGTCCTGGTAATGGAGGTGCAGCAGGTAGGGAAAAATCTTAGTTTCTCTGCTGAACCATGCAGGAGTACCCCCCTAACCCTAACCCCCCCCCCCCCAGAAACAGTCCTTGAAAAAAACATAACCGCATTGCCAGTTGTAGCAGAAACAAAGGTAATAGTTATTTTGTGTAGATGCAGATTGTGGAAACCAACTGATTCTCATCAGTGGGCAGCATGGCAGTGCAGTGGCAACCTGTAGCAACACAGTCACAATAGACATGCTCATCTTTCGGAGTAAGGCATTGTATGATTCATGGTAGCCTGTCTGCAGTTACAAATTCTGAGCAGCATGGCACTGCAGATCTATATGTGTACATTATGTCCCATTGCACCCCATTTAAGGATGCTTGAAGGGAAGTCATTCTGGCCGGAGAGGAGTTGTACATAAGCTATCTTGGCATGTGCAGTTCATATTTTGGATGACCATGCATTTGCAGGGACAGGCAGGAAACCCATGGCATAGGGTAATGTCAGCAGTGTGTTTTATTAAGGCAGTCAATCAGAAATAATGGAATTACTTCATTAGCTAGTTGGTACACTGCATGGCCAGTATTGGTGCAATAAACACCACAGTCACCATTGTAGATCTCATTGCACTGTTATGAGAGATTTAACATTCACTGAGAGACCTATTTGGAGAATGGCTTCCTGATAAAGACTATACAACACATCAGTTGTGGTAAAGTGAAGACTGTCCATTGGCAGTTGAAGGTGCAGATTTGATTTGTTAAGGTTTTCTTTTTTTTGTTGGTTTTGAGGAGGTGCACAACAACAACCTTTAACAACTTGGGCTTACAGGACTTGGAGAGTTGGCCAGGGTTGAGGGAGAGCAGACCCTACATAGCTGTATTCATCAGCAGCCCACCTGTAGCAGTGCTGAATGATGGCACTCACTACAGTAACACTATAAGAAGCCAACACAACCAGATGGGGAGTGCTGGAAAGCAGTCCTGCTGCTTCAGGTATCCGGTTCCATGTCCAGGGGGCATCCTACTACCCCTGTACTTGCCTTATGTGGCAGGTGCCATGCACAGGGAGAAGTGTTGGGTGTGAGAGATACACTAGATACATAAGGCAGGCTATCGATGTGTGCACATTGAACACACACATGCTTGTATTGCTTTCAGGTTACATGCTTGTTCACATACTGATTACTGACTGTTTGCCACAGTAGTTTGTATGTGCAAATACTCCAGATGCATTGCGCTGTTCAAATAGCCTGTGAAAATGCAGTTTAGAAAGCAAGCCACATGCCATGGGTGGTGGACAAGTGCATTTGAGAGTGACCATTGTATCGCTAGGCAGTAGCCATAGTTGTAGGCTCTGGCTCAGAAATTGTAGTTTATTGGCTGTTTGGGCAGCGTTTCCATCCCTTTCAACTTTCTCTTTTAAAAGCCCACGTTTGCACTTGTTTCCCACCTTTCCTGTAACTAGTCTAGTCCAGATACAGATTTGCTGTATCCAGGACTGTTTGTAAGTTTCTGAGCCCCCCAAGCCTTTCTGTGTTGGAGGGAAGTCTTCTAGCTAATCAGTGGGATTGGTAAGCACTAGGTAGCCTATCTACCACAAGAAGAGTAGTTTCTATCCCAGAAATTGTAGTTTATTGACCGTTTGGGCAGTGTTTCCATCCCTTTCAACTTTCTGGTTTAAAAGCCCGCATTTGTGCTTGTTTCCTGGCTTTCCTGTAACTAGTCTGGTCCAGATATAGATTTGCTGTATCCAGGACTGTTTGTAAGCTTTTGAGCCCCCCAAGCATTTGTGTGTTGGAGGGAAGTCTTCTAGCTTATCAGTGGGATTGGTAAGCACTAGGTAGCCTATCTACCACAAAAGAGTGGTTTCTGGCCCAGAAATTGTAGTTTATTGGCAATTTGGACAGTTTTTCCACCCCTTTTAAGTTTCTGGTGTAAAAGCCTATGTTTACACAGGTTTGCGCTTGTTTAAGCTCCGCAGATCAAGTTTTGGCATCCTGCAGACTAGAGCATCAGGAAGGAGAAAGAGATACTCTTAAGTGCCTCCATTTAGATGTAGTCATTTTTTTAACTTAATTGCATTTATTTCAACTGTATTTGCTTTAATATTGCTACACACTCAAGTATGCTAGCTTGCACTGCATTTGAATTATTTTTACTGCTGTTTTAGCTGCATTTCTGTAAAAAAAAAAAAAAAAAACAAAAGTTCTAATCTTGTTTCCCGCCTTTCCTGCAACTTGTCTAGTCCTGATAAAGATTTGCTCTATCCAGGAATGTTTGTAAGCTTCTGAGCCCCCACCAAGTTTTTCTGTGTTGGAGGGAAGCCTTCTAGCTTATCAGTGGGAGTGATAAACACAAGGTAGCCTATCTACCACAAGAGGAGTGGTTTCTGACCCAGAAATTGCAGTTTATTTGCCTTTTGGGCAGTTTTTCCATACCTTTCAACTCTCTGGTTCAAAAGCTCACGTTTGTGCAGGTTTGCGCTTGTTTAAGCGCTGCACAGCTGCACCGAGCTGTGGTAAACTATTACGGGTGCTAGAAAGTCTGCTCTTCAGTTTTTCCCCTTAGATCTTGCTAGTTCTCTCTCTCTCTCTCTCTTTCTCTCTCTTGCACTTCAAATAGCTTAATTGCTTTGCACTTCAACAGGTTTTGTAGCAATTATTGTAGCACACCCAAGTGCCATAAGCACTAGTCGTTCTTCACAGAAATAGCTCCAGTACATAGCAGTTGCAAACACCCCTCCTAGCCTGATTAAAGGGCAGTTTCCTGTGCTTTCTCCTATTAACGTGGTGTACTTAGGCATTCTGAGGCAGTGTAGCAACTGCCTCATGTAGACAGACATCCCTCTCCTCTTACCTCCCAACACTCAGACTTGTGAGAGATTCACTTATATCATTAATTGGAAGCTATGCACTCTCCAGCCAAGACTGGACTAGCTGGTCAGGAGGAGAAGGTCAACACCTGCACCACACCACACCACATGGAACACACAACCCTCCAGAACACCCACCATCACAACTCTCACATAAAAACACAAACCACACACCCACCTTCGCAGAGGCTCTCAATAGAAATTTACACAAACAGCAGAGGCCTCCAAGACTTAAATGCACTCACCACAACACAGCACAAACCACAGGAAACACAGCTCACCTCCACAGTGTGCCCCTCAACATATGCTCCTAAGGCTAAACACCTTGCCCAATACATTAATCATAGGTGGCTCAGTAACAGTCAACTGTTTATCAAGTGCCAGAATCTGACACACAACACATCCACTGTGGTCAGTCCACAAGTACAAGTATGACTCTGTCATTGTTCATGTGGGTGTGAATGACCTGAGATCCACCTCCCTGGACTACATGCAAAGAGACATGGTGGAGCTGTCAGATTGTGGCCCAGTCAGGTATGACCCTAGCCCTAAGCAGTATCTTACCATCACCCAGAATGATACCGCAGTACGAACAAAAAAATGACTTCAACAATTTGCTAAGTTTCTGGAGTCATTCTAAGGCGATCAAGTATCTATCTGTTTGGGATAACATGATTGACAGACCTCACTTTGCCAGAGATGGCCTGCATCTGTCACCCCTAGTTTTCCGGGTACTGGCTAAGACTGTTGCCACCCCTATAGTGCCTTTTTTAGGTGGCGTTCCAAAGACCAAATTACCACCGTAACAGCTATAAATAAATGTAGTCTTGAGGGTCATGCTGCTCAACGCTAGAAGTCTAAATCTCAAGAAGCACTCGTTCGAAGCAGTCCTCAAAATGGAGACCATTGACATTTGTGCTGTAACGGAGACCTGGTTTAAAGTGGCAGAAAGCACCCCTGCACTACCAGGCTATAACTCATTCCACACCTTTCGACCCCGAAACATGGACTGAAGCTCCAAAGGCAATGGTGTCTCCATATTCTTAAAGGATAAGCACACCTCCAGACTAGTAGCCCAGCTTAACGCATCTGAGATACTTCAGGTGCAACTAACATTGGGTAAGATGGCAATCCAGGTCATAGCCACCTATAGGTCCCCAACCATGTCCCTAGACTCTCACTCCACGTTCCTAAACACCCTGGAATCTATCAAGGTCCAACTCAACACTCTCATACTAGGAGACTTCAACTACCCTTCCATCAACTGGGAAAACTACTCAAGGACAAATACTCTGGCCCAATGCTTCCTGGAATTCATCAGTTCCAATGCCCTGGACCAGCTCATTCTGACCCCTACTAGAGGAAGCAACATCCTTGACCTGGTTATTACTAACATGGGGAACCGTTGCTCTACACCAGTAGTCAATCCCTCCCTGGTCAGGTCCGACCATAAACTAATCACCATGGAAATTGACATCTCACCCACACCCCTGCAAAGGTAACCACCTTGAAAAACTTCTCCAAAGCTGACTTTGGGCTCCTAAAAACATAGGTGGCTTACTTCATGGCACTCATGCCAATGGAAAATAGCTGCATGACTGTCAGATCATACACCAGTGCACTATATGAAACAATAAACAAAACATGCTGGAGGGATAAATTCCTGACCCAGAGACTTGCCATTCTCTGGAATAGACGACCCATACATGTCAAGCAGAGCGCCTCCTTGGCCATCTTCAAAAGGAACCTTGACGATTGGATGGGAGATAGGAAATTCACCCCGGGGATCACGTCAGTCGCCCTGCTAGACAGGGGTCCAGGGAAATAAATATTGTGGGAAGAAATATCCAGGGAATTGTTATGGCTAGGCTTGTATAGGACCTAGGGACAATAGCCTAGTACCAACCTATGAACCTATGTACATAAATGCATGAAACTAGCCATACCCAACAAAACCAAGACACTCTCCTCCAAAAAAAAAATGAAGCCAGTCTGGTGGTCCTCTGCCATTAATAAACTCTACAACAGAAGGAAGAAACTGTTGCAGAAAAAGGTGAAGTCCCAAGACTGGAAAAACTCCCTTATTACTCTCAACAAAAAGTTGAGATCCCTCATGAAATCCTCCAAAGGCAGCTATGAAGGCAGAATTGCGGCAGACACGAAAAACAATCACAAAGCCTTCTATAGTTATATCAAGAACCTCCATGACAATAACCAGATTTTTTCTGAGTTACTGTACAATGGCACCACCTATACTGAGCCAATATATATTGCCAACATACTGGCCGACAGATTCAGTGCCAACTTTACCCCCCCACCAAAGGACCAATCACAATACTGGAAGAATGCCAGGCACCCAGCATTATTGCAGCACAGGTTAAAGCTGCATTGTCCAAGGCCAAAAATACAGCTTCCATGGGACCCGATAATATCCCTGTGTTCTACATGAACTACAAAGCGAACTGGCACGATATCTGTGTGCCCTGTTCAGTCACAGCCTCACCTCAGGCTTTGTCCCTTCCGAATGGTGCACTGCTACAGTCATCCCTCTCCATAAAGGGGAAGCAACTACAGACCCTGGGAATTATCACCCCATTAGCCTGACAAGTCTGATATGTAAAACTGTGGCGCATCATCATGGATCTGATTAACAAAGATACAGAAAATCTCCAAACTCTAGACCCCACGCAATTTGGCTTTGTGAAAGGGAGATCATGCCTGCTCAACCTGGTTGATTTCTTTGTGTCAGTCACTAGGGCTGTGGATGAAGGTAAGGCAGTGCATAGAGGCATACCTCAATCTGCCCAAGACCTTTGATACCTTTCCTCATTCAGGAATTACTGATAAACTCACCAAATTAGGCATCAAACCCTATATCCCTAGGTGGATTGCAAACTGGCTCACAGATAGAACACACAGTGTTAAAGTAGCTGACTCCAAGTCAGACTGCCGACCAGTCACAAGTGGAGTCCCACAGGGATCGGTGCTGCGTCCTCTCCTGTTCGGCATCTACTTCTCAGAAGTCTGGACCAACACAAAGGGACTCTGGCTGACCAAGTTAGCAGACAACTGCAAGCTGGGAGCCATTATTAACTCCCCAAGTGATGCAGACATACTACAGAAAGACCTCACTGAGACCAATGACTGGTGTCGAAACCATGGCCTTAAGCTTAACGCCAAAAAATGTGTTGTCATCCCCTTTGGCAAAAGCTCAGTTCCCACTAATTACCACATTGATGCGAGCCCACTGAACACTGAAGGTGTTATAAGAGATCTGGGGATTGAGGTTGACAGCAACCTCTTCTTCGACCACCACACTGCCACTGTGGTCAGAAAGTCCCTCTGTGTGACACATCTCATTACCAAAGGTTTTGCATCCAGGAAGAAAGAGGTCATTGTCTCTCTCTACTCTTCTCTCATTAGACCAATAATTGAGTATAATGCCCATTTGGCATGTACCTCACTAGACACCTGCAACAGCTGGAGAGGCCACAGAAGTGTCTCACGAAGAGGATCCTCGGTGTTAAACACATGTCCTACATGGACAGACTAAAAAGACTCCAGCTATTCTCGTCTCATATCGCCTACTACTTAGAGGCGATCTCTGCTTGACTTACAAACCCTTGTCTGACCCAGCTCTGTTAGAAATGCTACATATAAAGAAATCCCAATCCCTCCGCACGACACACTCCAGACACCTCAACCTCATTACCACAATCAGCAGAACATGCTGGAGGGACAGGTTTCTCATCCAGAGACTGCCCATGCTCTAGAATAGACTTCCCATACATGTTAACAGAACACCTCGCTGTCCCTCTTCAAGAGAAATCTTGATGAGTGGATGGGTAATAGAAGTTCACCCCGGTGATCACTCCAGTGGCTCTACTTAATAGAGCCATTGGGAACTTATGGGCGGCACGATGCCAGGGCATTTCTGTGGGCTAGGCTTGTAAAGGCTGCAGGGCCATTAGCCTAGTACACACCTATGAACCTATGTGTGCAGGTACTGCATTAAGATTAAGAAGCCTTAGCAACTTGAAAAATTCACTTCAACAGAGACAGAGAAGTTGCTTCAGACCCTGTGAATGCATGATAATTATGTTCTTAACATCAAAAAAGTGAACAGAGATTGTATATTTCAGGGCATTGTCATGGATGACAATGTTGGTCGTCACATGATTTACAGAAGCCTGTAGGCCATTTACATAATCCATCATACCTACATTAAGGCAAGTCTGATTGAACATGACAAAATGGCCACATGTAGAGTTTTGCCATCATGACACAATTTCACAGACAAAATACAAGCTCCTGGTATCTCTGGCTGGGAATAGAGAGGTCAAGTTGCTATGACTATATGCCATTAACATTAAGAGTTGATGAAACACTATCAGGTGATGGTGACTTATTCATGCCACAGATGGACAGCACATTACTGGTGTCAGTAATGATTATGGCTGTAGGCACCTTACCACCATCCATTAACACAGCAGCAGTGGCTCAGTAACGCATCCAGTCATCACCGATGTCTGTGGAAGGACAAGGCATCAGTGGCAGCCTGACACAAGGTGAACGGGCATCTCTTGCTCTCACAGGGATGGTGTAGCTGCAGAGCATGAGGAGCACCAGGAAGCAACATTACCAGAGGATTATGGCACCATGACTCCTGAATGGTTAATGACAGGGGTGTAGCACAGGGCATAAATCAGCAGATAAGGCGTGCCATGATCCAGGCACAGACAGAGGCCACAAATGCCATGCTGGTGATGATAAACTATATTGGGCAGCATGTGCGATATGAGAGCATGCAATACCTGCAATGGCAATGGAGTACATGCACAGAGAGCGGATCCACCCACATAGGGCTTTGGAGGGCCATTTTAGTGGTATTGCAGGTACAAATGTGTATAGTGATGGCGCTGCCTGCTGTAGTCCTTGCCATACCCATGTGCACCACTCCTCCATCTCCATTGTGAGTACACCACATGTTGTAGGTAGTATCTCAAGCAGTGGCATGATATAGCTGCCACAAAATGTTGATGAGCCAGCAATGCTATATGAGGGTCTCACTTGTGGATGTCGTCTCCATGGTGGTCTCCATCATGAAATTGAGAGGCAGTTACAGTCCACCATCATCTCTGCTTGCAGTTGATGATGGCAGTTTCATTTCCACCAGGGATCACCCCCTGGCCAAGGATATCCACAGTCTGGCACAAAACTATCTGTTGCTGCACTACCCCTGTTACACTAATGCCCATGCAGTTCTTTACCTTTTATTACCACTCTCTCTTTCCAGTGGTCCTTTGTAGTCACCATCAACATCTTTCCAACTCAGGACATACCTTACCCTCAGCCATTCACAACAATGAGTCCCCTGTATGTCACTGAGACCCACCCTGCCTGTACAGAAGATGACAACCCTGCTTTACCCACCCCTGTGTGTGTGTTATATGGGTATTTATTGTGTGATGCACTGTGTGCTGTACTGTACTGTGTGTGTGTGTGTGTGTGTGTGTGTATGTATGTGTATATATATATATATATATATATATATATATATATATATATACATACATACTGTGCATTTTTCATAACATGTATATGGATTTGCATGCTCTCTCTTTTATTCTGTGCTATTTACATTCTGGATAGTATCTCTGGATCAGAAGTCATCCATTTTCAGTGCAGTGGCATGTTGTGCCCACCTCAGCCTCACTTGCAGTAGCAGTTGACTATGTCTCTTTCATGGAGCTGATGGTAGGTCAGCCATTAATGTATCTATTTGTGACTCAGTGGCTGGCAAAGTACAACATGACAGCTTCTAGCTGCTAGTGCAGTCACTAACATTTGTTCAGTTATGCCTGCTATTAACTGCTAACATTGTAGCATGAGCAATGGCATTGTTCATGATGAAATAGTGAGATACAGAATCGATCATCTTGGTTCACTTTCCGTTTTATACATTTTTGAACTGCTTCATCATGTAGCCTTTCTTATTTGCATACATAGGTGCCCTCATTCCCATATTGTCTCTCATTAACATTAGTATATAGTCATTTAAAAATAATCCTGCCTATGCTATTTTTTGTGATACTGAAATAGTGCTAACCATGTCTTGGAATCTCTCACTTCTAGCTTATCTCTGCTCACTGAGCTTTTTTTTTTGCATAATGCAGACTGTTTTTTCTGAATAACAGATATTAGTATTAGTGTAGTATTGTCAAGGTGATGCTTGTTTTCTTAGCCAAAATACAACTGTTTTCTGTAATGTTCATTGCTCTGCTGAGGGTGACCTATTTGTATTTGCATATTTATCATTCTCCCTCTCCAGCACTTTCATGTAATGTGACAGGAGGTTGATACCTCTATACCACCCTCAGTTGTGAATGTCTGCTTTGCTTTAGTATGCTGGCACTAACATGCTTATTCTCCAGTCATTCAGGATACACCTTCCTCTCCAAAATGATGAGAGTATCGTGAGGAGCAGTTTCTCCTCTAATTAACCCAACATCTTGATCACATCTGCCTTGACCTCATCTGAATTTACTTCTTTTCCTGGCATCATTTTACTTAGTACTGTTATTACTTTTTCTAGGGTGGACTGCTTTTCCTCTCTTCCTTGAGGTTTTCTTTATTCAGAAATTGCTGGAAGTACTCCTTACACCTGCCTTTAACATCATATAGACTAATGAACAAGTTGTTGCTGGTATCCCTTATGAATGGTGTCTTAATTTCTTTCTCTTTCTATTTTTACAGTACAACTTGACAGTGTTTATTTGTGCCTTGCACTGAGTCAGTTTCCAGAAGCTGGTAGAGTGCCACTGATGCCTTATTATTTGCTATTGTGACTACCCTCATAGCCTCGTTAGCGAACCAGTACTACTCATTAGACTCGTCCATCTTTTCTATCTTACTCTGTCTCGATTGTACTAACTTCCTGTGCTTTTGCACTCTACTGCAAGCTTTCTTTACCTTTCCATACTTGGCTCAGCTACATATTTGAGGTAATTAATGTCTCCAAAACCAGCGCACTGAGATATCCTTCTAACAAAAGTGTATTGTGATTGGTGACTCAGTTTTCAGATCCACTGACTCTGCTTTCACGAGGCTGAACAAATAGAGGATGACAGCCTTTCTGGAACAAAGATCTCTGATAAATCAGAGGCCCTAAAGACCCTTAAGGCAAATCACCTTACCTTTAAGCATCTATTGCAAGACCAACAGTTACTGGAGAGCCAGCATTCTGCCTCCTAGTAGTCGTCTTTGGATTAGTGCTTCTGTTTTCTCCTGGTGAGAGAAGGAGTACAGGGACATTATTTCCTGGAGACTGCTGAACCCCAGAAAGCCTAATAACTGCTTTGTAGGTGTCAGCTTGGAACCTGTGCTTATATACTGATCCTGGTGAGAGTAGGAGCAGACTGCATTGATTCCTGACTTTCTGGTTGGCGAGTGAGTGTCTGTGCTTAACGTTCCTGATTGGTCTGGTTGCTGTCTTAGGCATCTACCAGAAAAAGGCTACAAGCCTACAGACCCTTGCATCGTCTGGGACAAGACTGTGGCTCACCAAAGAGGCTGTGGCCTGTTTCTTTTTTTGGGATTGGTGCTAACATTTTGCTTCTGGTGTGAGAAGAAGCAAAGGAGTATTGTATCCCAACATAGTGAAGCTGTGCTGAGACCAGCATTAGTAGTAACCAGGCAGTAGCTGTTCATGCAGCTCCCCTCTTGTCATTATTCTTGACAAGTTAATTCTTTGTTTTCAGTAAATACTGCTTGATTTCTTTCTAACTTTAGAATATCTGCCAAAATACTTCATCCTTAAATTTCAGGGTCTACTTATTAGTTTCCCTTTAAGTGTTTGGTAGTGCTCTGTACAGACTCACACACATCGAGTGACATTTTTCCTGTAAAAGCACAGTTGAAATTTCTCCAATATCTAGTTGCACACAGGACAACTAGTTTGCAGGGACAAGCACTGTCCACATAGTTGCAGACCGGATACTCTTGACAGTGATTGATATTTTCACTCCAACAGTCTAATCAATAAAAAAGGGTCTGTTGCCATGGATATGAACTTTCCTACTCTCTCCATTACCGGCTTGGTGGATATGGACATCCTGAGGCAATGTAGAAATTGCCTTATGTTTACTGACAAGAGAGTTAATTGTCAAACAAACTGTCACTGGAGGCAAAGCTGTCACATAAAAGTACTCATAATGTCACTTAGGTTGTCAACCCATCTCACACAATTCAAAGCAGACATATAGACCCACATATACTGAGGCACTTGCATGTAACCTTCCTAAACCACAAAGACCTCTTAGACAAACCTCAGCAGCCCCAAACGCATTCTTTCAAAACAACACCCACATCAACACACAGAGCTACATCTCATGGAGCCTCTACATCTGAGCCCTTAAGGCAAGTCACCACACAATCCAACATTCTGGTCATTGGAGACTCCATTGTAAGACACACTGATGTCCTCTCACCAGGCTGAGTAAGGAGAAAGTTACGGTCAGTTGCTTATCAGTGGCTGGGATCCACCACATTACACATGCACTCAGGTCATTGGAACACAATTACCAGTATGTCTCAGTCATAGTCCATGTGGGAGTAAATGACCTGAGACATACCTCCCTAGACTATATGAAGAGAGACATCATAGAGCTTTTGGAATATGTGTCTCAGCATTGAGCAGCATTTTACCTTCTTCATGGTTGATGCCACAATACAAACAAAAGATAATTGACTTTAATAATTGTCTTAGTTTCTGGTGTCATTCTAAGGGGGTGCAATATTTATCATTGTGGAAGAAGATGGTCAACAGACCACGCTGCTTTGCCAGAGAATTGTCTACACCGCTCTCCATTAGGCTTTGGAATATTAGCTAAAACATTGTATGTTACGTAGTCCTATCTTGCCTACATTCTTACCCATGGGTTCGGAGCTGAATATCGTCTCCGACTCGGCCGATTATACTAGCTCGAAGTGTTTCATTGGCTGGGCTAAGCAGGTATCCCAAGGTGCACTGCTCCATATCCCCAGATCTCGTTTGCCGCTCGTGTAGCTCGGACGTGGTCTCGCTTGGCTGTGGCAAAGTACCCTCTTTTTTTCTTGACTAAGAAAAGTTTTGATTTATATAAAAAGCTATTTTCATAGCTCTTGTCTAGTGTGTCTCAAATTGTCTAAAGTTGTTAGTTAAGATTGTGTTTGTGAGATTGTTGTGTGGTATCCCTCTTCTGTTCCCTTGGGCTAGGCCCGTTTCAGTTAGAGGGTCTAGTTCTCCTCTGTGCCTTCTGTGTCAGCCTGGTCCAAACCATTTAATTTAGAGGTTTCGGCTACCCTTCCTTGTGGGTTATTATCCCTTGTTTAAGTGTGTGCTAGTTTTGGTGTGGTTTGATCACTGTTTTAGTGTGGTTATTGATAGAGTTGTTCCCGCCTTTTAGAGTGAATGCCTGTATTTGTTTAAGTCTTGTTTTTTGGATTGTGAGCACAGTAGTTACTATGTCTAAGGATACCAAGGAGCACAAACCTTCTGGTTTCAAAAAGTGCTCGAAATGTGGGTATAAAATGTCCATTACGGATGGGCATTCTATTTGTGTCTACTGCTTAGGAGCTGTCCATCTGCTGGAATCATGCAGTTTTTGTCACGCGTTTAGCCCAAGAGTTCTCCAAGAGAGAAAGAATAAGCTAATCTTAAAGGGACTTTTGAAACCCTCTTTTGAAGAGGCTATGGATTCTACTTCTAGCGGTAAGTCAAAATCTGGCAAGCCAAAGAAGAGATCTCCGGCTCCGTCAGCTTCATTGGAGCCCCCAGAGGAGATCTCTAAAACTGCATCGACCTCCTCGGCTCCACTGTCCTCGGGGCCGCAGGAAGGATCGATATTGACGGAACCGGAGTCGGCTCCAATTGTATTGGAACCTTCTAGGAGCCGATCGCTCAGTCTCAGACCAGCTTCTCCTGAAAGGAGATCGCATTCTCCATCTCTGTCCTCCAAATCCTCCAGGACCCTTTCGGATGTGGATGTGGGTAGGGTGGTTCAGAGGCACCTCCAGTCACCGGTGTTGGCAAAATTATTTTCGCCTTCGGCCCAGTCGGCTCCGGAGCCCGTCCCGATCCCGTCTTCGATCATTCCTCCTCCGAGCGCATCTCTGTCTTCGGAGCCAGAGTGTTCGGCACTGCGTGATGTCTCTAGGCCGGCTCCGATGCCCCATTCAGCTCCATCTGTGCCGGCATCGGCTCCGACCCTGTCGGATCCATCCTCACGATTTGGGACTCGGGATTCTTCGGTCGGTCCCGAGGGGGACATCTCGGGACTTACTTCGGCTCCGAGCCTCCCTCTTGGTGCATCGGCTCGGGGAACTCCGACCCCCGTCATGGCCTCGGAGACTGGTCGCTCCTCTGATTCGAGGCTATGTGGACGGCGCTGGCCAGATCGTCAGCTACATCAGGCGGGTCGGTTGCTCTGTCCCCCACCACTCCGGTGAGAGCTTCTGATTACCATCCATCCATGGACAGCAGAGCACCAGGGCCTATGGATACCCCCATGAGTGGTCCCCAAATTTCTGAGGGTCCCTCAGAGTTCATGCCTGAGGAGCCCCCCAGAAAGAAAACGTACAAGAGGAAGCACATAGACTCCCAAGATGAGTCCCTCACCTCTGATACTGACCTCGAGGAATCGGAGGGGTCCCCCAAGTCATCCTCTGATGATGTTTCCTTTTCCGATATCCTGGAGATACTGAAACAAAGAGGTAACTGGCCTTCCAAAGCCCATTCCGAGGAGGAGTCAGTATTCCTTAAGGCTTTTGGTGCTCAACCCTCTGCCTCCTGGGTGTCTCCACCCTTCGATGAACTCCTTGACCTCATTTATCGAAGGGTGTGGGAGAACCCCGATTCTGTGGAGCCCGTGCCCAGGTGCCCCAACAAGTTTCTTTCCATCCCCCAGGGCAAATAGAGTTTCTGTCTAAAGGAGTCCCTGTAGATGCCATGGTGGTGGTGGCAGCCACCCAGAAGGAGATAGCAGGGTCTTCTTCATCCATCCATCCTCCTAACAAGGAGTCTAGGACCATGGATCGGTATGGGAAGCGTACCCTCTCGTCAGCAACCTTCACATTACAGTCACTGAATTAACTCTCTCACTTCACTCAGCTCCAGAGAGATCTCCTCAAAGAGTTAGGAGATACTCTTGCGGGTAAAGTACCTGAGGCAGTGGCTCAGACGGTTAACGCCCAGGTTTCTACCCTCAACTCCATCGTTAACTCATCCATACGGCTCATTTCGTATGCAGCCGAGGGAGCGAGTAGTGCAGCAAACTCAGGTGTTGCCCTTAGAAGGCAAGCCTGGCTGCGCCTGTGTCACTTTGCGGAGGCCTTCAAGTCTTCCTTCACTGATGCCCCCTTTGATGGTTCCTCCTTGTTTGGGACCAAAGTGAAAGACACCCTCACCAGGTGCGAGCAAGAGGGAAAGACCCTGTCTGCCGTAGGGGTCCGTTTTCCCTTCCTTCTAGGCCTTATCCCAAGGCCCAGTGTGGGGGGGTGTGGTTCAAGAAATCACAGAGGTTTTTCCCTGCCGCACAAGGTGAACCCCCCTCCAGAGGCAGGGAAGGGGGGGTTATTCAGGGAGACTTCGCCCCAGAGGCAGAGGGGGCCCTTGCAATTCGGGAGACCGCAAATTCTTTCGTGGCTCTCCATACTGTCATTCATGAGGGTGTGCCCGACTGTGCTTATCCAGAGCCAGTCGGGGGTCGAGTTTCCCTATATCCGGAAGCCTGGGACAGCATTACCCAGGACCGATGGGTATTACGGATAGTTTCCGGAGGTTATCTCATTCCATTCTCATCAGAACCCCCGCCAATCAGGAAAATCCCAGACGTGCCACCCAGTCAAAGGGATCAATAGGCCTCAGAGGTCTCACTGCTGCTAGAAAAAGGAGCCATCCAGCATGTCCCCTCAGACCAAATCAGATTAGGGACTTGCTCAAGATTCTTTTTGGTGCCGAAAAGAACAGGGGACCTGAGACCCAAGCTAGATCTCAGCCAACTGAACAATTATGTACACAAGTCCAAGTTCCATATGGTCACACTACAATCCATTCTCCCTTTGTTGGGAGAGGAGGTATGGATGTGCTCCATCGACCTCAAGGATGCTTACTACCATGTGAAGATGGACAGAGCATCCATGAGTCACCTACGCTTCCGACTAGGAGTCAGTCATTTCCAGTTTCGAGCCCTGCCTTTGGTCTCACCACAGCCCCCAGGGTGTTCACCAAGTGTATAGTGGTGGTGACGCCTCACTTGAGACGTCAGGGATTCCAGGTGTTTCCGTACCTGGACGACTGGCTCCTTACCGCTCCCACCAGGCATCAACTAGTTCAAACCAGGGACGCTACCATCAGTCTATGTCACCAGTTAAGTATAACAATAAATTGGGAAAAATCTGCCTTATTGCCCTTACAGCGTGTCACCTTTATAGGGGCAGAATTAGACACCATTCAGGTGCGGGCATTTTTACCGCAAGAAAGGATCAGAGTACTGCAACAACAGATACATGCGCTGATGCCCCTGAGACAAGCGAAGGCAAGATGGGTTCTCCAGCTCCTAGGGACCATGGCAGCAACAATCATGTTGGTCCCCCTAGCGAGATTACACAGAGAATTCTCCAGTGGCTCCTCTTTGTTCACTGGTCATTCCAAAGACTTCCACTGTCTCATCCCATCTTACTCATGGAAAGATGCAAGCAGGACCTTGGTTGGTGGCTGTGCACCAACAATTGTGACGGAGGAAAGCCTTTCGTTCCACCCATCTCGGTTGCCACTGTGACCACGGATGCCTCCCAGATGGGGGGGGGGGGGGCATTATCTGGGCAGGACAGTCCAAGGCACGTGGCAAAACACGAGATACATCTGCATATAAACATCCTAGAGATGAGAGCAGTGCTTCTTGCATTGCAGGCACTTCAGAATGTTCTTCCTCTAGGCACAATTGTGATGCACTCAGACAACATCAGTAGTGTGGTATCTGAACAAGCAAGGGGGAACCAGGTCTTACCATCTGTGCAGAGAGGCCATGCAAGTGTGGCATTGGGCAGTAGCTTCCCAACGGTTTCTGGTGGCAATGCACATTCCGGGGAAGTCCAACGTGATTGCGGACAGACTAAGCAGAGCTATCCTGATACCTTATGAGTGGTCCCTGAATCGCCTGGTTGCAGAGCGAATCTTCAGCAGATGGGGTCAGCCTTGCTGCGACCTTTTTGCCAGCCCCCTCAATGCAAAATGCAGCAAATACTTCACGCTGATCCCCCCACAAGGGGAGTCAACCAGGGACGCTCTGGTTCACGATTGGCCCTCCTGTCTGCTTTATGCTTTCCCTCCGTTTCCCTTACTGTCAAAGGTGATTCAGAAAGCGCAATCCTTGGGAAGCAGAATGATTCCGATTGCCCCACACTGGCCTCCTCAAGTTTGGTTCCCCTTTCTTCAGCAATTCACTGTGGACACTCCTTGGACTCTGGATCCTCAGCCAGATTTACTGACACACATGTCAGGACAGTTCCACCCCTCCCTGATGCCCCTCCGGTTGACAGCCTGGCTACTCCACTTCCGTCGTTAGTCAGACTTCATAATTTTTCACCAGAAGTGGTCCATATATTATCGTCCTCTCATAAACCATCCACTAAAAAAATTTATTCTAGCATATGGAAAAGGTTTTCTATCTGAGCACATACCAGAGGCATTGATCCTTACACAGCTCTAATAGCTTCAGTTCTGGAGTTTTTGTTCATGCTTTTCCATCAGGGTTCCGCCTCAGCCACCATCAAAGTTCAACTGGCGGCGATCTCTAATTTTCACATAGCAAATGAGCCTAGTCTCATGGCGCATAGACTATGCAAGGCATTCCTCAAAGGTTCTCTGTTGCTCTGTCCACCGGTGTCCAAACCTATCATGCCCTGGCATCTCAATTTTGTTCTGCAAGCCCTTACTTTACCACCCTTTGAGCCTGCAGCGACCTGCGAACTGAAATTCTTGACTTGGAAAACAGCCTTCTTAACAGCAATCACTTCAGCAAGGCGAGTTTCAGAAATTCAAGCCCTCTCTATCAAACCTCCATATTTAATCTTCCATAAAGACAGGGTCTCTCTCAGACCAAACACCTCATTCCTTCCTAAGGTGGCTTCCGTATCTTACCTAAATCAGTCCATTGAGCTGCCTGTTTCCTTTCCCCACTTTTCCAACAAGGCAGAATTTAGATTTCACCAGTTGGATGTACATAGACAGTTATGCTTCTATCTACACCGAACAAAAGATATCCGGAAGTCGGACCAACTTTTTGTTTCTTTTTCCGAAAACCGTATGGGTTCCCTGGTATCCAGGGTCACATTGTCTAGATGGATATCTAGCTGTATCTCTTTCATCTATCAAGCAGGAGGTAAAGATCTGCCATTTCCAGTCAGGGCTCACCTACTCGGGCTGTTTCCACATCCACAGCCTATCAAGCCAGATTGTCAATGGATGATATATGTGCTGCAGCTACTTGGGCGTCTCCTCACACATTTGTTTCTCATTACAAATTGGACATGGTCTCCAGGGGCAGGTCTTCCTTTGGCTTCACAGTTCTCAGGACTATTTTCCTATGAGCCACCCAGGATGTAGGTGCTAGGGACGCTGTCCCACAGATAAGAATGTAAGCGAGATAGGACTACATAACATCAAGAAGTTATGTACACACCATAACGTTTGATATATGTAGTGCATCTCGCCTCACATTCTTACTTACCCTCCCACCTTCCCCCTGCCTGGAGGATTTGGAGGTTAGGTTGTCATCTACAGAGTTCCTTTGCTTAGCTTATTCTTTACACGGATGTGATGTGTGCATGGAGTACAAATGAGTTTTGCAGCAAACTAGATCTGGGGATATGGAGCAGTGCACCTTGGGATACCTGCTTAGCCCAGCTAATGAAAGACTTCGAGCTAGTATAATTGGCAGAGTCGGAGCCGATATTTGGCTCCGAACCCACGGATAAGAATGTGAGGCGAGATGGACTACATACATTAAACGTTATGGAGAGTACATAACTTCTTGTTTCCCCAATAGTGCCTTTTTTAGGCAATGCCAAACTGAAAGTACTTTCGACATAGCAAATCAAAACCAAAAAAATCTAAAGGTATTACTGCTTAATGCTAGGAGCCTAAACAAAAAAAACTCCACTTTCTGGAAGCTCTCTTTACCCTAGCGAATGCTGATGTCTATGCGGTCTCAGAGACATGGTTAAAAGCTGAGGACAGCACACCAGCCAGTGCAGGGTTATACAGTGCAGGGTTATGCCTTTCACACATTTCGACCAACTACTTCACAGGCAAGGACTAAAAGTGGAGGTGTCTCTATTTACATCAAAAATAAATATACTTCAAGGCTGGTCAAACAGGACAATGCACTTGAGCTGCTCCATGTTCAAATCACCATAGGTAAAATTCATTACCACTTCCATGCAAGCTGTAGGTCCCCCTCTATGACCCAGGAAACTCATACCATGTATTTAAACTTATTAGAAACACTAACCCTCCAACCCAATACCATATTCATGGGTGACTTTAATTACCCCACTATTAACTGGGAATCCTATACGACATCAAACGTACATGCACAGAGATTCCTGGATTTTGTAAACACAGACTCCCTGGACCAGATAGTCAATACACCAACCAGGGGTGCAACCATACTTGATATAGTCCTCACTAATTTGGGAGAGTGCTGCACACCTCCTACTGTAATGCCTTCCGTGGTAAGGTCAGACCACAAAATGGTCTCCTTTGAAGTAAAAAATAAAACCTGCACCCCCAGCTAAACCGGGAATATTCAGAAACTATTCTAAGACTAGCCTCCTGCTATTAAGTGAGAACCTGGCAAAATTTCAAGCTGCTATAAACCCTGAGAACACTTCTGCCTATGCAGAACTGTTCACAGAAACCCTGTACAAACATGTTAATAGCTGCATAGAGGCAGCTGTACCCACTAGAAAGAAGTACAGAACTAACTCAAAAAACAAACCACCCTGGTGGAATCACAAAATCAGTCGGATGTATAACAGGAGGAAGAAAATCATGGCAAAAATTAGGAGGTGCAGCACCCAGCAGGATAAAAGCACTGTCATTAAACTAAACAAACAACTCACAGGACAAATAATGTCTACCAAAGCCAAATTTCAGGTAAGTTTGGCCTCCCAGGCCAAGGACAACCACAAAGCATTCTTTAGCTAGGTCTGCAACCTCAAAGGCAATACACAATTGTGTGCAGAGCTCATTGTAAATGCAGCCACCTATACTGAGCCAGAAGATATGGCAAACCTCTTGGCTGATAAATTCAACCCCAACTTTACCACTCTCTCCCTCTCAACCTTCCCTCAGGAAATACCATCAAATATAACTCCCCCTACTATCACTAGGGAACAGGTCCTTAATGCTCTAAGACCAAGAACACTGCATCATTGGGCCCAGACACTACCCCTGGTTGCCTTCTATATAGCATGAAACATGACCTATCAGGGGCTCTGGAATTATTATTTAACTATCACCTCAAAACAGGCTTCAAGAATGGAGAAGGGCAACAGTCATCCTTCTGCAAAAAGGTGGGCCATCTACATACCCTGGGAACTACAGATTCATAAGTTTCACTAGTCTTGTATGCAAAGCCATGGAAAGAATTATGTAGATGATCAGTAGAGATATAGTAAACCTCCAGACACTGGGTCCAGCCTAGTTTGGTTTCATAAAGGGGAGATCATGCCTACTGAACATGGTGGACTTCTTTGAGACGGTCACCAAAGCAACGGATGAGGGCACACTTGTTCACACTACCTAACTTGACCCGGCCAAGGCATTTAACACAATACCCCACTCGGGCATTGTTGACAAACTCAAGAGGTTACGTACAAACCCGTAAGTCACCCAGTGGATAGACAACTGGCTCACAGACAGGACCCAGGAAGTTAGAATTGGGGAGTCCACCTCTACAAAGAGGCCAGTCTCTAGTGGAGTCCGTCAGAGATCAGTCCTCCTTTTTTTGGCATTTACTTCTCAGAAGTCAAGGTCAGTGTTAGTGGTCTCTGGCTGACTAAATTTGCAGATGATTGAAAATTAGGAGCTGTCATTGAATCTCACACTGACACAAATGTTCTCCAGGAGGGGCTGACAGACAAACAACTGGTGTCAGAGTGCTAGATTAAAGCTAAATGCCAAGAAATGCATAATACTATCCTTTGGGAAGTCATCCATCCCTAATATCATATTGACACACACCCCTTAGAGTTGACCCAATAGTCAGGGACTTAGGGACACACATAGATAGTAATCTAGCCTTTGATCATCACGTGTCTACAGTGGTGAGGAAATCATTCTATGCTGCACAACTTATAAACAAAGGTATGGCATCTAAGTCCAAGGAAGTCATTGTTCCACTGTATTCGGCATTCATCAGACCTATCATTGAGTACAATGCCTCTTTTGGTATATACCTAACCAGGCATATCCAACAACTGGAATGTCCATAGAGGTTCCTCACTAAACGAATACTAAAAGAAAAGTGACTAATATGTCCTATTCAGACCACCTCAAGGCCCTATCCCTGTAGTGTGTCTCCTACAGGCTTTTGAGGGGAGATCTATTCCTGGCATGCAAAGGCATTGTCACCCCACTCTGATGGACCACCTGCATATCCACAAAACAAAGAGTACCAGAATTAACTGTTCTAAAGACTTAAATTTTGCCTGTGATATAAACAGGACCTGCCGGAGAGATGGGTACGTATCCTAGAGACTATCCCATCTATGGAACAGGCTCCCCATCGATGTGAAGCAGAATTCCTCCCTAGTCCAGTTCAAGTGCAACTTGGACAGTTGGATGGGAAACCGGAAATTCATCCCTGGTTTGGCACCTGTGTCTGTGATGCAAACAGGTAACATGTAAATGGCTCATCTCCCAGGCCCATGCTTACACTTATCAAGGGTATCAGAACTCGTCAGAGATTTAGGATGCATGGCTAGGCTTAAAAAGACCCTTGTGGTCGTTAGCCTAATAACGACCTATGAACCTATGAAATATGCTTTTGACATGGTTCTGGTCCATGTGGGTGTAAACAAATAAACAACCTGACATATAAAACTCTGAGGGGTATGCAGAGAGAGAGATGACAGTGATCTCCAAGCATGTTTAAATACAGGCAACACCCTGGTTTTAAGTGCAACCCTTCCTTCCTTCTTTCCCCCTAAATGATACTAAAGTACAGGGGAAAAGTGATTGGCTTAAACGATTGGCTGCACAGTTGGTGTCATTCTCTGGGGATCCATTTTGTGTCAGCATGACAGCAGATGCAATACAGCCAGTCTTACTTTACAAGGGGTGGCCTACATCTCTGGTTCAAAGGCCTCTACATACTTGCTAAAGCCTTTGCTGCCCCATAGTGCCTTTTATAGGTAGTGTCCAGCTACTGAATCTACCAGCTTAACAAAAGAAACCTATCAGGCACTAGACCAAATCAAAGTGACTGTAATCATTGCTAGGATTCTAAATAAATTGCCTGAGGTCCTGCTGTATTTAGGGCACATACGTGTGTGTGTGAGTGTGCTGTTTCAGAAACTTGGTTTAAAAGTACAGAAAGCACTCTATATCAGGGTTTTGCAAGTAACATGCATGTCTGTCCAATGGTAACTGTAGTGAAGTAAACATATTTGTTTATAACCACATCACGTCTAAGCAGATCCCTAGAGACCCAGAACAGATTGAGATCCAACTCACGCTAAGTAGGACCAGCTGTCAGATCAAGGCATGTTACAGGACCCTTCTGTACACTGTCAGAAAACCATGATAGATTCCTAAATACACTGGACACATTTCAATTTAATAGGAATTATTTATTGTAGGAAATATTAATCATGCATCGATAACCTATTGTTGAAGTGTAGGTATTCTAGTTTATGCCCAAAAATTCCTTGATATCATAAATAAAAACTCCATGAACCATATTGCCAAAGAATCTACTAGGGGACAAAATTATTTTTCCCTGATCATTACCAGCTTGACATTGATATCACCTATCCTTCTGGTATCCTCTGCTCCAATTAAATCTAGTTGCAAAGTGGTAACAGGTAGATGGGAATATTATACAGTTCAGAGACTTGAAATGAACAGACCTTATGCAGTTTTATGATGTAGTTTATAAATTCAAGTTATACAAAATACAGAGGTGTAATAATGGACATACACAACACAATGACATGGTAAGAAGTTATGCAGGCAGACATGTAACAAATGGATGCTACAGTTAAATCACCACACACTAAATGCTTCAGCCATGACCAGAGCTGAAGTGTCACCTTTCATTTATGAAGTGGTATCCGCCCAGCTTCATAGAGCAGTGCCAGTATTGCACTCCAGTACCTGCTGATCATGCTTCCTAATGTTGTCCCTAGTACAGTGTTCCCTTTCTCTTCCCTAGTTCTGCCTCTTTCTAAATGTATTACGTTGTTTGGATAATGTCTTGCTGAGCTTCATCCACCATCCCAAGCTAAAAGACTCTTAGAACAGGCAAAGCTTCATCCACTTTTGAATCTAAATAAGGTGGTCTGCCTTGGGCTCTCTTAACTAGAATAAAGTAGCGGCTAAGACAGAGATGCTGGCTTAGGCCTGCATTGTTTAGTTGGATTATATTTCTTTCAGAGCTCAAGTTGAATTCTTGTTTGCCTGGTGGACTGGTGACTACTTTTGGAGGTATGAAGCAGAAGTAGGTAGGATTGCAGTGCGTTCTGTCACCTTGTAGTACACAGAGATTGACATAAGTGGTTACTTAGAAGTATTCTTTATTCTATCTAAGTGCAATTTTCCTTGTGCTATTTAAAAACTTCATGCATATTAAATTTTCAGTCTGCATTTCTTAATCTTCTTTGGTTCAAGTACATTTTATTATTGTCTATGGATTGTGATTTAATTGTTAGTTTTGAGTGTAAGCACTGGATTGGTGCATCCGTGGTGGTGCAGCGGTAGCGTTGTTGCCTCACAGCAAGAGGTTCTCCTGTTCGATTCTCAGCTGGAGTGCAGGAAGTGCCTTCTGTGGGGAGTCTGCATATCCTCCCCGCGGTTGGGTGGGCGTTCGAAAGACATGCATAAATGGACATGCCTTCGTTGAAGGTTGAACGTTGAGCTGGCACCTTGGCATTCATGAAAATCTACTGCCAATCATTAGCAGACCGGAGTTTCGCTGTGGCGACCCCTAACCGGGAAAAGACAACAACAACAACTGGATTGGTGCAGTAGCAACCAATGCCTTATACCCCTCATAGAGTTCCTTCTCATAATTTTGCCACCATAGAAATATTTACTGGTTGGCTTATTTTGTGATAAGCACTGATTGTGTTTTGGATATGCTGGTGTCATCTTTTTCACTGGTGAAAGTGTTTCCATAAAGAGTGGAAATGTAGTGCTTATATTTTGTTTACATTTACTGGATACAATTATCCAACCCTTGAAATATTGGGAGTTTGTGCAGAATAAGGGGTTCCTATCAGATAGTCGAACTTCTGCAAGTTCGAACCTCATATGGTCGAGACCATAAGTTCGAATTTGCAGAAGTTCAAGCGTTTCAACGGAAATCTCCGTAAGGGGAGGTTTCTGTTTTTTTCAATGTGGTGTGATCTTGGACTTGGTATATTTAAGTAGCGGGGGGGGGCTGCAGGGGGGCTTGCCCCCCTGCTTACAACAGTTTATTTTTCTTTTCTTTGTTTTTTATTCATAGTCAACATTTTTTAACTTCGAACAGGATGGTTCGAACAGTCCGTGTTCGAAGTTATTAAACTTCGACTATGTAATATAGACCCCAAAATAAGTATGTTTGTGTGTGTGTGTGTGTGTGTGTGTGTGTGTGTGTGTAAGTAATTTGATCTTGGTCAAGTTTCGATTACTATTGGAAGATTGCACTAGGAGTTGCTGGGCTTAGTCTGAGGTTGTTGAACTCCTGGGCAGCCCATAATTATTACTGAAATCCAGTGATGGCGAACTTATGACATGCGTGTCAAAGGTGACACACTAGCATTGACCAACAGCCAAGTTATCAAAGAAACTGAATAAACAAAAATACAAGAAATATGTGACCATGCACTTTTTATTAAAACTCAGCAACAAAAAAGTCATTAATTGGTGTTATCAAATGCAATGTGTTCCATATTTTTTAATTCAAAATTGCTATAAAAAGCAGGGTAATTTTTTGGTGCACTATTTTAAGCCCAGTTATCAATATGCATATCGTTTTCTCTATTGTAAGTCACTGATTTTTTCTTTTACTTTTATAATACATAGCAGCACACATGATTGGACTGTATCTTTTGCATAAATGAATATATAAATAATTGTTTCTCTTTGGTTCAGGGAGGGGTGACACACCAGCAGAGTCAAGGCAGGCATTTTCCAAATTTTTGACACGCCGAGCCCAAAAGGTTTACCATCACTGCATCTGTAACTCTGCAGGATAAGCCTTTATGTGGGTGTGATAGCATTGCCTATTACATGAGGTAGTAGTGTGCATTTATTATGTGTTCTTAAGCCAATTACCGATCATATATTAATTGTTGCCAAAAGTGCTGATTTGAAGCCAGTGCCATCACACATGAACTGTCAACACATTTCTCCACAGTTATCCTTTTTTACCATTACTGTGGTGCCTTTGAATCTGAGCTGGTGTCTCAAACTCTAATTCTGATCTAGTACATTCTGAGACGATTTTGTACAAATGTGTATACAGTGCTCAGGAAATGATAGTGCAGAACAGGTGACAATCAACGTGAGATGTATATAATAACTGATAACCCACCTACCCTGTGAGCATAGATCATTTTTAATAAATAAAAGGACTGAGAGTGCTTTTGCCAAATTATCCTTCATTTGTTAGGTTTTAGGTGCACATGTCCATTACTTTGGTTCTTTTGATCATCCATTTTTTAGGTAGTGGTTTAATTTAAACATACATATTTTATTTTCTATGCTTGTTTTTTTCTTCTTCTTTTTCTTTCTAAGCTATCTATTGTTAAGCATTTTTTGTCTATTACATAGATATTGGGCAGGATTCACGAAGCCTCCGTGTAAGAGTTAGCAAGTCTTACACGGAGGCTGCAGTTAAACGGGGTGATGTCAGCATGCCATGCATATTCATGAGGGCATGCTGAATCACACCCTAGGCTAACACGGTCCATGTAGCAATGTAGAGGGCGTGTCCACATGGCGAGTCCTGCAAAGGGACACGCCCCCAGAAGAATTACAGTCCCGAAAGGAAACTCCCACGAGCAAGTCCGCGGAAATGTCAAGAAACACAACAGCACACATGCCGCCACAGACTATAAACCCAACAGAAATGTAAAATGTAAAAATGAACAGTTTAATTTTTTTTTTATAATTTCAAAAATGTTTGCCCGTAATTGTGCTTGTTTGCGCGGGTGTGCCCTTCGCTCAGCCACAGTTAGCACTCATTGAAAAAGCATATAAGATCTAAATATGGAAAATAAGCCAAGTAGCAATAGTGTAGCGGTAGAGACGTCGGCCAAAGAGGAGGTAGTCACGGTTCGAGGCCCAACAACATCATTTTTTTATTTTTAGTGAAATAAGCATGAAACAATCCCCTGACATATATGTATATGTATATATATATATATATATATATATATATATATATATATATATATATATATATATATATATAAAACTATCATTTAAGTAAAATGTAATGAAATGGGCCATGTTTGTATGAAGAAATCTGACACAATAAAAAAAAATATTTTATAAGTGCCCATAGCTGAGCAGCGCTCTAACAAGCTGAGTATGTTTGCCCGTAGGTGACCAGTGGTTTAACAGATGTAATATGAGTGCCCGGAGTTGAGCAGCGCTTTAACACGCTGAAACTGTGTGCCTGTAGTTGCGCAACATTTCGCACAGTGTAATATGCGTGCTCATAGCCAAATAACTCGTTAACCAGTGTAGCCCGTTTGCGCGGAGCTGCGCAGCACGCCAACCGGCTTACCGGCAGGCAACGTTGAGCAACCTGTATCAAAGCCGCCTATAAACAGACACACCTCCCAGCCTGTCTAGACAGTAGTAAAAAAAAAAAAAAGCAATGCCCAGGCTCGAACCCAGAATACTGTGCATCATAGTCAAAGTACTGAGCCACTAAGCCATGGCAGCTGTACTTAAAAATGCAGTATTAGCATATATATATAGGAATGAATGGAAATAGAAGCATGACAAAGCAGGTTTTTTAAAACTGATACAATTCCAAAATGGCCAATCACAGATAAGTGCGGGAAAAAACGGCATATATAAGCCCCATAGGCAGAAATACACAGCATAACTGATTGTGGAACCTATTTGCAGTCAGGATGGCAGGTGTAGGAGAGGGTAGTCGCTTCCGAGCACAGAGGTGGGGTGTTGAGGAGTCCAAATACGTGGTTTGGCTCCTAGTCCACGATCATGAGGCTCAACTCATGCAGGGCCAGGTTCTGTGGGGCGCGTACAAGGCAGAGGCATGGAACCGGTTGGCACATGATCTCACCAGTGCCACAGGCATACCAAGGACTAGTGAACAGGTCCGTCACCACCATGCGGACCTGAAGAGATGAAAGCAGGACCAACTGAACCGTTGGATCCAGGAGGCCCGGCAAATGCCCAACGCCCCACTACTGAGTAAGTATCCATGTAATTAAGTATGTAAGGAATTATCCTAGCTGATATTATGGAGATGTATGTTCCAATATTACTTCATTTATATTACAGCTGCAGGTGTGCGTTCTGCGAATCGGCGAGCCTATGGTGATAGGCTGGAGCGGTTGCGCCACCAGGCAGGTTAGTAATTATATTTCTCTAATTGTTATACAATATAAGTGAGACAGCTTGTAAAAGAGTTCAGTGTAGTTACATATTAATAAAGTTCAAATAACACTAGAAGAAAGATTCTGCTAGTACTGTATGATTAGATAAGTGATGCAGCCTGTAATCCAGAAATAAAAATTAAACAAGTCTGAAATAGTGATTTCCCATCTGTATTGTAATATCAGATAACCTGCTGCAGCCTGAAAATCAGTGGTAAACAAGCTAAAGACAATAGACGTGTCAAATACATCCCCTTTGAAAATCTGCCATATGAAACAAGTGAGTCTGTTGGAGAGGATTGTTGTAATCAGGTATGACATGTTAATAACGCCTATAATAAAGTACCATCTTGAATTGTAAAAATAAAACAAGTGAGTGTAAGAAAGAGGTATGAATCGACCAAGAAAGCTGTTATAACTTCTGAATAAAGTATACTGCAGTCAGTACGTAATGAAATGAATGAGACAGCCACAACCGAACAGTGAAATGTTTGAAATAAGTACTGAAGATGGAATGTGTCTGTCCCACAATTTGGATATGTTGCTGTGCCCTTGCAATATGGAGATAGTATGGTTGTATGAAATAATGAACATCCACAGTTGTCTAGAGCCATATAAATGAAATGTAGCAGGATGCTGTACTTGAACACAGACAGATATGAACGTGTATGTATAAAAATGCAATGTATATTAATGTAGCAGTGACAGTCCCATCACCAACATTCCTAAAGATACATATAGGAAACTGTACTAAGACCTGTAGGGTATATATATCTGCAGCTACTAGAGATGTACAGCATATGTATAGGTAGTTGAAGTTGTTAATGAAATATTTCTTCACCTACCCTATATTCACAAATAATGTCATTCCACAACAAACTGGGTATGTGTATTCACAATTAATTCCTATGGACATTTGTCCTGTTGGTTCAAACATATTTGCACGTACGTTGCTGCATGTGCCCTGTTCACATATCCAAACCTGATGGCCTGTTGCCATCAATCAACCCTGCATGCTGTTGGATTGTGTACTGTTGTTCAAAATATGCATGTGTTATGCTTGCTGTTCAATGTTTGGAATTCATGGGTGTTTGGTTACTGATGCATGCTGTTACAACTAATTTTGAATGGTATTGTTTGTTACTAACCCAAAATGTCATAAAATATTGCTAAACATAGGACAACAGGGAAGGCGAGTTCCAGTGGACCCACCTCTCCCACCTCAGCTGGCGAGTGCACCTGGCACTAGTGCCCAGGCCGGAACCTCCTCCGGTGGCCCTGTGCCACCTTCGGGTGGAAGCGCTGCAGGGGATGGGGCTCATCCCCCCTCTGCAAGCGTAGCAGGAGGAGACAGTCCACTCACCCTCCAAAGTGTCTGGTCTGTGGTGAGTAGCGAGATCAGGCATTCTGTGCTTGAACCCCTACGCCAGCTTGAGGCTCGGGTGGCACAACTCACGGGTGTACCTGCTGCCCATCCTACACAGCCCCGTCCTGGGCTGTGAAGGCTCAGTGGCAACTGCCCATGGGTGGGGATCTCATTTCCACTGTTGCCATCTGTGGGCTCATGGGCTCGTGATATCCAAACATCCGTCCCCGTCAATTGTGTTTCTCCCCCACATGTGTCATACTCTGCCCCTGTATGCGTCTTGTTTGTCTTGTCTGTTAACCTCCCCTACCTACCTCCCCAAATATACCTACTTCCTGTACCTCACATTCCACTCTCACCTGAAAAAAAATAAAAAAAGGGCACTCTGTTCCCGCAAAAAAATTACGCCCCATACATAGCTGCCCATTTTGCAGACATGACTGCTGGACATGTGAACTGGTAATTACAATGGGCAGCTATGGGCCTTTCCTACATCCTTCCTGCAAATCCCGAGCTTGTTTTCCTACTGTCCTACCCTCTTTGTGCCCCCTTTTTCACCACTTTCCTATCTCCCCATTTTCTTTTCTTTCAAAGAAATTAGCGCGGGTGTGCACGAGAGTAAGCACTTTTAAACAGTTGTAAGCGGGTGTGCGCTTGTGTGCACTTAGCTAAGCGTGTGTGCGCGAAGCTAAGCGGCACTGCGCATGTGTGAGCTCTGTGCAAACCAGCGCTAACCCGCTTACAACTGCTTAAAAGTGCCTTAGTCACTCTGAATGACAAGGCATGTAGTCTGCTCAGCAGCAAAATAAAATTCCTCTGTCAGTCTCAAACCCAGGACCTTGGAAACACTAGTCTGCATGACTTACCACTAAGCCATGACTGATCTACAAGAACTTTGTGCTGAAAGCAATATATCATGAAATAGTAGGACTGAATGTAAAGGGAATATAGGAAGGCTATTACACAAAGCTTTACTTGTATCTTTACTGGCAATTCTTGTGGATTTGTATAACATTAGTGTGAGAAGAGAAACAGCCATGCTAGTTGGTAGCTAGTAGGTAATAATGTGACAGTAGCACCTTGCAAACCACACACACACACTATCAGAGCAGGATAAACACTGCCATATTTGAATAGGTAAGAGGCCAGACCTCTCAACTGTGACTGATTTACAGGGATGTCCCTGATTTGAAAACAAATGTTAACTGTGCCCCACTGACTCCCTGTGAAATGTACTAACAGTAGGCAGAAAGGTGTTTTATCCCACGTAATGGTAACTGTCAATTACTGAAAGTATGCACTACTTGCATGTCAGAAATGGTGTAGTAATACATATGCTCAAAATATCCCACAGTCACAACTGCAGAATATCTGAAATATATCACGGGTGTATCCCACTGATATGTACCATTCCCTGAGGCTGATAAGATACACCTGAGAGTATCTGAGGCCTGCAAGTGTCACAAACTCACAGGCATATCATTCTGTCTGCTGTCACACACTCTGTGAATAGCTGTAGAATAACTTCCAGAAGCACACCCACATGTAGGTGTACAACCCACAAATATCAAAGGAGGTATCCAACTAATAAAATAAGGACAGTATAGCAGTTTACAAGCACTGCATGTGCCTGCTATCCATAACTGTTAGTACAAAGTACAAGGCCCCACTACTGCTCAGCAGCAAAATAAAATACCCTTGTAGGTGTCAAGCCCCACACCTTGACCAGACCAGACTGCATGCAGTACCACCAAACCACAACAAACATATAATGAATTGCTGCTGAAAGAAATATAGAAAGCATTACAAGGAGTGAATGTAAATGGAAAATTGGAAAGCCATAGCAACACATTCCAGTAAAGACACCTAGCAGGCATTCAAGAAGTGAACGTAAAGGCCAAATAGTGAAGCCATAGCAACAAATTGCAAGAGCCACTGCTGTATACCAGTTACTCCACAAGTCCCACAGGAAAGCACATACTCCCATTTAAACAGTATTAGTATTATTAGGTGTCAGTTAACATACACACTGAGAAGAATAAACTGGAGGAAGTAATAGTCAGGTGTCAGTACAACATGCATTTCAGTGCCTACAACACAGCCTGAAATATGAGAGACATACCAACCTTTACACTCACAGAACAGTGTCCACAGCATACCAGCATGGTCCCCACCTTGAAAATCTGAAAGGGCTACGCCTACCTAACCTAACATTTTATAGCACTGTCCTGAAATCACAGTGAGAACTGCAATTACCACACAGCAGGCTGCATGCAATTAGTAAATGCTGGATAACAATTGGTGCAGAGGCCATCACATGCACATGTGCATATACCTACAAAAGCAGCCTGTACTGCCAGTCCACACATGCAATACTTTCATTGCAACATCCAGAGAGAGAGAGAGAGAGAAAAAAAAAAAACAGAAAACCAGAAAAAGAGACACAGAGACAGCCACCGAAAATAAAACAATACAAAACAGCAAGCTAACCAGCAGCAAGCCATCACAAACAGCAGTGACAAACAAAGGTAATGTAAACTAATAATGTAATAGTCTACGTACTGTGAACCTTCCATATGTGTTAGCAGTCTGTATCTATATATATATATATATGAAGATGTGCATAGGGCAGGGGACATACTGCAACTGTTAGTGAAGGCTGGACATACATATGTATGTGAAGGTTGCTATTTGCACTTATCAATGTAGGTTGTAGTGCAACGTACAATGTAGGTTGTACAGTAATGGATGTTTAGCAGTATGTTAGTGTGTGTATTCCTATGTGTAAATAAAAAGGTATATATATTATATGTATATGTATGTATATTTATATATGTATCTATATATAATATGCATATATGTATACATAGATAGAGAGGGATGTAGAAATAGACATATATAGATAGATAGATAGAATATGTATATATATATATATATATATATATATATATATTATATATATGTAATAGACACATACATATATAGATATATATATAGATACATACACATATACAGATATGAATGTCTACAGATATGTATATCTCTCTCTCTCTCTATATATATATATATATATATAGATAGATATATACACACACACATATATATACATATATATGTATATATATATATATATATATATATATATATATATATATATATATATATATATACTGAGAGAGGCACATGTGTGCAGATGTATTGCAACAGGTGCCTGGTGACAAAGGCATGGACTGAACACCAGTATGGATACTGGAGTACCATACCCCATTCCAAAACACTTACACCACTAACCACCACATATGTGGTTGCCTGCCTACTACTGGATGTGTCAGGAGGGAACATGGGAAACAAGTGTAAATTGCCTCCCCTTTGATATTCACAGTGGCACACTAGTCTTATAATACCTGTACATGGTACATGTCAGCAGAAATGGTGTGTCAGCTAGGGAAATGTAGGTCACTGTACCCCTCTACACCTCACAATGTCCTACACTGTATGTACCTCCCATGACAACTACAGAAAGGGAGAAGGACACAGTCATACCTAACAAACAGTGATAATGCCCTCAAACACATTACCTATGCAGAGTGACTGACAAAACCACAGATAGAGTGCCATTCATACTACCTACACAGAGGTTACCACTGCTGGATATACATAGTTAAGTCACACCCATAACAGTTGTCCAACAACCATGGTAACACCTCACAATATCCCCAGCCTAAATGACCTATGTCTGTCATCCTTGGCACCTCAGTAAAGAGCACATGGTGGAGGTACAGGTTCCTACCCACAAATAAGCCATACCCTGGAGTAAACCACACAGCATTAGTAGATGTCAGACATACTCCTGTTGAATGTTATGCAGATAGGTAATATGCCATATGAGTCACCCTGTGTAACTGTTTGACAGGCGCAAGTGCAATCACGTTACATGTGTCCCAAGGGACAGGGTAGCATAACAGTATGCTGCTGTAGGCCCAGGGCCAATAGCATGCTACCAGCGTATGACACAATGCACACACACACATGTACTCATTGCAATACCAACTATGTGAGGTGGAATGAGTGTGCCAGTGACTGTGTGCAAGGTCTGTAATGGTGTGATTGCTCAGCATGACTTTGTGTCTGTCATGGTAGTGTGTGTCCTTGGTGTGAGGCCAGAGAAAGTTGTATCAGGTATTGGGATACAAACATACTACATTGCCATATGTTGTGCTGTGGTTCCCTGTATGTGACTGCGGTGTAGGTATGGTTATGGCAACAAAGACTACAGTGCATTACCAGTGAAATTTGTACTGTGCATTGCATGCATTACATGGGTTGACAATGTTCCCCATACATTACCTTGATACAAACCCCCAGTGTGAGGCTGCGCATTGGACCTCAAACAGTGTGCCGACTGCTGGAGTATACTTGTTTGTTGTATGGAGTGTGCCAGGCACTGTCACACAGTTGTTGGCTGAGCACTGTTATGTGGTCATTTACATGTGTATCCCCCAATAGACAGACAGATGCTATATATGGCAGTTCAATTATATCACTACAGTAGAGTATTATGTGTGCCATATCACTTGCTCACATATTTTTCTTTTCCTTCCAGGGCAATGGTGCACCAGCGCAACCCCACATACTCTGCTGCAGAGGAAGAGGAGATACACCAGAACCTGGTGCGGGATTTTACCACACACTTTTCCTGCACCAGCCAGAACCAGCAGGAGAGGGCTGCACTGTGGCAAGACCTTGTCCGTTGGGTAAATGACATAGGCATGCATAACTGGACATATGAGCAGGTACGCCATCACTGCAGTGATTTAATTAGAAATGTCCGTCAGCGTGCATCTGATATCCACAGGCAACAGCTTGCCACAGGTGGTGGGGCGGCTATACACCCCCCCACACCAGACTGGAGGGGCTCCTCCTAAGTGCTGTGGCTCCAGCCCAACAACAACAACATCTGCACACATGTGTAATGATGGAGGCTGGAGCAACCCAGCATGTGGACTTGGAGCGTGCAGGTAGCATGCCATATCTCTAGTTGACTGTTCTCTACACTGGTAGTTTATGCATGTGTGAGGTGTGTACTGTGTTTGTAGCTGTTATCCTGGTAGTTATTGTGCAAGAGTGATATTCTCAATATCAGCAGTAGACCTGTGAAAGCCAACTGTTGTACTACTGAACTGTATCATACTCACAGTATCAATGGCACAGTTGTGCCCACTGACAATAAATGTCTTATTTGTTACAGATCCCTCTGGTGTAACAGCAAGGCAGCCAATCCATGCTGGTGAGTGTGTAATAACAATCCTTTCATACTTATGATAATAATAGTAATAATACCCTGAAATGGTATTGCTGTGTGTTGCAGGTGTGTTTGTTTCTGCGTGTTTGTATCTCATGTACTGAGAAGTGTGCATGTACCCATGTGTGCATGTGCCCTTGTGTGCATGTGCACATGTGCCCATGTGTGCATGTGCCCATGTGTGCATGTGTGCATGTGCCCGTAACATTGTGTACACATTGTAAACTGTGTTTCCTGTCTTCCTCTCACAGGTTCTGGTATTGCTCTGGTGGTGTGCAGCAGGGAACCTGAATCCGCTGCTGGGGATAGTGATAATGATGATACCTGTGTAATGGCACAGGGAGGTGTGCCAGGGTCCGTTGTTGATCTGCCAATCGACAGTACACAGTTGTCAACCCCATTGATGCGCACAGTCATCCTGCCAATACATCCATTGTCACCAGTGTCCGTAGGTGATGGACAGCATACAGTGGGCATTGACCAGGGTAATGTGGTATCAGTGGCACATGCATCCCCTCACAGCAGCCATGGCCAGAGTCCTGACATGGTACAGGCAGATGTCCAGGGGTTCTCGTGGGAGCATCCGTGGTCGTACTGCCCCTGTCAGACGTGCCCAAAGAGGTCTTTCAACCTCAGCTATGTTCCGGGCTGTATGTAGATAAAACAATGGAAGCACTCCACGGCTGGCACAGCAAAAGTAATTTAATGAATAAACGAACAAACTGGTTAGCGCTTTCACGTTCCAACAAACGTTTCTTCAGACCTCAATCAATTCATACCCATAATACACTTTATACAGAATTAAATGCTCATTATCCTATTAACAATTCTGATAATTATATACTTTAAAGCGCAAGCAATTTCTGTTGAATTAATTAAACTCTTGTCCTTTTCACTTAAAAGTAATCTAAAATCAGTAAAACTCTTATCATATACTGTTAAAAACATGCCCTAAAAATATGTGTAACTAAAATATATATGTTGTATAAAATCTTAATTAATATATATATATATATATATATATATATATATATATATATATATTTTTTTTTTTTTTTGTTTGTTTTTACATGTGAACATTCTAACTTTAAGATGTAAAGATTAGTAGCTATGAATGCATATACTTGTAAATCAATGATAATGTTGAATATTACATATATAGTGTATATAACATAAAATATAATATAATATATAAATTAGCAAAATGCATAAATTATATATATTAAAAATAAATAAAAAGATACATGTATATATATGCATATATGAAAATATATATATATATATATATATATATATATGTGTGTAACAAAAATATGTATATATTAAAATATTGTATATGTGCGTGTATGAAAATAATAATAATAAATTTAAAATACATTTATCTAACTGTGTGAGAACATTTCATGGTGTTTGACCCTATGTATAGAGAAACTAGACAAAAGTTGTGTCAGAATTGTATATTATGGTATATTGATTCCATATCAGATACCTGACTACGAACCAATAAAAATATTGTATATGTAAGCAAAAGCAAAGATAAAAACACAAACAAAAGGGCTTATAAATAAGAACTGCATGCAGCATAAATAATTGGAGTTAGTTATTTATAATATTGTATCGACATTTCTTGTATATTCAAGATTTATATCATCTTTATCTAACAGTAGATAGAATCAATGTTTATATGGTCTAGCCAAGAGGAATGGTTTTAACGATATCTTATCGTTCAAACCATGTCCTTTGTTGGCCTGTAATCTTATGATCCATTTATTTTCTCTCTTCTGTATAATTTTTAATATTACCTAATCTATCTGTTTTCAATATCAACTCCAGTGCCATAAACTTGAAGCTATGTCTGGTTCCTTCCATAATGACATGTTTCGCTAATGCATTGTTCTCATTTTCTTTATTTATAGCGTATATGTGTTCCCTAACTCTTTCCCTAAGGGTTCTGTTTGTTTTCCCTATATAGAACGACATACAGCATTGACATTGCGCTATATATATAAGGTCCCTAGACTTGCAATCAGCATATTTGTCAAAGACAATTCTTTTTCCATTGTCTGGATGAATGAATTCATTCCCATTTAACATATAATTGCACTGATTACAGTGCCTGCATGCAAATGTGCCTTTCCTTTTTGAACATTTTTCCAGTAAACAATGAAACCAAATGCATGCACCCATAATGACAAAACTGCCTAGTTCAGAACATTTATCATAAAAGTCTACTCAGACTTCCGCAGTCCACCATTATCAGTAAATATGTACAATTCTACAGTCCACCATTATCAGTAAATATGTACAATTCTACAGTCCATTATCAGTAAATATGCACAATTTTACAGTCCATTATCAGTAAATATGCACTATCTCTGAAGAAGTAAAAGTCATCTAAATAATTCCACATTAAAGAAATCTGTAACTAATGAAGAGGTTGCTGCTAGCAAACACCTTTATATTTCATGGTTTAATCGAAAAATAAAGTGCCTGTTGCCCCTCAGGAATAAATTGCCTATATTACATTAAAAAAATGATAAGCTAGTAATATTGCAAGAGGAAATGGATGGCAAACTGATAACGAACTCATAGTTAGTATCTTCACCAAGGAGAACATTCTCAGTACAGCAGCATCCACCCCTTGTGGGAGTAGAACCCACAGCCTTCTGCATCAAAGACAAGTACACAACTTGTTGTGCTATTAACAAGGCAAACAAACTTCACTTAAGCAGCACTAAACTTCTGTTCGTCTGCAGCTCTCAGCTCCTTGTAAAATCTACTCAATACTCAACTTTGCAGCACAGGAAAACTGGAAAAAGCCAAAATGTATTGGGGGGGGTCAAAAGCCCAAAAACCAGGGACTCAAACATTGCTTGTATAATCTTGGAAAGTTGCTAGAACCATACATTTTACTGCCAAGCTCTCTGTGCAAAACAGAGCAACATACCACTATGCCAAATCAGCTGCTTTGTAAAAGAGGAAGACTGAAACTTAAATGGCTATCATTTAGTGAATTCAGTTCTCACCATAGCTGTCAACCTCTTAGTACAAAACACCTGGACAAACCCAGTAATGAGGGAATACAGCCCTCAAACATTCATTGAATTCAGTTCTTGCCATAGCTGTCAACCTTAGCACAAAAGACCTGGACGAAGCCAATAATGAGGGAATGCAGTCCCAAAAATAGGGACAAATTTCAAATATTCATCTTATAAACTTAGAAATTGCTAGAATAAAAGGTTGTGTTACTATGTATTTTCTGAAGAACATGAAGCCTGAAATTCAAATGCCTGTCAATTTTACTGCTGACAGAATAAAACAATTTTCAGCAGAGACCCAGGGAGAAATACTGCAGACACATCTTTGTAAAATGACAGGGCACCAGAGCAAATCCACACAAACACAGGGAGGAGATGCAGACTCCACACAGAAGGCACCCCAGCCAAGAATCAAACCAGAAAACCTATAGCTGTGAGGCAACAATACTACCACTGCACCATCAAATATGCAAAGACTTAAACATTCAGAAACCTGAAGTCTGAAATTCAAATGCCTGTCAATTTTATTTAACATTTGTTAATCAGGACAGTCTGACTTGGAACAAAAAAATTCAGCAGAGGCCCAGGAAGAAATAATGCAGACATGTCTTTGTAACATGGGAGGACACAAAAGCAAACCCACACAAACACAGGGAGAAGATAAAGACCCCACAAAGAAGGCACCCCAGCCAAGAAGCAAACTTGAGAACCTGCAGCTGTGAGGCAACAATGCTACAACTGCCCCATCAAATATCAAGCATTACAACATTTACAGACCACAGATATTATGAGGAACAGATCAGATCAAACATGAGGCAAAAAATCTGCAGTTTTTTTTTCACAAATGGTGGTGAGTAGGGAATTAAGGTCTTTAAAACCTGCATACAAGGTATAGGATTCAAGCCTGAGGTATTCCCTACCACACACACAAACACCTGTAGTAGCAAACCACAAAAACTAAATATACTGCATTGGGTGCCAAACAGTTGTCATGAGAGTCCAATCAAGACAAAATGTAGTGTAGAAGAATAAAAATATTTCAATGCATTGGCTGCATGACAGCTTAATATCTAGATGGAAACAAAAACGGTTGTGAGGCGTGAAGAAATAAATTACTTTTTTTTAAATACATTAATGGAATGCCAGTCAAAATCAAGTATAAGAAAAACAAGCAGCACTCAACTCAAACCACTTCTTGCACTGCAGTTCTAATTATAATTTATATTCAGCTTTATTAAAGTAACATGCTGAAAGTAGAAATCTCTGATGCCCCCACTTGTAAAACTGTTCCTTATCCAAAAAAAGACCTGCTGCCTAACAACTACTTGTTTCATGGGGAAAACATGATCAAAGTAAAAAATGAAAAGCAAACAAGAAATAAGCTCAAGATACATTGCTTAAAAGGATTACTGAACAGGTTATAGACCACACGATTGGCATTCGGTTTATGGTTAAAGCCTGCAGAGATGACTGTAAGTCTCCAAGTGTAATGAGACTCTTAAAGTAATGTAATTCTGTCCTTTATTACAAATACTGGCATATGCATTTCAATACCCAAGGCTTATACATTATCTAGTTAAGTATTCTCTACATGGCAACAGAAAGGCTTTCAATGTTGGCAATTCTTTAACAGTATGCTTATTAAAGCTTACTTGCATCTTGCAATCTCAGCCAAGCTTACCTGATGGTCATTAAAGTATTGCTACTTAAACACAGAGCAACATGCACTTTGAGTAATAAGCATAAATCAGCAATACAAAAATATGACAGAAACCAGACCATTCTGCAAAAATCAAGGACAGATGAAAAGCCACTCTAGTACTTATGTCTACCTTGGATGGGTGGGATTCTCTGCACATTTACACTGCATAACTACTCCTTGCCTTGCTTGACACATCCAGAGTCACTACATGGGGAGTGGGGTGTAACAAGTATGTCACAGTTTGAAATGTCTCTGGCTGACTTGTGATGGCCCTGACACATTTGTCATACCTCTCAACCTCAGAGCAAGAAATCTGGACAAAGCCATACAAAGAAATGGGACAAAGGCCCAAAAATAAGGACAATTTTTAAAATATCGCTCTTATAACCTTAGAAAGCTAATAGAGGTCTTGCATTAGTATGAATTTTCTGAATGGTATGAAATCTGAAACTCAAATGTCTGTCATTATTTTCTAACTTCAGTCTTTAATTATTTGTCACTAATTTGCCAAAAAACACAATTTTATGAAAAATGGACCAAAAATGTGATGTAAAAATATAAAATAGCAACACAATACAGCTGGGAACCTGTCAAAGAAGGGACACTTTAATATTAGTACTGCTAACTTGAGCAGCTGACAAAATAAAATAATCTACATGCATTTCTGAAATAAAAGTAATCTGATTATTATAGTTATTTCTTAATTATAAACCCTCCATGTTTTCTTCCAAAATTGCTATTTTGCGGAGGGATCATTAGAGGAAGAGCAACATTTTGAGTCAAAATCAGGGACAGTTCAGAGGTTTGGCTATGCCTAATTCTATAAAGCAATTTTATTTATTATTTTTATTTATTTTTTATTTTACATTTGTTGACCGGGCTAGTCTAGCTGGACATATATCCATTTTCAGTAGAAGCCCGAGGAGAAAAGCTCCAAAATACAGGCAGTAAGCAAACAACATTTATAAAAAGACAATATAGCAAGCAAAAATGATACAATGGTATATGATGGTAAGCAAAAGAAAAAAAAGAAAAAAGAAAAGAAGAAACACAGAAGAAAATCCAAAATCATAATTAACAACTATAAATGGTTAAAAACAGAAAAACAGAAAAAGCAGGGAAAAAAGAAAGTAAGAATAAGAAAAAAAAGAAGGCTGATTAGAGCTTGCCTATATTATGAATTAAAAGAAAAGAATGTATAGAGGTGTCAATATAGGAAAGATGATAAGAGGTATTAGCTGGTAGGAAGTAGTGCATATAGAGGCAAGAAAGGGGAGTATTTGCATGTACCTCTCAACCTGTTAATGCAGTAAATCTGGACAAGGCCAGATATATTGGGGAACATATAAACAGTACTAAAATTGCTCTTGTATAAACTGGGACATAAATCTGGACAAGGCCAAATATATTGGGGGGAACATATAAACAGTACTAAAAAATGCTCTTCTATAAACTGGGACAGTTGATAGAACAGGTCTTACTTTAGCATGCATTTTTCTGAAGGTTATGAAGTCTGAAACTAGGTGTGCCATTATTTAGTGACTTAATTCCTAAATGATTTGCCAGAAAACCACAAATTTTTATGAGGAATAAATCAAAAATAAGAAGCAAAACATCTATTCATTCTTTGAAAATCTGGACAGTTGGGAGGTATGGTTCAGCTGGGGCTGTCTAAGTTTGCTGCCCTTCCCCCTCACAAAACCCTGGTTGAATGGAGCCTCCCTGCAGCCATTCCAATGATCCATTAATTTGCTATTTCACTCCATTTACTATAAACACTAATGTGCATACTGATTTACTTCTATGATGATTTGAACTTCATTTGAAAGTTTTATTTTTGCATTTTACAGCACAGACACAAAGACATAACAAACTTGGCATTAAACCTTCTCTGCCCTTGAAACTCACATTCACTGAAACAACATTAAAATCCACATTCAAAGAAAATACATTTTACTCGTGGCAGATAAAAATGAATTCTGGGCTGTTTTCAAATCATAGGCCCCTTGCATATGAAACATACATGTGCTCTTTGATACACCTTCCTATTGCTTTGAACATTTTTCCAGTAAACAATGAAACAGAACTGTCCAATTCAGAACATTTCCATCATAAAAGTCTACTCAAACTTCTACAGTCCACTATTATCAGTAAATATGCACAATTCTACAGTCCACCATTATCAGTAAATATGCACAATCTCTGAAGTAGTGAAAAAGTCATCTAAATAATTCCACGTTAAATAAATCTGTAATGAAGAGGTTGGTGCTAGCAGTCACCTTTACATTTCATGGTTTCATCGAACAATAAAGTGACTGATGCCCCTGTGGAATAAATTGCCTAAATTACATTAAAAATAAGCTAGTAATATTGCAATAGGAAATGGATGGCAAACTGATAACAGGCTCATAATTAGTATCTTAACTTTCAGCATTCACCCCTTATGGGAGTAGAACCAACAACCTTCTGCATCAAAAGCAAGCACACAGCCTGTTGTGCTATTAGCACTAAACTTCTGTTCCCCTGCAGCTCTCAGCACCTTGTAAAATCTGCTCGATACTCAACTGCATCTCAACTTCGCAGCACAAGAAGTCTGGAAAAAGCCAAATTTATTGGGGTGGGTCAAAAGGGCAAAAACCAGGGACACATTAAACATTGCTTGTATAATCTTGGAAAGCTGCTAGAATAAAATGCTGTGTTACCACGGTACCACCATACATTTTACTGCCAAAGTCGCTGTGCAAAAAAGAGTCAGAACATACCACTATGCCAAATCACCTGCTTTGTGAAAGAAAAATGCTGTGTTACCATCGTAATTTTACAGACAAGGTCCCTGTGCAAAACAGTCAAGAGCAAAATACCACTACGCCAAATCAGCTGTTTTGTGAACGAGAGGAAGACTGAAACTTAAATGGCTATCATTTAATTAATTCAGTTCTCACCATAGCTGTCAACCCCTTAGCACAAAACACCTGGACAAACCCAGTAATGAGGGAATACAGCCCTCAAACATATTCAGTGAATTCAGTTCTTGCCATAGCTGTGAACCTTAGCACAAAAAACCTGGACAAAGCCACTAACAGGGTATTACAGTCCCAAAAATAAGGAAAAATTTCAAATAGTCATCTTATAAACATAAAAAATTGCTATAATAAAAGGTTGTGTTACTATATATTTATTGCTAGAATAAAAAGTTGTTTTACTATGTATTTTCTGAAGCTTATGAAGTCTGAAATTCAAATGCCTGTCAATTTTACTTCTGATGGAACAAAAACAATTTTCAGCAGAGGCCTAGGGAGAAATACTGTAGACATGTCTTTGTAAAATGGCAGGATACCAGAGCAAATCCACACAAACACAGAGATAAGATGGAGACTCCACAAAGAAGGCACCACAGCCAAGAATCAAACCACAAATCCTGTAGCTATGAGGCAACAATACTGCTACTGCACCATCAAATATGTAAGAAATTAAACATTCAGAAACCTGAAGTCTGAAATTCAAATGCCTGTCAATTTTATTTAACATTTGTTAATCAGGACAGTCTGACTTGGAACAAAAAAACAATTTTCAGCAGAGGCCCAGGAAGAAATAATGCAGACATGTCTTCGTAACATGGGTGGACACAAAAGCAAACCCACACAAACACAAGGAGAAGATACAGACCCCACAAAGAAGGAACCCCAGCCAAGAATCAAACCTGAAAACCCGCAGCTGTGAGGCAACAATGCTACTACACCATCAAATATCAAGCATTGGAACATTTACAAACCACAGATATTATGAGGAACAGATCAGATCAAATATGAGGCAAAAATCTGAAATTTTTTTACAAATGGTGGTGGGTAGGGAACTCAAGTCTTTAACACCTGCATACAGGGTACAGGGTTCAAGCCTGAGGTATTCCCTACCACACCACCATGAGCACCTGGGGCATTTTCACACACACACACACACACACACACACCAGTCCATTCAAATAGGCTTCCCTACCATTCTAAACAATACTTAACACACTTACCTGCCCATTCTCCATAACGTTAATCCAAATGCCCGCGCAATAATCCATAGTCCCGCGAGATTCCCGCGATCCAAACCCTAATCCACAGTCCCGACGCTGACTGCTGCTGTTGCAGTCCAGCCCCGATGTGTTTTCCCAGTGAGTCTGTGCACTTTATAAGTGCACAGACGTCTCCTATGTTTCCCTACCTGGACTGCCTGGAGCATGCGCAGTGGACTCGCAGTAGTCTGGACTACTTCGCATGCGCGAAGTCCGCAAATTTTTAAAAGGTTTTTTTTTCTTTTTTTTGTTGCGGGGGCTGCAGTCCGGCAGCCCGGTAGCACGGGCCGCCCCTGCCAACATGCGGACTATATGCTCCAGACCAGAAGTGTATCCCTCGCTGGTAAGATGACATCATAGACTACTCTCACTGTATATTCACATACCAAATGCAGCCCCTTCACAGAAAACCACAGTCATAAAGTTGTGTAATGCAAATTCCATGTATTCACATGAGGCAGGCTTCAGACATGGGAACTATTTAAGGTCACAGGTACATATGTCTATGTGGCACACACATACCTCATGTGTGCATTGCCATTACTGATATAATCTATGTCATACAATATTAAGAGCAACACCCCACACACATGGACAAACTCTGTGACAAAAACACACATGGCATTTGTAGGATTCAAACTCCCTACCTAACTGTGTTATGACACTTGAGAGAGACACATTAGCAGAACACGCTATTCGCATTACTGGAAGGTTTTCCTTCTCCTGCTATACTTATAGGGTGCTGACATCATCAGTGTTTAGAAAGAGGTATGTGCATCATGTAGTGTGTTCTTCTAGTTGCCAAAAGGGACATTTCTTTCACACAGAATTGTACACACACTAACCCCCCTCACCGAAACACACAGACACTGAGCATTTGCAGGATTCAATACCCTTACCCAACTATGTTATGACACTTGAGAGAGATGCATTAGCAGAGCGAGCTATTTGCATTACTGGGAGGCTTCCCTTCTCCTGCTATACTTATAGGGTGCTGACATCATCAGTGTTTAGAAAGAGGAATGTGCATCATGTAGTGTGTTCTTCTAGTTGTCAAAAGGGACATTTCTTTCACACAGAATTACACACACACTAACCCCCCTCACCCAAACACATACACACTCAGCATTTGCAGGATTCAAACCCCTACCTAACTATATTATGACACTTGAGAGAGACGCATTAGCAGAGCACGCTATTCAAATTATTTGGTATCTGTTTTTCTCCTGCAGTATTTATAGGGTGCTGACATCATTATTTATATAGAAGTATGTACATCTATTACTATCTGTCAGTTAGGGGATAGCATATATATGCATTAACAGCCGCCTACTTCAGGGTCAGATATGCACATCAGCACTGCCAGGTTATGTTTTATACCATGCTTCGTGACCACAGAACCTGTAACACACAACACAACCAGTTCAGACCACCTCTCCCATATCCAGGACACACACTTTGCTTCCCTGGGATCAGTGTAGGATATGAAGGTGTTCACATACACCATTACAGTGGTTAATGTCAGGTACAGGTATATTGTGTGGGGGAACTACTCAGGCCTCAACAACATCACCCTACAGCCACTACAATTTGTGAATCCATGTGCTATGGCAGGACCAATCACCACAGCCACAAGGGGGAATACATATTGGACCTGACCATCTGCAACATGGGGACTCTATGTTCCACACCAGAGGTAGACCACCATTGTTAATATCTGACCATACCCAACTTTCCCTGGACATCCATATCCCATCCCCACCCCCAGGCAAGGAAGTCACTGCAAACAAAGTATTTATGAAAAGCAGACTTTGCACTTGTGAAGACTGGGGTGGAAGACTTCAAAGGACCCATGCTGGGGGATTATACAGGCCACTCTGCATAATCCTTGACAATTGCATTCTATGAGCATCTGGAAGGTTTGCATTGATCATGTTATCCCAAATAAACCCATGACTCCTCCACAACAGGAGACCTGTCTGGTTTACACCAGCCATATATAAGCTGTACAACAGAAGGAGGGAGCTAATACATTACAGAGCAATATCCCACAGAGGGAGGATGTCTCTGAACAGTATTGGCAAGACACTTCAATCCCTCAAACTCATCACGTAAAAGTGTTGACAGTGAAATTGTCCAGACACTGCAGATAAGGCTCCCCTCAGTTTGTAATTGACGCCCAATTACTGTTATAAGTCCTCGCCAACCCTCTTCCAGCAAACACCAGCCACATGGATGTGACATTGCAAATTCAACCCCTGGGATCTCCACTGTGTCCCTGTTTGACGGAGGCACAGCACACTAGCCTTAAATGGTGCCTTCTGTGACCTACTTTACAGAGGCACAGTAGCCTACTGTACTGGGGAGGCAGACACCAAACACACTGTGGCTAAGCTTGTATTCCCTAGGGCAAACAGCCTAGTATTGACCTCTACACCCATATGTTTCATTTTCAGATGCACAATATTTGTTGCTGATAAACTGTTTGCGGGTCTTTATTGCCATAGATTTCCCTGTTTCTATGAACAACTTGTGTATCTGTGGAAGATGTTTGAATATGAGAGGGATCCAGGAACCAATCACAATACAGCAATCTGCCCAGTGCACACAGTCATTTAACTGTGTGCACTGGGCAGATTGCTGTATTGTGGTTGGTTCCTGGATTAACACATACAGATACCAGATATGTGTGGCCAACTGCTAAACTGAGACATGGCCTAAGTGTGTGAGCATGCCCAGTTCAGGCTTTCCATGGTTTGTTGCCTGACATATGTCTCATTTATCAAAGTGTGCGAGCATGCCCAGTGTGAGCTTTCCATATGTTGAAATCTGCAGTCCACCACATTTGTGGTTGTGTGTGAACTTCAACAATATTTCACATTTATAGTTGTGTGTTGGGAGTCATGTTGTGTACTTACTGCCCAACTGCTTTGTGTCTGAACCCAACAGGGATTATACTGTGTCTGCAGGGTTTCCATGGGATAGTTTGCATACAGTTGTCAACATCCTTTCATACTGACCAAACACTGTAATATCGTATAGTGTACTGGTTCAGTACTTTCACTGTGGTGGACAGTATCCTGGGTTTCAATCCTATCACTGCTTTAAATATTCATAGTGAGCACACCAGACTGGTTAAGGGCCAGTTGTGCACATATGACCATGTTGCATTTTGTTCACATATGGACTACTTAAACCAGGCTTGCCCAACATTGGTTGTGTATTCCGCAACTTGGGTGGACATTGACAAACACTAGCGATGTGCCCTAGGCCATTTCTACTGCTAGTCAGAGAGTGTGTTTGCCCTTCAACACACATTGTAACTGGATTTTGACATGACATATTTCAAGGTTAGTATACTGTGCTTCTGTCTACCCGTGACATAACAGTGATACCCAGGGTGAACCTACCATCTCCCATCCACTCATCAAGATTCCTCTTGAGGAGAGTCAATGAGGGACTCAATGGCTAACCTGTACTGGGAGTTTACTCGAGTGGAGGGAGCTTCTGGGTTATGGATCAATCACTGCAGCATGTCCTATGTATGTCAGTGCTGGGGTTCAGGTCTCTCATGTGCATAGCTCACTGGCATTCAGATTGTACAAGGTGCAGCATGTTCATTGATTCCAGCTTGGACATGGCTTTATACATCAGGCACAGATTGCCTCTGGGCAGGCAGTATGGCACTGTGTGGAGCTGCAGTTTGTTTAATCAGGCAACACATGGCATCTGTTCGAGCTCTTTGATCCTCCTGGTGAGGTACTTTTGGGGTCTTTCCAGTTGCTGGAGGTGTCTGCTGAGGTACATCCCACAGGGGCCATTGTACTCAGTTGTGAGGCTGATGAAGGATGACTGAAGAGGCACGATGACCTCCCCTGATCTAGATCTGACTACCTTCATGATTAGGTGGGTATATGGTCTGTTTCTGTAACCACTACAGCCACATGGTTGTCAAATGCAAGATATCTATCAAATTGTGTCCCCAGGTCTCTTATTACTTCTAAAGTACTTAATGGGTTAACACCTATGTGGTAATTGGTGGGCACTTACTGTTTATCCACAGGGGATGACTATACACTTTTCTGCAATTAGCTTGATGACATGGCTCTGGCACCAGTTGTCTGTTTCTATGTGGCCCTTTTGTAGGATGCTTGTGTCAGCTGGAGGGTCAGATATGGTGCCCATTTTGTAGTCCTCTGCAAACTTGTTCAGACACAGTCCTTCCATGTTGGCCTGTACCTATGGGAAATATATACCGAACAAGGGAGGTCCCAGGACCGAGCCTTGTGGGATGCCATTGTAGCTGGTTTGTAGTCTGACATGGCTGCAGCATTTCTGACCATGTCAGTTCTGTCCTTGGGCTGGTTTGCAACCCATCTACTGACATAGGGGTTTATATTTAAGCTGGTGAGCTTATCTATAATGAACACATGGGGTATTGTATGGAAGGCTTTTGCAAGGTCCAGATAGGTTGTGTGGACCACATTCCCCTCATCAATGGCCTTGATGACTGTTTCAAATGAGTCAAACATGTTTAAGGGGCAGGATCTGCCCTTAAGAAAGCCACGCTGGGTAGGGTCCAGTGTCTGTAGGTCCCCAATATCTTTATTTCTGAGGTCCATGATGATCCTTTCCATAGCTTTGCAGACCAAGCTTGTCAGGATTCTGGGGTGATAGTTTGCAGTATCCATTCAGGCACCACCTTTGTGGAGAGGGACCACTGTTGCTGTACACTGCTCTTTGGGTACATATCCTGTGGTAAGGCTGAAATTGAGCAGTAGTGTTATTTGGCGTTCCATTCTTCTTGGAGTTCATGTTGGACACAGCCCAGGACACCATCTCGTACCATTGATGCTGTGTGTTTTGCTTTGAAGATGCTGGCTGTTACCTCAGCATCTGCAATGTCAGGGGGCCAGCACTCTGCTGGGATAGATATTTGGCATTTTTTTTTGTGGGGGGGGTTGCACTGAACCTGTCAGGTTGGATGTTGGCAATGTGTGTGGGTTTGGTGTATTGTTTGTAATATTTGGTAATTCAGAGCATATCTGTGAATTCCCAACAAGGTTCCTACCATCAGTTAAGAAAGCCTTGTGATCATCCTTAGTGTCCTGTACAATTTGTATCTTCATAGGTTCATACTAGGCTATCTGCCCTAGGGCATTTATAAGCCTAGCCAGAGTGTGTGTGGCTTTCGCCACCCCTTGCTATGTGAATATTATGCCCATTTAGGGTTGACTTTACTGTGCCTCTGTCTAGACGTGACACAGTGAAGACCCCCCAGTGTAAATCTGCGATCTCCCATCCACTTGGCAAGATTCCTGTTGAAGAGAGTCAGTGAGGGGCTCTGCCTAACATGGAGTGGGATTCTGTTCCAGAGTGTAGGGAGCCTCTGGGTTATGAATCTGTCCCTCCAGCACATCCTATTTATTTGTGTTGAGGTCGACATCTCTCGCTCTCACGGTTCTGATGGATTTGGATTTTCTGAGGAGGAGCATGTCCATTAATTCTGTATTGGACATGGCCTTGTACATCGGGCATACATCACCTCTGAGTATGCAGTATGTGACTGCATACAGCTGGGGTGTCGTCAGCCAGACAGCATATGACAAATGTTTGAGACCCTTTATCCTCTTGGTGAGGTACTTTTGAGGTCTTTCTATCTGCTGCAGGTGTCAGGTAAGGTAACATCCCAAATGGAGCATTGTACTCAATTATGGGCCTGATAAGAGAAGAGTATAGGGGCACAATGACCTCTCTTGATGTAGATGTGAATCCTTTCATGATAAGGTGGCCAGTATAGAAGGTCTTCCTAGCCACGTTGGCAATGTGAGTGTCACATGACAGGTTACTGTCCACTTGTGTCCCTAGGTCCCTGATTACTTCTTCCATACGTAATGGATTACCACCTATGTGGTAATTTGTGAGTACCTTGTTTGGTATTTGGAGAGACATTCATACTCTCCAGTGTCTTCAGGAAGGCTGAGTGGGGTTCCTGGGTTTGAGAGGGTGGTCTGTAGCATGCTACAAACTGTACAGCAGTTTTGCCTACGGTTAGTTGCACATGGATGGTCTCTGATGCTTCGTGCATTGTCAGTAACCTGGATGTGTGGGTATCTTTGCTGAATATGGATACTCCCCCTCCTTTTGTGGTTTGGTCCAGGTTTTGGGGCCGAAAAGCATAATATGAGGTATAACCTGGTAGTGCTGGGGTGCTCTCAGGAGCCTTGATGCTGGTTTCCGTCACTGCACAGACATCGGTGTCCTCCATACTGGGGAGGGCCTCGTGAGCATGCATCTTGAGGTTTAGACTTCTGGCATTGAGCAGCATTACCCTTATGTTTTTTCCACTTATGTTTTCTAGGGAGGTGGGTTTGTCTTTTCAGCCTTGCCTACAAAAGGCACTATGGAGGTGGCAAGAGCCTTAGCCAATACCCCAACTCCCAGGGGTGACAGGTGCAAGCCATCCCTGGCAAAGCAGCGTGGCTTGTCAAGCATGACATCCCAAGCAGACAGACATTGGATCCCCTTGGAATGACACCAGTAATTGAGCCAATTGTTAAAGCTGATCATTCTGTGTTTGTACTGTGGCATCATTCTTGGTGATTGTAGGATGCTGCTCAGGGTCAGAGTCATACCGGCCTGGCCTACATAATCGGAGAGCTCCTCTATGTCTCTTTTCATGTAGTCCAGGGAGGTACGTCTCAGGTCATTCACACCAGCATGGACAATGACTGAGTCATATTTGTACTTGCTTTGGAGTGACCTGCGTGCTTGTGTTATGTGGCGGATTGTAGCAGCCTACAGGCAGCTTACTGTACCCTTTTCCTTGTTCAGTCTGGTGAGCAGGACATCAGTGTGTCTGACTATGGAGTCACCTATTACAAGTGTATCAGGCATGTTGTTTGTCCTTACGGGCTGTGACTGTTTGGCACACCGACTTTGTGTACTGTGTGTTGCATGTGCTATGTTTGGAGGTAGTGGTTGCTTGGGTGTCTGCTTTGGAGGCCTCTGTTGATTTGGTGGTTTTTAATTAGAGCCTCTGGGAATGTTTTTGTGTGTTTATGTCTTTGGTTTGCAGTTGTGATAGGTCTATGCGAGACTGGGTTTGTGGTGTGTGTGGTTACCTTCTCCTCCTGACTAGTAGTGACAGTACTGAGTTGAGAGAGCTCAGCCTCCAGTTTGGATAAATGGTTGCATCTCTCACATATATTTGTATTTCTTGGGAGGAGGAGGGGGTTGTCTGTGTACATGGGGCAGGTGTAACATTGCCCAAGATTCACAGATTCAACTTGTATTAGCTGGCCTTAGTGGATTTTATGAGTGGCCATATTTTATTGCCATAATACTGATCAGAGATTACTTCCCTTTTTGGGTTTGCTCTATCATGTAGTAGCTTCCTCATTCTCTTGCATGGTTTGGTAATGGCTGGGGTCCACCATGCCAGATGCCTGCGTGTATGGTATTGGGCCTTGGTTTTATTTGGGATTGCATAATCCATGCATTCCTGACAGTGTTCATAGAATGCATTTATAAAAGGTTCTGAGGTGTGGCCCATATTTTCCACAGGCACAGAGCCTTTAATGGATTCCACATCAGTTTGAAGGAGTGCAACATTTCCTTTACACATGTTTTTCACTGTGGTTTTCTGGCCAGGGACTGTGGTCAGGATGTGAATATCCAGTGTGATTACTCTATGGTCTGATCTTACCAGTGAGGGATACACTTCTCGTCTTGCCATCCAGTACCCATGTTGCTGATTATCACATCCAGTATGCTTACCCCTCTTGTGGGAGTGCTACGTTGTTCCTGAGCATTTTGGTTTATGGATTCTAGGAACCTTTGGCCTAGGGTGTTGGAGCTAGAATAATGCTCCCAGTCTATGTTTGTGTATTTTCAGTCACCCAATATAATGTTGTTTGGAGAGATTGATATTTCCATGTGTTCCAACATAGGCCAAGTGCAGTACCTGGCGTTAGGAGGGTAGCCTGTAGCAGGCTACAAACTGGGAGGCAGTTTTAGCCACTGTTACTTGACCATGGATAGTCCATGCTGCTTCTTGTTGTGGTACCAACATGGGGGTGTGGTTATCCTTGACAATTATTGCTAGTCACCCTCCTTTTGTAGTTTGTTCCATGTTTTGCGGCTGTAAAGCACGGTATGAGGTGTAACCTGGTAGTGTTAGGGTGCTCTTGTGAGCCTTAACCCAGTTTTCTGTTACAGGACAGATATCAACATTCTCCATGCTGAGGGGAGTTTAGACTGCATGCATCTTGCAGTTTAGACTTCTGGCATTGGGTAGCATTACATCTAGGTTTTTATCCCTTGTGATACCTATGGAGGTGGGTTTGTGTTTTGAGCCTTATCTATTCAAGGCACGGTGGGGGTGACAACAGCCTTTGGCAGTATCCAAAAAGACAGGACTGATAGGTGCACGCCATCCTTAGCAGGTGGAGCATCGTGTCTTGCTCAGCATGTCATCCCAGGCTGGCATGCATGGGATCCCCTTTGACTAACAGCAATACTTAAGCCAATTATTGCAATTGATCATCTTGTCTTCATATTGTGGCATCATGCTTGGTGAGGGTAGGATGTTAGTCAGGGTCATCAAGTTTGCATATACTACATGGTGTTACATTGCTTAACATGGCAATCATGCCTCAGGTGGCGCTGCAGGGCTGTCTATGTTGGATGCACATACTACATTCCCTGTACATGTTTGATAGCAGGTTGTGTCAACTTAGGCATCCCTTTTACTATATGTGTGAGTCAGAGAGAGGTATAATTTCCAGGGTTCCTACTGAGGCAGTGTATGTGCTATGCATTGCCGCTTTGCCAAGGCCAAGGCATACTGGGCACGCCTCCTTCTGCCTACTGGGGCAGGCTCAGGTTGTTTCTCCTCCGAGTCACGCTCTGCCTGTGATTGGCTTGGCAATGGTGGGGGGCCGTTTGGCCCAGCCCTATGCTGGTCCTGCTGCAGCTGTTTTCACAGAATCATATTATGTACTATAGCACATACCATGACAATTTGGGTACATGTAATTGGTGTGTACTGCAAGGCGACACCAGATGTGTCCAGACACCGGAACCGTGACTTGAGCAGCCCAAACACATGCTCTATTACATTTCGTGTTTGTGCGTGTGCCTCATTATGGCGTTCTTGTTCAGGTGTGTGTGCATTTCTGATGGGTGTCATCAGCCACGGCTCCAGTGCATAGCCAGCATCCCCCACTAAGTGACCATGTGAGATGTCCTCATTGGCAAATGTCTGGTACAGCTGCGTCAGATGCCAGATATGGGAATCATGGTAGCTTCCAGGGCAGCCAGCACACACATTCATTATTATGCCCTGGGCATCACACACGACCTGGCAGTTAATGGAGGGGAAGCCCTTGCAGTTAATGTAGGCCCTACCCCGCTCACCAGCTGGTGCTTTGATGCGTATATGCGTGCAGTCTATTGCACCCACTACCTCAGGGTATTCCGCTATTTGTTGGAAGAGACGCATATTGCTGGCCAATACCTCATGGGAATTGGGGAAATATACATGATCATCGACATGTGCTGACATGGCATCCAGGAATTGGTGCACTACCCTGGATGCTGATGCCTTTGATATCCCCATCATATCACCAGTTGGTCTCTGGACGGTACCTTTTGCTAGTATTCTTAGGCCAACACATACCTTGGTTTCCACTGGGATGTGTTCCCCTCTGTTGGTTCTGTGTGTGAGGCGTGGCCTGCACAGCTCAACAATTTGCTGCAGGAGGTCTCTGTCCACTCTATAGCGCTCCACTATTTCCAGCTCAGGTAACCCCTGGTAGGTGACCCTGGGCCTGTACACTCTTTTCTGTCTCCTCACTGTGGGTTGTCCAGCAGCATTTGCATAGTCACCACCCTCAGCAAGTTGCATATGTCTCCTTATAACAGCTATGGCAGCCCTTAGCATTTTTGGTCTGAGTGAAGCTTTTTCAGTTTTCACTTCTAATAGCTTACTCCTCTGTTGCAGTGTCTCTTGAGAGAAACATTCTGCACTGTTGTTTGCAGAGTTTTAAGTGCTGGGCTGGGCTACTGTTCTGCCTGTGTAATTGCCTTCTTCTGATTGTTTTCACCTGCTAGCTCTGCCAGTAATCCCTGCTAGCTTCCTACTATTTCCCATGCTTCCTTTTTCCCTTCTGTTTCCTCAGGGGGGAGCGACACACATACCAGCGAAAACACGCTCACAGTGGCTAACCCGCACGCACACATGCTTAGACGGACTAGAATCTGCTTATTCGGGTTAAAACGCGCGCGCACACCAGTGCAAACAAGCTTGCAGGTGTTTAAACAGGTTCCTACATGCATATTCTGCCTTAAACGTGCACACTCACACTTACACACACCCACTCTAGCTTACTCGTGCCTACCAGCGTGCACACGCGCGCATGCACGCCCTGCAAGAAACTTTGGTGTTATCCATAGTGTACACCTTCCATTTATTGGCTTTCCCGTGCCTACTTGTTGACACTCCTCTTTCCATGATGTCTGACTGACAGCTTTCACTTGCCACTGTGCTCCAGTGAGCTGCATTCCTTTCATACATTCCCCCCTGTGATGTCACCTATCTCCTACTCTGTTACTCCCCCTTATCCTACTCCTACACTGCACGGAATGTGCTGCTTTCCAGTGTAACAGTAGGATTCACTATCCTACCACTCATTTACATAGGATTGCTTACTAATGCTTAGTTACATGTCTTACACTCCGCTTCCCCCCTTAGCAACCCCTACTCGGTAGCCATGTTGTTTTAGCCTGATATTCCCTTCCATTGTAAATTCATGCTTTGCATAAACCCACATTTGTGGGTTTAATTTTTTTATTTTTCTGTTTTTTTTTTTTTACCGCAGCCCGTTTGCGCGGTGCTGCGCTATGTTTAAACATCGGTGATCGCAGGAAAAAAAAAAAAAAAACATTTTTATTTTGTTTGCATCAAGGTACGTTGCCAGTGACCACATATTTGGCCATTGGCATGCTGCCTGGGACATTTGCAACCTTTATTTGGAGCTGACAAGGCTCCATTGTGTTATTTACAGAACGGTATTCAGTTATCAACTGAGTACATTTCTGCAGATAACACGGCTCTTACACGGGCAGGTTTCTGCTTCCTGGATTGCGAAATTATCTCATTTGCATGCCTTTCGGCTGCAAGTGAGGTAATTAGCATATCCACGCCCTGTCCATGTAAGAGCCGTTTTAGGTGCTCTCTTACACCCAGATTCAGGCTGTTCCTGGATCGCGATGGCTGCATGGAGTCTTACACTACTCTTAGACTCCGTGCAAGCCATCGTGAATCCTGCCCACTGTTTTATTTATTTTGTTACTCATTTCCTTTGGACTAACCCTTGTGGAAAAAATAATGGCTTGTGTTTGTCTTTGTTAAATTGTATTTTTATACTTCAGTTCTTCAGCAGTGTTCATTGTGGAACATTTGTTTGTTTTGTATAACAGAATTGATTTGGTACCTTTTCTGGCTGTTCAGTTAATTGAAAACTTCAAGCTTTGACACTGTTCAGTTTGAATGCAGTTTATTTGTTTATGCATTCATTCAGTCATTGTTTGTCCCCTTTTAAACTGAGGTCTCTACATGTTTTTTTTGGTATGTCAAATCATTTGTACTGCTAACCCCTACCAGCATGTGGATGAGACAAAGGTGATGTGCATAGTTAATATGAATATCAGTTTAATATTACCAAGAGATGTTTATTTTGTATGCTTTAAACCAAAAATTTGGTTTCCTGTTATGTAGTACATTTTTGTCCTAGGAAAGCTATTAATTTTGTGTAGGAATGGTAATAAATATACATATTCGTTTGCTCCCTGAAAATATTAAGCAGAAAGAAGTCAAAGAAAAAAAAAAACTGCAGATGCCTAGTCAGCTCTAGGTCATTTGTGCTTCATCCTTGTTCAATGTATAGCCACAGAAGAATGGGACAATTTACTTCAATCTCCATTTGCTAAGTATCTCCATTGCGATTGTCTTCCAGGTAAGAGCATGGAGGGAAATCTCCTCTCTGTGACTGCCTTAATTTGAGACGGGCAGAGAAAAAGTCCTACAGATTACTGAAGGTGGACCTTCCTCTGACAGCTTCTTAAAGATGTATTGCTATAGCAGGTAAGCATGTTTTTCATTTATTTTACTGATGTGCACGTAAGTGTACCGGTAAAACAACATACATTCATACATGACACTTTCTCTTAATTTTCGTCACCACTGTAACAAGCTTTTGGGTGAAGAAACAAGGTTGGACTGCTAAACAGTTTTTAAAATGTTTCCAGCTTTCTTCTGACAGGAACAGTGATACAGTGAAAGACAAATAATCCTTTGTACACAAACTCTTCAAGAAACAAAAACAGCAATTTTAAGTAGTATGAACCTTTCACGTAACCTATCAACTAGATCAGCCAGGTAGCATACATATTAGAACATGACTCCCAGTTGTAATTTGGAGACCTGCGTTGTGAAATTACAAAAAAAAAATGAACAGCAAAGTTAAAGGAGACCCATCAGATCGACCAGAAGCTAACCACCCTAGACATCAATAGCCCCCCCCCCCCCATTAAGGAAACCACCATAAACACAAACTTCTCCAAAGCCAACTTCATGCTTCTTAAGATAGAAGTAGCAAGCTTCATGACACCCATGCAGACAGAAAATAGAGGTATGTCTGCTGAATCCTGTACAAATGCACTGTATAAGCACATACATGAGTGCATGGATTGTGCCATCCCCAACAGAACCAAGATGCTATCCTCCAACAAAAGGAAGCCAATCTGGTGGTCCCCTGCCATAAACAAATGCTATAACAGAAGGAAGAAGCTGTTGCAAAAACGAGTAAAATCCCCTGATTGCAGGAACTCCCTTGGTCAGCCTCAATAAGAAGCTGAGATCCCTCATAAAATCCTCCAAAGCTAGTTACGAAAATAAAATCGCCACTGATTCTAAAGACAACCACAGAGCATTCTACAGCTATGTCAAGAATTTCAATAGCGACACTCAGATCTGCCCTGAGATACAGCACAATGGCACTAGATATACAGAACCAACTGATATTGCCAACATCCTGGCAGATAGGTTCAGTGCAAACTTCACCCCCCCTCATCCCCCAAAGGGCCCATCACTATCACTATACAGGAAGAATACAAAGCCCCTGTAATCATGGCTGCACATGTAAAGACCGCACTCTCCAAAGCCAAGAACATAGCATCCATGGGAACTGACAACATCGCAGGTTGCGTTCTGCACGAACTACAGAATGAACTGGCACCCCACCTAAGTACCATGTTCAGTCATAGCCTGATTTCAGGCTTTGTGCCTACTGAATGGCACACAGCGACGGTTATCCCACTCCACAAAGGCGGCGGCACCATGGACCCTGGGAACTACTGCCCCATTAGCCTGACGAGCCTGGTCTGCAAGGCCATGGAACGTATCATCTTGGAGCTTATAAACAAGGACATAGGTAACCTCCAAACTCTGGACCCCACTCAGTTTGGGTTTGTAAAAGATAGGTCATGTCTCCTAAACCTGATTGACTTCTTTGAAGCAGTCACCAGAGCTGTAGACGAGGGTAAGGTGGTGCACACAGCATAGTTTGACCTCGCCAAGGCTTTCTACACCATCCCCCACTCTGGAATTATAGATAAACTCACTAGTCTGGGGATAAATCCCTGTGTCACAAGATGGGTGGCCAACTGGCTCACTGACAGAACCCACACACTGAAAGTAGCCGACTCCAAATCCAACTTCAGACCAGTGACAAGTGGAGTACCACAGGGCTCATTCCTGGATCCTCTCCTGTTTGGCATCTACTTCTCAGAAGTCCAGGCTAATACAACAGGTCTTTAGATAACGAAGTTCGCAGACGACTGCAAACTAGGTGCCATAATAGAATTGCCTAATGATGTGGACATTCTACAAAGAGGCCTCACTGAGACTGATGCTTGGTGTCAAAGTCATGGCCTCAAGCTCAATGCCAAGAAGTGCACTGTCATCCCCTTTAGGAAAAACTCATTACCCATGACTACCACATAAGCGGTAGCCTACTAAACACCGAAAGTGTGATAAGAGACCTTGGGACACAGGTGGACAGTAGTCTCTCCTTTGATAATCACATCGCCACAGTAGTCAGAAAATCCTTCTACGTGGTGGCACACCTCATCACAAAGGGGTTCACCTCCAGAAAAAAAAAAAAAGAGGTCATTGTTCCTCTTTACTCATCCCTCATCAGACCCATTAATAGAGTACAACGCCCCATTTGGCATGTACCTCGCATGACACTATAACTGACTGAGTTTATGCCGCTGTGAAGATTTCTTTTCCCAGATGTGAATATGAAGAGGAGAAACTCCACCCAGGTTCTGATGCATGTGATATAAGGTTGCATGGTAGCGAAAGTCCTGATCCTCTCTCTGATGTTACCTTTCACTGTGCATTCATATGTGTTTAATAATTAGCTTACTCTTAAAACTTTATATACAAGTACTTATCTTAAATCTTTTAGGCAGTGAAAGCTTTCTTTATGCTTTGTTTCTTGACTTGAGGGCTCTGTGCAACTTTGTCAGCTTCCAATACATTTTTGAGTGCTCCATTAATTTGTTTTGCATTTATATAGTATGTAGTCTCCATAAACAGCTATTCCTTCACCAGAAGTGGCCTTCTCACCATTTCATTGATTTGTATGAATCTCAGTCTGCATCTCTAACTCTGGTCATAATGTAGTGTATTTGCTGATGATTTTCTGCATTTTATGCACACACACACACACACACACACATATATATATATATATATATATATATATATATATATATATATATATATATATATATATAAACAAATGATGGTTCAGAGGGGGTAATAATCCAGATGAGGCATAGGAACTGCTCCTGAACTCTACTCTCTGAAAACCAAGTCAATCCTCTTGAACAGTGGGATTGAGAGAGACTTTCTGTGAGATTTTTCTTACATCTGTCAGAATTTATAGTTTCATAGTTTCATAGTATAGTACTAGGCTATCTGCCCTGGGGCATTTGTAAGCTTAGCCATAGTGATGTGGCATTTGCCACCCCATGAAATGGTACAAAAATGTACAGAATAAATTTAGAATACTGTGTCTAGTAGTGACACAATGAAGGTCCCATTATATAATAGAATTAGTTTACTGTGCCCCTGTCTAGCAGTGACACAGATGTGACCCCTGGGGTAAACTTACCCTCTCCCATCCACTCATCAAGATTTCTCTTGAAGAGAGTCAGTGAGGGGCTCTGCCTAATATGAACTGGGATCTTGTTCCAAAGCATGGGAAGCCTCTGGGTTATGAATCTATCCCTCCAGCATGTCCTATTCATACTTGTGTCAAGGTTTAAGTCTTTAGCTCTCGTGGTCCTGATGGACTAGGATTTTTTGAGGTGGAGCATGTCCATCAGATCCTGATTGGACATGGCCTTGTACGTCAGGCAGAGATCACCTCTGAGCAGGTGGTATGATACTGAATAGAGCTGAAGTTTCTTTAGTCTGGCAGAATAAGACATATGTTTGAGACCCTTGATCCTCTTGGTGAGGTACTTTTGTGGTCTCTCCAGCTGTTGCAAATGCCGGGTGAGGTACATACCAAATGGGGAATTGTACTCAATCATGGGGCTGATGAGGGAGGAATATAGGGGTACAATGACATCCTTGGATCTGGATGTGAATCCCTTCATGATGAGGTGTGCAAGGTAGAATGTTTTTCTAACCAGTTTGGCAACGTGGGTATCAAATGAGAGGTCGCTGTCGACTTGGGTCCCTAGGTCTCTGATTACTTTTTCAGTACTCAGTGGGTTGCTGTCTATGTGATAATTTGTGGGTACTTTGTTTTTCCCAAAGGGGATGACTATACATTTTTTGGCATTTAGTTTAAGGCTGTGACTCCGGCACCAGTTGTCCGTTTCTGTGAGGCCTTTTTGTAGGATGTGTGTGTCTGCTGGTGTATCGACTATGGTGCCTAGTTTGCAGTCATCTGCGAACTTTGTCAGCCACAGCCCTCCCGTGTTTGCTTTAACATCTGAGAAATAAATGCCGAACAAGAGGGGTCCCAGGACAGATCCCTGTGGGACACCACTTGTGACTGGCTTTGAGTCTGACATTGCTCCAGCGATTCTAACTTTATGGGTTCTGTCCTTTAGCCAGTTTTCAACCCATCTAGTGACATAAGGGTTTACATTTAAGCTGTTGAGCTTATCTATGATGCCTGAGTGGGGTATTGTGTCAAAGGCCTTAGCCAAGTCCAGGTATGCTGTATGGACTGCTTTGCCCTCGTCAATGGCTCTAGTGACTGTTTCGAAAAAGTCAACCAGGTTTAAAAGGCAGGATCTGCCCTTTACAAAACCGAACTGGGTGGGGTCAAGTGTCTGTAGGTCCCCTATGTCTCTGTTTATGAGTTCCATAATGATTTATTCCATAGCTTTGCAGACCAGGCTGGTTAAGCTTATGGGGCGGTAGTTTCCAGGGTCTGTAGAGGCACCCCCCTTGTGGAGTGGGACAACTGTTGCTGTACGCCAATGTTCAGGTACATATCCCGAAGTAAGGCTAAGGTTAAATAGCATTTTTATGTGTGGGTTTAGCTCCTCTTGGAGTTCACGTAACACGCAACCCGGGATACCGTCAGGTCCCATTGATGCTGTGTTTTTTGCTTTGTTTAGGGCGGTTCTCACTTGGACATCTGAGATGACAGGGAGATTACATTCAGCTGGGATAAGTATTTCTTCTTTTGGAGGTGAAGGAGGGGAGAAATTTGCACTGAACCTGTCAGCCAGAATGTTGGCAATATCTGTGGGTTCAGTGTATTGTTGTGAACCAACTCTGAGCATATCTGAGGGTTTCCGCCCAGGTTTCTAACATAGCTGAAGAAGGCTTTGTGGTTATCTTTAGTGTCCTTAGCGATTTTTCTCTCAAAGTTGGCCTTGGATGTTTTTATGAGAGAACGTAGTTTTCTGCTAATATTGATCAGAGATGTCTTCCCTTCGTGAGATTTTGCTCTGACGTGCAGTAGCTTCCTTCTTTTGTTATATAATTTGTTTATGGCTGAGGTCCACAAGACATGACGCTTACCTTTGGTGGAGAGGGACTTGGATTTGTTTGGGATTGCATGATCCATGCATTCTTGGAGATGTCCATAGAAAGCATTTGTGAAGGATTCGGCATCGTGGGATGTAGTATCCACTGGCACAGTGGGCTTAAAGGATACCATCTCAGTCTTAAGAAGAGTGAAGTCTGCTTTTGAGAAGTTTTTCACTGTGGTCTTTTCTGCTGGGGGTGGAGGTGGGATATGTATATCCAGGGTGATTAGTTTGTGGTCAGATCTCACTAGTGAGGGATATACTTCCGGTGTGGAGCATTTTGTCCTCATGTTTGTGATGATTAGGTCTAGTATATTATCTCCCCTAGTGGGAGAGGTGACTAATTGTTCCAGTGCATTTGAATTTATGAATTCCAGGAACCTTTGGGCTAGGGTATTAGGGCTAGAATAATGTACCCAATCTATGTTTGGGTAGTTGAAGTCTCCCAGTATGATGGTATTTTGTGATACATTCATATCCTCCAATGTCTTCAGGAAGGCTGAGTGGAGTTCTTGAGATTGGGAGGGTGGTCTGTAACATGCTACCAGCTGTATAGCAGTTTTGCCTATGGTTAGTTGCACCTGTATGGTCTCTGATGCTTCATGTGTTGCTACTAACCTGGAGGTGTGGGTGTCCTTGATGAATATGGACACTCCCCCTCCCTTTGTGGTTCGGCCCGGGTTTTGGGGCCGAAAAGCATGATACAAGGTATAGCCTGGTAGCTCTGGGGTGCTCTCAGGAGCCTTGAACCAGGTTTCATTTACTGCACAGACGTCGATGTTCTCCATGCTGAGGAGTGCATCAAGTGCCTGCATCTTGAGATTTAGACTTCTGGCGTTGAGCAGCATTACCCTTAGTTATTTTCCATTTTTATTTTCTAAGGAGGTGGGTTTGTCTTTTGAGCCTTGCCTAAAAAAGGCACTATGTGGGTGGCAAGAGCCTTAGCCAATATCCGGAAGCCCAGTGGTGACAGGTGTAAGCCATCCCTTGCAAAGCAGTGTGGCTTGTCCAACATCTCATCCCAGGCAGACAGACATTGGATCCCCTTAGAATAACACCAGTACTTGAGCCAATTGTTAAAGCTGATCATCTTGTCTTTGTATTGTGGTATCATTCTTGGTGAGGGCAAGATGCTGCTCAGGGTCAGGGTCATACCAGCCTGGGCTACATAATCGGAGAGCTCCTCTATGTCTCTTTTCATGTAGTCCAGGGAGTTACGTCTCAGGTCATTCACACCAGCATGGGCAATGACGGAGTCATATTTGTACTTGCTTTGGAGTGACTTGAGTGCGTGTGTTATGTGGCGGAGCCTAGCTCCCGATAGACAGCTCACAGTCACCTTCTCCTTGTTCAGCCTGGTCAGCGGGACATCAGTGTGTCTGACTATAGAGTCACCTATTACTAGTGTATCAGGCATGGTGTTTGGCCTTAAGGGCTGTAATTGGTTGACACGCTGATTTATTGAAGTATATGTTGCATGTGTTTTGTTTTGAGGTGGTTGATTTATGGGTGTCTGCTTTGGGAGCCTCTGTTGTTTTGGTAAGTTTTTTGTTAGAGCCTCCAAGTATGTCTTTGTGTTTTTATGTGTTTGGTTTGCAGTTGTGGTAGGTCTATGTGGGACTGGGATTGTTGTGTGTGTGGTTGCCATCTCCTCCTGTCTGGTCATGCCAGCCCTGAGTTGAGAGAGTTCAACCTCCAGTTTGGCTATATAGTTGCATCTCTCACATGTATTTGTGTTTGTTGGGAGGAGGAGAGGTTTGTCTGTGTACATGAGACAATTGTAGCATTGTCTCAAGATATCCAGATTGACCAGCTGAACTGGAGACGACGCCAGTAATCTACCACTCGACATGCTAGAACTGTATAAGGGAGTGCTGTACCTTTAAGGGAAGTGGATATTCACAGGGGTGGTAAGTCAATGTAGTGCTTTACTTAGTATGAGAGTGCTTACTTAGTAGAGAAGTACTGAGAACAAGTGCTAGGCTTATAATATAGTAAGTAGTCTGGTTATACTAAGAGTAGAGCTTCCTTAAGGGAAAATTTGAAGAGCAGACTTGGCGGAGCCAGAAAAAGTTTAACCGGCGCTGCATGCGCACAACCGCTCAAAGCCGTGCAAACGCAGATTTTAAACAGTGAACTACAAAAGAGCTAGAAATGGTCCAAAACAACCAATTACTACAGCTTCTTGTGCTGAGGTCACTTCCTACAGGGACAGGTAGGCTGCTCAAGGCTCCCCACTCCCACTGGTGAGCAAAGAAACTTCCTTCTATCCAAGTAAGGTAATGGACAACACAGGAACTACACCAGAGCCCAGAATACAGCAATGCCTATAAACTGGTCTAAACTAGTCTAGGAAGGCGGGAAAACAAGGATTATTTTTTTTTTTTGGTAGAAACACACAGAAAATGCAGGAACAGTGATAAATTAGTTACACAGGCTAGCACACTTTAGTGGGCAGCCTCCACAGATAAATTAAACAAAGAAACAACAAACTTTCGATCAAATTCGACTAAAATGTAACTTTAAGTGCAGATTTTAAAATAATGCAGCAAACAGTTAAAAAACAGTTCAAGCTAGTTCAGGGTAAGCTACAGAAGCTATTCCAAGTGGAAAAAAGCAAAGATACTTAAATCCAGAAAGTAGTCGCTTTTCTGAGTTCCCTGCTGCTAGGACCACTCTGCAGACCCACGAGAAGCTTGTCTGAGTAGTATAGCCAGAAAAAAACGCCCAGAGGCGGATTTTAAACAGTGAACTACAAAAGATCTAGAAATGGTCCAAAACAACCAATTACTGCAGCTTCTTGTGCTGAGGTCACTTCCTACAGGGACAGGTAGGCTGCTCAGGGCTCCCCACTCCCACTGGTGAGCAAAGAAACTTCCTTCTATCCAAGTAAGGTAATGGACAACACAGGAACTACACCACAGCCCAGAATGCAGCAATGCCTGTAAACTGGTCTAAACTAGTCGAGGAAGGCGGGAAAACAAGGATTATTTTTGTTTTTTGGTAGAAACACACAGAAAATGCAGAAACAGTGATAAATTAGTTACACAGGCTAGCACACTTTAGTGGGCAGCCTCCACAGTTAAATTAAACAAACAACAAACTTTCGATCAAATTCGACTAAAATGTAACTTTAAGTGCAGATTTTAAAATAATGCAGCAAACAGTTAAAAAAACATGTCAAGCTAGTTCAGGGTAAGCTACAGAAGCCATTCCAAGTGAAAAAAAAGCAAAGATACTTAAATCCAGAAAGTAGTCGCTTTTCTGAGTTCCCTGCTGCTAGGACCACTCTGCAGACCTACAAGGAGCTTGTCTGAGTAGTATATCAGGAGGACAGGACTTGGGCTATCTGTGTGCTGTTTAGTTGTGTTTGTTTGTGTGTGTTAACTCAGGTGGAGCACTGATTCACACACACAGTAGGCAAATGAAGTCTGAGTGAATCAGAACTCAGATTTCAGTTCTTCAGGAGTATCCACTATTGGGCAGTGGTACAGTTTGTATACCTCGTATGGATTTTAGTTTTGGAAGAGAAGAGCAGATATATGAAGACTACAGAGCATGTGAAGGTAGACATACATAAATATACAGTGAATTGTAACATCACAGAGATGGGAAAGGATGTTAGTGCATAAACATCTGTATATCAAACTCTAGCATATTAAGGTCAGTAAAGATCCTTATAATTCTTGTAACAAACCTTGTAAGCACTTTGCCACAACATGAGATGTGTTACATACTCAACATGTATAAAATCCAAAGAGTTAATGAGAAGCTTAAACTTTCTTATAGTATATGATCCTACATGGATGGCATAAACTAAAACATTTTTTTTTTGTAAAATTTCTGCTGTTAGCCCAAGAAATATCAAGCCACTTAGACTTTGGGCCTTTACCAGTTTTTATCGATATACATTTGACTCATCTTTGGTTTCTCTATTGCATTCTTTAACCTTCCTCCCTTGTTTACTCATATTAATTCACCACTCCCATGAAATATGCTAAAAGACATTTAAATGCAAACTTACCTGTTCACTAGACTGAAACATTATAAAACATCTTTCCAGGTGTATAACATCTTCCCCTGAATTTCTCAGTACCACAGTCACACCACTGATTTAGAAACAGTAACACAGATCAGTGTGAGAAAAATAGTTATTAAATATGGTAAATGCTTAACAAATAAAATCAAATATGTATATCTGACTTGCTGTGAATTTTCAATTTGCTGCCCAGTGTCAGAACTAAATTCCAACTCAGTAAACTCACTAGAATGTTCGGCACTTATGACACAAACACAGCACCTTCTGTGACATCTGCACATGCTGACATCAGCAGTGCAGTAATCCCCGCCCACAACTTGCGAATAGCATCCAATTCTGAACACTTATGGCAGGCGTTACTGAGGTGCTGTGGTCTATGGGTGAACCTGAAGCATGCAAAATGTGCCCATCTCGGCCTCCTCTCCACATATTTTTGCCTCTTGTTTCAGAGGAAGAATGACAAATACTTAAATGTAAGTTTCATATTAAATACTTAGAAACTTAAAAGTGTCCAACAAATGAAAATCCACAAAAGACCACAGTCCACATAAGGTGTACAAAACTAATCCACAATGGATATTACAGAAGAACTGAAGTGCAGTATATAAACTTCAAATTCATATGAGGTATACAAATAAATCATTAACCAACAGTGGATATATATAAAATAAAACAGTGACCAGATGTGCTGTGGATATATACAAAATAAATCATTAGCCAGCAGTGGATATATACAAAATAAATCATTAGCCAGCAGTGGATAGTCTGGAATACCTTAAGTATAGAAAAGAACTAAAATCATATGAAATGCAGAAAATAAAATACAAAAATGTATATGAGGTTTACCAAACAAACCGTTTGGCAATGGATGATACAGAAGAACTGAAATATAGAGTTTTAATGACAGGCATTAGATGTTTTCTTAACTTTAGATAATAAAATAACATTCATTATTAACATATTAGCATTTTAATAACATGATATTTTGATTATTAATAGACTTTTGACACAGTCCCCCACTCAGACATAGTAATAAAGCTAAATAAACTGGGAATAAACCCCTGTGTTGCACACTGGATTTGCAATTAACTCATAGCTAGGATGCAGGAAACAAAAATAGAGGAAGATCTGAAGTAGTTTACTTCATTTGATCTTTAACCTGTGGATATCGGATCCGAGCCGGCAGGTTTACTAGCATTTGCCCTGAGCTCCAAGCTCCTCCCCTTACCCATAATACACCTCCACTACCTTCCAACCCACAGATCTCACTTGCCACAACTTGCCAGAAGCATCGTGATCCTGAGCTCCGAGTTTGGGAGTTGGGTTATTTGATAAGTAAGCAGATTTTCATAGTTGGTTGAGTGTTAGCTGTTAGTGTAGGTTCCCTCTCCTCCTCCCCTCACTGGTGCGTCATGTTTTAGGGCTTTTCTGTGTTTGTTAGTGTGTTTCCCTGAAGGACTTCAGTTGTTTGAGGAAGCGTTGATTAATTTTGGAAAGTTTAGTAATAATGATTTTTACTTAATTTTGACTCTAATGGAATTAGTTTTAAGTAATAACTATGTGCATTATGAAGGGGAATTCTTTAAACAGTTAAAAGGGGTAGCAATGGGGGCAAGATGTGCCCCTATCTATACCAATATTATTCTTTCAGCATGGGAAGATAAATATATATTGAATTCCCCTTATAAAAATTGTTGGAAGCTGTACAAACGTTTCCTTGATGATATGTGCTTCCTGTGGATAGGTTCTGAGATGGACTTTATAGCCTTCTATGAAAGTATTAGTCATTCTACTAATTTTTTGAAATTTACGTATGTAATGGATAAGGTAATATCTGGATGTTTTCATTGGTAAGGGTGAGGACAACTTTTTTTCTAGAGTTTACAGGAAAGAGAGCTATTCAAATTCATTCCTAGCATATAATAGTGCACACCCCCATCACCAAAAGAAGGGTATTATAAAAGGACAGTATGTGAGGGGCAGTCGAATGACTTCAGAAGAAGCTGATTTCCTTGTAGAATGTGACAATTTAAGGGGTATGTTTATAGCTAGAGGATACCCCTATAAGTTAATAAAGGAAATAGAGGATGAGGTAAAACTAGGAAGGCTTAATAAATTTAAACCAATTTTAGGTTCAATGAACTGGCAAATACAACAAAAGATAAATTAAAAATATGATGGTAGTAGTAATTTTGTGATGGACTTTAGTGGTGAAGCGCAAAAAATCAGGAACATGATTGAAAATGAATGGACCAAATTTGGTGAATTTTCTGACCTGGATAGTCTGTTTTCCTCCCCCTTAAAATGTACATATAGAAAAGGTAAAAGTTTAAAAAAATTTTTTGAAAGTAAAAGGAATAATGGTAATAATAGAGAAGGAAGAAATGGTACATTTAAATGTGGGAGGTGTAATCAGTGTATTCATGTTATATCTAGGGACACTTTGTACATAAAGAGTAGGGACATATTGATCTAAAGTAAACATTATGCAAATTGTCAGACCAGTGGTATTGTCTACTTAGCTGTATGCAAAATTTGCGAAGCATTTTATGTAGGAAAATCTGAGAGAAAGCTAAGGAATAGAGTGTATGAGCATTATTACGACATTAAGAACCAGTGTGTTAATAATGCTCTATACAGACATGAAGTGAACTGCGAGGAAGCCTCTTTCACTTTTTTTGCCTTAGAAGTGGTCGACAAGGATGTAAGGGGTGGCCCGTGGGAAACATCAATTGAATATAAGGAACTATTATGGCAAATTCACCTTGAGGCCAACAAAATACCAGGATTAAATGATACCCTGTCTATTGCCCCAGTTCTAAAAATGAGAGCGGCTAAGCTCTGATGAATTAGTTGTTTTTTAATTAATATTTATTATATATTTTTAACCAATATTTATTATATATTGTTCAATATGAAAAATGTAATATGTATTAAGTTTTAGAATTTTGTATTTTTAAATAAGAAGAAGAATATGGCAATATTCTTATGCACATACACATTCTCAAGGCTTGAAAAATATATATTTTTGTAGGTTAAGAAGTTTTCTTTTTAGTCAATAGATGGCACTGTTTAACAGGAAATGTATAGAATAATTTTTTATAAAAGTTCTTTATAAAAGAATTTATTCAACATATTTTTAAGTATAGTTAATAAATGAGAGTTTTTAGGAAGTAAATCAATGTATATTATATTAATGTAAGGGTTTTATAAAGTGTTGTATTTAGTTTAAATAGTTTTCAGTGAACACAATATGGCATAAGCAAGGTTTTCCAGCCAGAGTTTTTTAATCAATCAATTTTACAAATAATTGCTTAATTGCTCAATTATGGTGTTAAATGAATGTATTTATAGTGAACAGAAAGTGTAACATTTCATTCAGTTACATCCGAGGAAGTGATCTAAACGAAAACGCAGTGGTGAGATATAGCGTTAATGACCTTTGTTCTTTGGCTGGTTCCTGTGGTTGCAGTATTGCTGTGTTGCTGGGTTGCTGTGTTGCTGTGTTGCTGTGGATCATTAAAACTTTCGTAAAAGAAGAAATTGGAGCCTTATTTCCTCCACAAGTGTTTTTATTTGGTGAGGCTTTTCTGTGTTTGTTAGTGTGTTTCCCTTCCCCCCTCAGCGTTCTGTGTGCCTTTAAGTGTCTGGTGAGTGGGTCTGAGTAGGAAATAGTTTGTTTTTTCTCCTTTTCCTTCTCTTGTTGTGTGTGCTGTTTCTTTTGCTGTAAGAGACATGGCTGATCCCTAGCCAGTCTTTAAGAGGTGCACTGAATGTGGCCACAAATTGTCACCAGCCGATGGCCACACTCTTTGCGTTATATGCTTGGGTGTAGCACATTTAAGTACAGACTGTACCATTTGCGTGGGTTTTAACCCACGCACTATTAAGGATAGACGGGCTAAGTTGGCCTTGAAAGACTTTCTACTCACTACCGAGGTGCCTGCCTCTTCCACTGCTTCGGTCACAGCAGTTGATGTGGCCGCCTCTCCTTCCTCTCTTATCCTTGCTTCTCCTCCCTCCCAGGCTGGGACTCAACCTCCCATTTCTAAGCCTGTGGAAGTGGAGCGCAGAGGAGGCAGAGAGAAGGAGAGCGTGCATAGGCCAGAAAAATGTAGGAGATCCCCGGACCTTTAAACTTCTACTCCCGCCAAGAGTCAGTCTAGGATCCGTGACTCCCCTCTGCTCCGATCTACGAGATTTTCCATAGAGTTGGAGGAGCCACGACAACTATCTAGGGCCTCTGTTCCTTGACCTGTCAGGTTGGAGTCCGTGGCCTTGTCGAGGTCCACCCGAAGCTTATCTGAAGTCGACATGGATAAAATGAGGAGGTTCATTCGTACTCAGATCCAAATGGGAGTCTTGCCAGTCCCCTCTCCCTCTGGAGGGGGGAGATTGCTTTCTTTCTTCACACCAATTTCTCCTTCTCCGATCCGTCCACCAGGTTTGAAGTACTTGGATCCGATGATGGCCTTAGTCAGGGGGGTGGTGCCGAAGGTACCTTTCTCATTGATGCCGGCAGCTGCATAGCAGATCCAACCAGTCTGGATCCGAGTGGCTGTCTGAGCAGGAGCCTGGGTGTCGGATCCAAAGGAGTGGAACTTTTTCCATCGATTTCGATGTTGTTGAGCCAAGTCCCCCCCAACCCCCAGAGCTCCATCCACTTCAGGTTCGGCTCTGATTCTTGCATCAGATCCAGGGGAGCAGTTTCCTTAATGGTGGCCCAGGAGGCTCATTTCCTCTCTGAGTTCAGCGTGGTAGAAAGGGTTCTCTCCAATGGATTGAGACACTTGACTATTTCCTCAGACTCCGCCCCGACTCCCTCAGCTTTGTCTACAAATCCCATCATTTTACCAGAGGGACAGCCCATTCTCGAGGAGCCCCAGGCGGTTCCCCCTGAGGAACGAGTGGCTTGCGAGTCCCCCCCCCCCTGGAGAGCCCTACCAGAGATGTGCCTCGCAAGCATACGTGTAAGAGGAGGCACTTGCACTCCCCTGAATCCGTCATTAAGGACACGGATTTGGATGATGGGGAAGGTTCCCTCTGCTCACCTCCCAGGAATGCCTCTTTTGGAGACATCATGGAAATCCTATGCCAGTGAGGAGCTTGGTCCGCTCCCAAACCTTCCTCTGATGAATCCATTTTCCTGGAGGCTTTCAGTATGGGACCAGCTACTTCCTGGGTGTCCCCTCCTGCAGATCCCCTGGTGGACCTGGTCACCTTGTGGGCCTGAAAGGAGCTGGACACTGTGGAACCAATCCTGAAACATCCAGACAAAATTTTGAGTCCACCCTCAGGTAGACCAGCGTGGAACAAAGGCTCCCCTGTAGATGCTATGGTGGTAGCACTAGCCACTAAAAAGGAACTTGCCCAGGAGAGTTCCTCGGTTCATCCCCCTGACTGAGAGTCTATGATGATGGACCACTTAGGGAAGCGGGTTTATGCGTCAGTGACTTTTTCCATCAGGGCGCTGGAGTACCTGGTCCTTATTACTAGACTACAGCATGACCTGGTCAAGGAACTGGCTGAGTCTCCCCGTAAGTCCATGTCGCCGGAGGACAGAGAGACCTTCTCTGCGAGGATGGGCACTTTAAAAGCAGTTTCCAACACGTCCATGTGACTCCTTTCACATGCTACTGAAGGAGCGGCTAGGGCAGCTGAGTCCGGCGTGTCCATGAGGCGCAACGCCTGGCTCAGATTATGTCAGTTCTCAGAACCTTTCAAGGCGTCTTTTGCCAACGCCCCTTATGAAGGCTCTACCCTTTATGGTAAGACCGTCAAAGAGACCTTGGTCCAGAGTGAGAAAGACTGGAAGACACTGTCTGCCATTGGGATCCACTTTTCAAACCCTGAAAAATCCTTTTCCAGGTATCAGCAAGGGCAAAAGAAGATGTGGTTCCAGAAGTCTCAGTATTCCCGGGACACTCAGGGCTCTTTTTCCCCCAGATGCAGAGGAGGACAGGATAGATGCTGGCCCAGAGGCAGAAGGGGTCATAGAAATTTTGGGTCTCAAGACCCATTCCCGGACAGGCCCGAGCAGCAACCGTGATGGGTTGCCCAACTGCTCTACTCTGGAGGCAGTCGGGGGTCGATTGTTGTTGCACCTAGTGGCATGGGAGTCCGTAACATCAGACTGCTGGGTGTGTCAGATTATATCCAGAGGATACTCAGTCCCTTTTGTGGTTCCTCCCAAACCTCTCAAACACCTCCCAGATGTCCCTCTCTCATAAAAGGAGGCAGCAACACTGGAAATTTCCAAGCTGCTAGAGAAATGAACTATTGACCCCGTCCCCCCAGATCAGTCCAGATTGGGCTCAACACCAGGTTTTTTTTTTGGTGCCAAAGAAAACTGGGGACTTAAGGCTCATTCTAGACCTGTCTATCCTGAACCTGTCAGTTGCCAATGAAAAAATTCCAAATGGTCACCTTACAGTCCATCATGCCATAACTGGATGTGCTCTTTAGACCTCCAGGTATGCCTACTATCACATAAAGATGCACAGAAGCTCCAGGAGGTTCCTCCACTACCGGCTAGGAGTCGATCTTTACCAATTTCGAGCCCTACCCTTTGGTCTCACCACAGCCCTCAGGGTGTTCACCAAAGTGATGGCAGTAGTAGCGGCTCACCTGAGGCTTTCAGGGGATTCAGTTCTACCCCTACCTGGACGATTGGCTTCTCACTGCTCCCACCAGGCGTCTGCTTTGTCAAACCAGGGATTATTTCCTAAAGCTTGCACTTTCCTTGGGAATTACAATCAATGCATCCAAATCTCTTATGGAGCCTGTTCAGGTGATAGACTACATTGGAGCATGGATAGACATACTACAAACCAAAATCTTCCTGAACACGGAGAGAGTTTGAAACCTGAGGATGCATGTTTCCCTGATCTACCGTTCTCACCTTCCATCGGCAGAATAGGTTTTGAGGACCGTAGGTTCTATGGCAGTGACCATAATGCTTCTTCCGTGCGCCCGGTTACACATGCGAGTACTACAGTGGACTTTAGCGGTGCATTGGTCCTTGCTGGATCTTCCATTATTGTATCCACTACACCTCAGTCGAATCTGCAGGTCATCCCTTCTTTGGTGGATGTACTAACCGAAAATCCTGGAGGGATGACCTTTTGTTCCAGCCCCTGTCCAAGCACACAGTGAGCAGAGATGCCTCCCAACTTGAGTGGGGGGGGGCATTGTTTGAGCAGGACAGTCTAAGGCCTGTGGACCCTGTCGAGACCAGATTGCATATAAACACTCTGGAGATGAGGGTGGTCCTTTTGGCGTTGCAGGCCCTTCATGCTTTTCTTCCTCTCGGAACCATTGCATTTCAATCAGACATGTTATTGTTCTGGTTTATCATCAAACAGGGAGAGACTGTATCTTACCCCCTTTGTCGCGAGGCCATGAGAGTTTGTGAATGGGCAATCTCCATCGGTTGCTTTCTGATAGCAACGCCCATTCTGGGACGATACAACATCCTGGTGGGCAGGTTAAGTCAGACTATACTGATGCCTTACGAGTGGTCTCTGAATCCTTCAGTAGCGGAGCAGATCTTTCAGGAGTGGGGTCAAGCTTGCTGCGATCTCTTCACATCTCCTTCCAACACGAAGTGCAGTGAGTTCTTCGCTCTTAACCCCCAGCCAGAGTAGCCCCTCAGAGATGCTCTAGTCCATGCTTGTCCTCCCAGTCTTCTGTATGTCTACCCTCCAGTACCTCTTATTCTGAGGTTTCTACAGAAAGCTTGTTGATAGGGGAGCAAAGTGATCCTCATTGCCCCAATTTGGCCTCTCTAGGTATGGCTTCCCTTCCTTTGGTCTCATCTTCTGGCTCCACCTTGGATTCCGGATCCCAGTCAGGATCTTATTTCACACCCCTTGGGGGTACCTCATCCGAGCCTGGACAGTTTGAAGCTCAAGGCTTGGCTGCTCTAGTTCCCCTAATTGCTAGGACTCCTGGATTATCCTCTTCAGTCAGGTCTATTCTGGTGGCAGCTCATAAGTCTTCCACCAGGAAGATTTACCGTAGCAAATGGAAACATTTTTTCTTTTGGGCTTCTAAAAGGAGTTTAGACCCTTTTATGGCTCCTGTTTCTGCTATTCTCTATTTTTTAGCAAATATTTTTCGACAAGGAGCAAGCTCTTCTATCAAAGTTCAGTTAGCTGCCATGTCTCATTTTCACGTGGGTGAGAATTTTGCTTCTCTAGCCTCTTCCAGACTGCGTAAAGCCTGTATTAAAGGTACTTTCCTATTACACCCCCGGTCAAGGATCCTGTTCCCCCATGGGACCTTACTGTGGTTCTTCAAGCTTTGGTCACTCTGCCATTTGAACTTGCAGCAAACACAGATCTTAAGTTTTTGTCTTGGAAAACAGCGTTTCTAGTGGCTATCACCTCTGCTAAAAGGGTTTCGGAACTACAAGCGTTGTCTATTAAAGTCCCTTATATGATTTTCCATAAGGACAGGGTTGTTTTCCTTTGTACCAATCCATCCTTACTTCCCAAGGTGGTATCACAAGTTAACATCAGTCAGACCATTGATTGACCTGTTTTCTTTCCAAATTTTACTAACAAAATGCAATACAGACTCCACTTGTTGGATGTTCATAGACAGTTACGATTTTATTTACACAGGACTAGAAGTTTTTGTAAATCTGATCAATTGTTTGTGTCCTTCTCTAAACCCTTTTTGGGTGAACCTAGCTCTAAAGTCACTATCGCTAGGTGGATTTTTTTGTGCATCCATCAGGTCTATAAGGATAAAGGTTTGTCTCCTCCGGGTCAGGTTAAAGCTCATTCGACTAGGTCAATGACCAATTCTGCGGCCTTTTGGTCGAGAGTCTCATTGGATGATATTTGTTCTACAGCTACTTGGTCCTCATCTCATACCTTTATTTTTCACTACAAATTGGATTTGATTTCTAGAAGGAGAGCATCCTTTGGTTTTGCGGTGCTCCAGAATATCCTTCCATGAGGGCCACCCAGGAGTTTAGTAGCTGGACTCTGTCCCACAGGTTGAAGATCAAATGAGGTAAACTACTTCAGATGAAGTTATGTACTCACCATAACGTTCCATCTGAGTAGTTTTGTTTCATTTGTCTTCAACCGTCCCTCGATCCTTCCCCCTGACTTTACCATATGGACAGCCTGTTTGGCTGAAGTTTTAGTTGCATAAGGTGTTTTTTCAGGTCGGGTTCTCAGTATAAGTGGCAGCAAACTCAATCTGGGGGTTGGAAGGTAGTGGAGGTGTGTTATGGGTAAGAGGAGGAGCTTGGAGCAGATGCTGGTGAACTTGCCGGCTTGGATCCAATACAGATCCGGTACCCACAGGTTGAAGACAAATGTAGTAGAACTACTCAGATGGAATGTTATGGTGAGTACATAACTTCTTTTTACCTCCACAAAGAGACCAGTGGAGTCCCCAGGGTTCTGTGCTGTGACATGTCCTGTTTGGTATCTACTTTGCTGAAGTAAACGTCAATACCAAAGGCTCTGGCTGACTACATTTGCAGATTGTGTGCTGTACTGTAAAAATTTAAGTTCCTTCTTGCTCACCCAGGGTAAACACTCCTACTTTATTTTCAGGCAATGGAATGGACTTCAAGTCTCATTCATTTTACCTCTCTCTGCCTCTCAACAGTTACTGCCTCTTCTAAGTATAGACTCTCGGTGATTATTTTATATTAGTATTATGCTATATTTAACTGAATGTTATTTGATTGCACAGTTTGTGTTTCATCTTTTTACCTTAGTGTACCCTTTTTCAATCCTACTTTTAGTTGATGTACAGTTTAAAGTGTTATCCTAGTTTTATTTGATGTAATATGTATAGTGTTACTTTTCTGTACCTATGAAATTGTATTATATTTTTTAATCTGTGTTATATGTGGGGCTTTTCTCCCCGGGCCTCTGCTGAAAAAGGACCTGTGTCCAGTTGGACTTTCCCAGTAACCAAATGTAAAATAAATAAATAAATAAAGATGACTGAAAACTAGGAGCAGTCATTGAATCCCCAGATAAGTTAGTCATCCTACAGGAAGCTTTGTCCCAAATAAATAACTGGTGCCAAAATTGTGGGTTGAAACTTAATGCCAAAAAATGCATTACTGTATCCTGTGTGAAGTCATCTATACCAGAGAATTGCCACATTGACAATAAACCCCTAAGACGAATTCTTGAGATTGATGGAAGAAACTTCGACATTAGAAATCAAGGTGAAGGAATCGAGAATTTCACCTAAAACATGGACAAACAATCCTTGAGAAAAAATTTTAACTCATATTGAGACATTAAAAATGAACCCTAAATAATTAATGTGTAACTTTATACTTTATTAATTGAATATTATAAAGTTTAGTTAGTAATTTCATATATTTAAATTTTTTCCCTCCTTTGTTCAGGTCAATTGTACATAGTGTATATAAAGGTTTATAATACTTGTTGATTGATGATTGTATTGTTAAACATTATATTATTTGGAAAATAAAAAATTATTTGAAAAAAAAAAAAAAAACAATATGGCCCTAAGAGCTGACCCAGTTGATTGGAATTTGGGAACTTTTGTAGACAGTGACCTAATTTTTGACCAACATGTATCCATTGTTGTAGGAAAGTCCTATATTGCACAGCTTATAAACAAAGGGATTGTGTTTATATATATAGGGATGTTGTCACTCTTTACTCAGCCTTCATTAGGCCAGTCATTGAGTATAATGCCCCTCTCGGACATACATCTGTCCAAGCACATGTAACAGCTGGAACACCCACAGAGATACCATACTAAAAGGATACAAGGCCTAAACAACATTTTCTAGGTTTATTTATTTATTTTACATTTGTTTACTGGGAAAGTCTGACTGGACAAGATGTCCTTCAGAGGAGGCCTGGGGAGAAAAGATCCACATTTATAAATAACAGTACAATACATATACAACATACAGACACAAAAGTTGATTCAGTCTCGGATACAAGCGCGAAATGAAAAATGCATGTTATACATTTCACTAATACAATCATATAGTCTAGGAAGGAATAAATATTTTATTTTTTTAACATTTGTTTACCGGGAAAGTCTGACTTGGAACAGAGCCAATTTTCAGTGGAGGCGTGGGGAGAAATGCTCCAGATGCATATCTTTGTAACTTGGGAGGAAACCGGAGCACCCAGAGGAAACCCACACAAATGCAAAGAGGACATGCAGACGCCGCACAGATGGCACCCCAGCTGAGAATCGAACTGGAGAACCTCTTGCTGTGAGGTGATAATGCTACCGCTTTACCACTGCGCTGTCCAAAAAGAACAGCAGTACTGTGATTGAAGGTTAAATAAAAAAACAAGCAAGTTAAGTATACATATACTTAGTAGGGTATACTATCCAACTACAAAAATAACTGGTTGTGTTCTTTTAGCTGCATTAAGACATCTATTTCCTAACCAGGGTTTGTGCATCTAGATGAATGGACTCAAAAGCCCTATCACTATACTCAGTAGTATGCAGACTGCTAAGAGGTGAGCTGTATCTAGCATATAAGGCATCTTCTGTCCCAATACTGGAGGATTTACTACACATGAGCAAGTCCAATGTCATCAGAAATACTTGTTCTAGGGATGTAAACCTCTCTTGCAACATTAACAGAATCGTTTGGAGGGACAGATATATCTAGCAGAGGATACTTCTTCTGTGGAAGAGACTCCCCAGCCACATAAAACAAAGTTCATCCTTGTCCATATTCAAGTGCAGCATTTATTTTTATTTATTTATTTTACATTTGTTGACTGGGCTAGTCTAGCTGGATACATGTCCATTTTTAGTAGAGGCCCAGGGAGATAAGCTCCAAACATAATAAAATTACAAAATAGAAATTAGAAAATAAAAATTACAAAAATAGAAATTACAAAATAAAAATTCACTACTTATATTAATAGCTTTCATGTGGAGAGAAGCTCCAAATATAGCAAAGTTACTATATGTAATACTTAAAAGTTACTAAAGTTCTACTATATAAGATAATTTAATAGTGTATGGGTTATAATTAAATAAAAAGTTTGTCTAAGAAGAGGAAGAGTAGTTTAGAGTCTTTGCATGGGTTTTATATATAAGGCGGTACAGGTACACTTGAGGTTCTAATGTTGCCATTTGTAAGTCAAAGTAGGGGAACACGAGTTGAGGGTAGAGAACAAATGTTACACATGAGGGCTGGAATAAAGTTAGCTTCTAGGATTAAAGTTAGAGAGGGGACAACGCCCATAAGGAGGGCATAGTTAGTAATAGGAAAAGTGAGGTTCAGTCAGGTTTAGTGCAGGGGCAGAGCCAATGATTTTTTATAATTTCTTTGAGGTGTTTTTTGTAGAGGGATGTAGATGAGAGAGATGTGAGTGACATAGGAAGCTTGTTCCATATTTTTCCCACAACGATGGTAAAAAGGGAGTCTCCAGCTTTACTATTAGATTTGATATTGGCGGTTAGTAACTTATTAGCTGAACAAAGTGTCGCAAGATTTTTATATGGGGTGATTAGGTTAGAGAGGATTGGAGTATTATTTGGGTGATGAAAGATTTTTTGTGTGATCACTAGTTGATTATACACCAGCTGGTTTTGTAGTTCAGACCACCCGAGTTGTTTAAGGTTGTGACAGTGGTGGGTTCTAAAAGGCAAATCTTGCTATATTTTTATAGCTAGTTTCGAGCTTACTTAGATTAGATTTCGATAGATTGGTATAAATAGCAGAAGCATAGAATAGGGTAGAAGTGAGGTGGGTCTGGGCAATGGTGGTTCTAGCTAGAGGTGTGAGGTATGGTTTAATTCTATACAAGGAGCCAAGTTTTTTATTGACCATCAGTATAGTATTGTTGATATGATCGTCATAGCTGAGGTTATTATCTATAGTAATGCCCAGGAGACGTGTAGTAGTATCAGGGGAAATAGTGGTACCGTTGTTAGAGGTAATTGTGAAGTGGATAGATGGAGACTTTTGGGTGGGAGCAAAAAGTAACAATTTTGTTTTTTTGGGGTTAAGGAGGAGGCAATGGTCAGAAAACCAATTTTCAACAGTGTTAAATACTGTTTGGGTAAGGGTTTGAAGAGAGATTGATGAATTAGAAGAACATATTAGAGTAGAGTCATCGGCATATTGAATACAGGTGGCTTGAGGAAAAACAGTATTGAGGTCATTAATAAAAATGGAAAATAAAAGTGGGCCTAAAATAGAGCCTTGTGGGACTCCAGTGTTTACGGGGGTGTGGGGTGTGGATAGGTTATTATCCCAGAGCACTGCTTGATGTCTGTTTTTTAGATAGGATGTAAACCAAAGTATTGCTTGAGGGTCAAGAGATTGTGTTTTTAGTACACTGATTAGTAAGTCGTGGTTAACCATATCAAAGGCCTTTGATAGGTCAATAAATAATGTGGAAGACAGAGAATTATTATTTTGATTTCTGTTTTTACAGTCAGCAAAAGTTAGCAGGGCAGTGGTTGTACTGTGAAAGGGCCTAAAGCCGTGCTGGCAGTTGGCAAGTAAATTGTTGTCGAGCAGGTGTTGAAGTAGTTGATGGTGAATACATTTTTTCCATTATTTTGGCAAGTGGAGAGAGTAATGCAATTGGACGGAAATTGGAGATATCAGTGGATTAGCCTCCTTTATGTAAAGGGATAATGTGGGAGACTTTCCATATAGATGGGATGCTACCTTCTGTGATGGTACGGTTTATAAGGATGGATATGGGATAAGCTACGACTTTGGAAGCTATTTGAAGATATTCAGCTGGCAGGCGGGTCAGCAGAAGGGGTACAAGGCTTAAGTTTTTGAAGGAGTTTGCAGATAAAGGATGTTGGTACAGGTTGTATGTGGAAGGAGGGCACTGGACTGTTTATGTTTTGTAAAGGGTTGGGAGGACTGGGAGGGAGTGTCTTTGCAAGATTTTGAATAATTTCAGTGAAGTAATTATTGAAGGCATCAGCTATTTGCAAAGGATTGTCATGAAGAATTGAAGTTGGGGCTGGAGTTTTGGAATGTCCTGGTCGTAGAAGTTTATTGATGCCTGACCAGAACTTTTGTGGGGTTTTTGTATGAGATTGTTGAAGGTGGAGATAATAATTTTTTTTCTATGATAATGTCCTTTATGGTTGCATTTCTTATGAAATCTGTGATTGGGTGGGTCACTCCAGTTATAGATGGTATGATCCCAGTTAGTCTAATTATGGGTAATATATATAATTATTGACCAAGGGAAGGGTATAACCAGTCCAGTCTCTAACCACATGGTAGAGCGTAAGTTAAGCATAAAAAGGAAACTGGCTAGGCTTAAAATGGCCTACAATGGCAGATATCTTAGGACTTGCGTATGAACCCATAAAAAAAATGTGTCCTCAGTTTAGAAGAAAACGAGCTAAGAGAAGAGTTACTTGCCTTAATAGAGACAGATAGACATATTAAGATCAGTGAAAGAAAGAGACTGCAGAAGGTCAATAAAACTCAAAACGTCAGGTAAAACAAATGAACACAATAATTAGAACTGTCTATAGAGATCCATGTGATATAACAGAAGTAAATAGGATATATTACTGTGCAACTAAATTAATAACTGATAGCTGTACCACAAGAGCACAGGGTAGTAAGGGAGAGAAGAGGGAGCAAAAGAATGCCATCATGGAAGTATTGAATAGAGAAAACTATAAAGCAACTAAGACGAGAAATGTCACTGTTAGAGGAGTATAGAAAATATCAATAAAAATACTTAGAAAGATACACGTGATAAAAGCAATGCGCAGGATCTATCATACAGTATCAAAGTAAGCTAAAAATCTCAGCATAGGCGGAAAAACTTAGAAGATACACAGATAAATATAAAGGAAAAGTACAAAATAAGCAATTTATTGATGACCCCAAGTTTTGTACAGAATTGGGAACCAAGGTAACAGGAATTGAAAGACCACCAAAAAAAGAACTAGATACATTTTGCAGAAGTATCTATGAAGATCCTGTGGAACTTAACAAAGATGCAAAATGGATAGAAGATGTAAAAGAAAGAATAAGAAGTTTAATGTTACAGGATATGAAATGGGATGAAGTAACAGCCAGAGATATTGAAACAAAGTTATAAAAAAAGCCTCTAATTGGAAAACCCCAGGCCCAGATGCAGTACCTAATGTCTGGTTAAAAGTATTAACATATTTGCACAAAGATTTAGCCATGAGTAAGAACTCTATGTGTGCACCCCAAACAGACACCAGCCTGGCTAACAACAGGAAAAGCAATGCTCCTACTTGAGTGAACCTGCAAGCTACCCTAAAAATTATAGACCAATCAGATTCCAAGATGGCTGCTAGCTAAGAAGCACACTTCAGTCAGCTCCTGACAGAAATATACAATCTAACCCAATCCGGGCATTTGCACTTCTGCTACACCATCAGAAAACAAAGAATGCTGTATTAAACTGCATACTAAAGCATCTTTTCAGCAGATTTGTAAAAGATACAATATTTTATATACTTATCTGCAACATCAACGTGTGCTGACTCAGGGATTTCAGCAAGAAGCTCAGGCCTCATCAATAAACTACTGGAAACTACATAGAAAAATAAGAAACTTTGATAAATATAAGACCATGGACTTCTCACACATCAAAAACAAGACTTTCACAATTAACCTCACCAGAGAAAGACGTCTGTAGAAAGACACAAAAACTGTTAGCAAAACTGATTTACAAAAACAGACTGCCAAAATGAAGACTGAACAACCTCTCTTCATGGAAGAACTCAAGGCAGCTCTAGCACCCTTGCAAGAAGAAATGCACTCTTTTTCTACAAAACTAAATGCCTTTGGAAGTAATATAGATCAAATATTAACTAGACTAGAGAAAATGAAGAGAAAACTGTAGAGAATGAAACTAAAATAGAAGAAATCCAATGAAGAACTGATGCCACAGAAAAGTGTCTGATTTACAACATAAAATTATTGACTTAGAAGCCAGATCAAGAATAAATAATGTGCTCATTAGGGATATCCCAGAAGCCTATGAACAAGCTTCTCTGCATAATGTAAGTAAAGAAAGCATTGAACTATTCTTGGACAACAGTGCTACAGTTCAAAATATTACAATAGAGAGATTCCACAGGGCCTTAGGGAAATCACAAACTCTTGATGCCCCCAGGCAAGTCTACGTGAGAATACTAAATGCAACTCATATTAATGTGATTATCGAAGCTGGTAAAGCTAAAAAACAAATCATTTGGAAAGGTAACAAAATAACAATTGCACAGGACTTACCCTTAGCTATCAAGCAACAGAGACAAATTATATCACCTTTCTATGCATATTTAATAAAAAACAAAATAAAATTACAAATGAAGTATCCTGCCTCCTTACAATTCCAATACAAGGGATCCACATACCAAGCAAAATGTAAAGATGAAGCAAACACAGCTTTCTTAAAAGCATTCAATGAGATCCCTTGAAAATTACTAGTAAAATGTAGGTAACTAATACTGTTTCTATCAGTATTTATAATGCATCTAAATAATAAATTACTTTAAATCCGATGAAATACAGGCATTAAGCATTATTTTGTAGTTTCCGAAGGTTTTTTTTTTGCTATTATATTGCAAGAAAAAGCTCCTTAGACTTTCTTTTCCATTGCAACATTCTAAAGCCATTTTCCAGGAAGTTAAGCCACATCAGATGTCCTGTGACCTTTGACCTTGTGTTGCACATGTCAAGTAACTCGTACAGTGATGTCGGAGCCAAATCAAGCCTATGGCAGCCTAGAAGTCCAAAAAAGAAGCAGGAAAATATGTGATTACACTAAGAGAGCCTCCAGTTCGAACAGAATGCCATCCAGGAAATAAGTTGCTGTATTAAAATGTTGGAAATCAAGAGACAACTGCAATCAAGGATTTGAAACAATTTATGGCTCCATAATCTCACAGGTACTGAAAACCTTCCTTAAATCACTAGCAGTAGTAAATTAAAGGCAGGTATAGAAGAAGAATATATTTGTAAATAACTGACAGTTTGAATGATGGAAGCTAAAAAGCAAGACTTTAACAAGAAATGAAATAAAAAAAGCTAAGGTTAAAGGGATCTGTGCAGAATACGACTGCTTATGAGGAAAAGAAACATTAGATCATAGGACTTTGTGGCTATACTCTGTATGTTCATTCAACAGTTTTTTAATCATCTAGCAGTAGGAGTTCTAGAGAAAGATAATGATAATAGTATGTGTATTAGAGGCATTTTAATTTGAAGAATATAAAGGAGCTGTATTTTATCTGCTTGTCTAGAATTATAAGAATGGTAGTATATAACATCTGCTCATACCATGTTGTATGATACACTCTACAGTTAATCAGTCCATTGCTCTATTAGGTCAGGTTTTTATTCCTGTACTATATATAGCACTCAAAAGAAGGTTAGAGAAAAGGTATGTAGCTAGACATATGGAACCTTTTACAAGGTTATATATTATATTGTATACAAGCAGTACAAGCCAAAAGTTACACACAATGTCTTATTGAGTTACAAACATCTATTATATTCATAACTAAGTTGCTGGCTAGCGTTTACCCTAGCAATGTTGTGATGTTCTTTGGAATGCAAAATAATTATTGTATGATAGTTAAAATTGTATATATTTTCAGTTTTTTCAGTTCTAGGAGTATGTTTATATTAACTGTTTACTGGACTAACCCTTCTCTTTCAGAGGATAGTGGTAAGTGGTTAGGCACTAGGGAATTTCTGAAAGAGTGTTATGCCGTCTCCCCCTCTCATGCTATCCATCCCAACACCCATCAACTAATAACCACAATGTTTTACCAAATACTCTTCCCACAGCACACGTGTATTTTAGCTAAAGGACTATTCAAATTAATATTCAACTTAGATGATTAACATAGCCTCATGGAATATGAATGGCTTACAAGACATTAAAAATAAAAGGCTAGTTATGTACCTTATATACAAATCGAAGTCAGATATAACCTTTTTCAGGAAACTCATATGACTGTGGAACAATGGGACAAGGGTACAGAAAAAAATGCTAAGTGGGTTTAACAAATAATAGCAGCTGGTGATAGTACCACATCAAGAGGGACAGCTATAATAGTCAAGAAATTATTTAAAGGGAACATCATTAAACATAGTATTGATGCTAAAGGTAGATGGTGCTATTTCACATGTTTACATCCAGCATACAGCAAACCGTTATTACTTTGTAATATATATGGACCTTGCAACTATCAGCTTGATTTTTTAATTGAAATCTGTAGCTTATTAAAGTACCCAGAACATCTGATTATAATTGGCTGAGATTAGAACATAACAATAAATCCATCCAAAGACAGATCAAATAAAAATTACACTCAATCTCCTCATGCCACAACCTTTCTATCAGACCTAATTGATGACTTCAACTTAATAGATCCATTTGAACTTAACAACACAGTCTAAGTAGCAGATACACATATTTTTTCACATATTTCTCCCCATACCATAAGACTTGGTCTAGAATTGACATATTACTAATTTCTCAAAGCTTTGCTCTTTATGAAGTACAATATAATCTAGAACCTAGATCAATATCAGATCACTCAAAAATAAATTTAACAATAACACAAAATAAAGAGATATACTACCCACAATACCTCAAACTGGACTTTAAACTCAAACTTGCTGAAAATTAAAGAAATAGAATAAAAGATTATAAACTCTATTAATTTAAAGGAAAACCTTGTAAATAATAATACTCCTCTGGATATTCAATGGGCAGCCTTTAAAGCCATGACTAGGGGTACGTTCATCCAAAAAGCATCATTCTACAAAAGCAAAAAAGTGAAAAAATAACTAACATAGAGGGCAAACTAAAACAAGTCGAAATAGAATTACAAAGAAACCACACTCCCACTCTTGAGAAAGAAATGGCAAGTGTACAAAAACCATTAAATGGGATCCTAATGCAACAGTATACATTTACAGAACTAAGGATGCTATATAAATATGCGGAATAGGCTCAGACCCCTTCCAAAATGCTAGTGAGACTTAGCAATGTAAGGAACCCTGTATGTAAAATACAAGAAATAAAATATAAAGACAAAATTCACAACTCAGATAATGAAATAATACTTTTTTTGAAGAAATATTTAAATCCATATATGGTCCACAATATCATATTAATGACAACCTTTTCCAAATCTTTGTGGATAACTTAGACTTCCCTCAGATCAATGACTCACAATATAATAGTCTTAAAAGTCCATTGACAGAAGAGGAAATAAAGCGATTGAGAAGTTAAAATCTGGGAAAGCTCCTGGTCCTGATGGATATGTGGCAGAATTCTATAAACATTTTAAGCAACAATTAACCCCAGTACTTTTAAAGCTATACAATTATATAATTGAAGTTGGGATATCAGACCTTTATTTGAACAATTCCAAAACCAAATACAGACTCCACAAATCCAAACTACTACAGACCTATAGCTTTGATTAATATAGATTTAAAGATATTTTCAACAATTTTAGCACACAGGATGCAAAAAAGTAGCCACAGCTTTAATTGCACCTGACAACTAGGCTTTATGAGTCAGAGACAAGTATGGGACAATACATTAACTATTGATGCCCTATCCCACTTATGTGACAAGGATAAATCCCCTAAATATGCTTTATCAGTTGATGCAACAAACGCTTTTAACAGAGTCAATCAAAAATTTCTCCTCTTTGTACTCTCTCAATTTGGATTCCCTAAAGAATACATAGAAATGATCAAAATGTTATATAGTAAAGCAACTACAACTCTGTATATTAATAAGAAAACATCTAACCCAATACAAATTCTTAATGGCACCAGACAGGGATGCCCGCTCTCACCAATCCTGTTTAATTTCTGTATAAAAGTATTATTACTACAAATCACTCAGAGAACATATCATCACCTTATTTCGATATCTAAAACCCAAATAAAATACACAGCCTTTGCAGACCATCTCAATATCTACTTTCAATATCCCAATTCTGACTTAAATAAAATCCTATCGCCCATAGAAAAGTTTTCTGTGGTATCTAACTATAAAATTAATCCTAAGAAGTCAGTTATATACCCAATTAACCCCCTGGGACATAAAGAATTTTATTTTCCAGAGACAACTGTTAGTGCAATATACTCTGAAATATATAGGTATAATCTTTAACCATACACAATCAGATATGTTCAATAACAATATAGTTAAAACCTGGTCCAATATAATAGGTAACATTAACAAATAGGAAAAGCTTAAACTGTCTACCTTATCAAAAGCTTCAATATTCACAATGAATATACTGCCTAAGATTTTATACCATTTGAATGCCACCTTCATGAAAATTCCAAATACCTTCTTCAACAAGATGAAAGTTCGACTAGCAAAATTCATATGGTACCCAAAAAGTACAAGAATTAGTTATAATAAACTAATACTATCAAAAGAAAAAGGAGATCTCGGCTTTCCTGATTTTCAAATGTACTGCAAAATTATTAGTGCTAGTTGCATCATGCAAATAGCAAACCATGACCCACTAGACAACGAATGGTATCCACTATGGATTAAATTATTTCACCAAAATATTGCAACATCTAAAGTTAACCCAAAAGCAATTCCCTTCTTAAATCAAGATATCCTTAAGACAACAAAAACTCACCAAATCTTAATAACTGTGAAATTTTCAAGAAATTACTGAAATCGATAAATCTTAAAGACATGATTACTCTGCTACAACCAATACATAACAGCCCAGATATAAAATTAGCAAACTCCATGGTATACCTAGATACATACCCATTAATAAAAAATTATACAGTATGGGACTTCTACTAAATACAAAACCTCTCAATGGAAAATATAATAAACCTACTTAGAGCAAGCAATAATTATAAAGTGATAATTAAACAAATCCTATACTTAGTATAATAACCAAATATGTCAGTGTAATTGAGCAAGATGTCAAATTAGCATAACAAATTCAAAAATTGCTCTTAAATAAAAAGAAAATGCTTTCAAAAACATATAAATTAATAGCAAAAATTAAATATCAAAATACAAAACTTTTCTTAAAGTTTTGGGAAGGAGAAGGTAATACCATAACATATAATCAGAAGGAATCAGCTATTAGAAATACTGAAACTGACGCCATATAAAAAATTAATATACACCCAGATCACAATTTTTAATAATGCATACCATACACCTGTACACCTAAACAAATTCAATCCATCTAAATCACCTTACTGTCCCTTCTGTCCTAATAAAAGGCGGATATCCTCCACATCTTCTGGAGCTGCAAAACATTTTATAAACTTTGGTGCTCACTAAGATTACGCTTAGAGAAATCAGGTATTCAAAATTCACTTTGTCATGGGAGACAGCAATACTACATATATTCAAAAACAAGAATAATAATTTCTTTAATCACATAATAATAATAACACTGCACCCTATTAAAATCTTACATAGCAAAAAACTGGATGGACAGATCAAGACTATCCTGGTCAGAATACAAAAGCAGGGCCAAAAACATATATTGGCTAAGAAGCTTTATACAAAAAGTCAGAAGAACCAAACATATTATCAGAATTACTGCAAAACATGAATAGATATAGAATCATAAATTGCAGGACAAATGCTAATAAAACAAAGACAGTAAACATATCTCTTAGTTGGGAGTAGTAACAGCATTATCTAAGGCAGCAATTTTTTGTAGATATGTATACAAGGTTTAGTAGAGTAGACCAATATTTTTGTGTAGGTTGGTGTTATACTTCTAAATTTGCTCTCATTTGTCACTATAATGTACAAGTGAAATGTTAAAATAATATCACCATGACTAACATATAACATAACCATTTCCTTGTGTTTATACAATACTGTATTCGTAGCTATTTTGAATGTTATTTAGCAAAGTGTGTATTATCTGTTGAATAACTTCCTCATGTTAAACATTCTGTAACATTCAGCTGTACCACAGTTACATCTTGTTTATCTCTCTACTTGTGTTTTATGCAAGAAAATATTCAATGAAAAGTTATTGGGATATATATATATATATATATATATATATATATATATATATATATATATATATATATATAGACCAATTACCTGCCTTCCGACAACGTATAAACTGTACACTGGTATTGATGCAGACAGTCATTTAGAAGAAAACTCAGTTATGGCAGTAGAACAAAAGGGCAATAAAAGAACATCATATGAAACAAAGGATCATTTGTTGTTAAATAAAGTCATAGTGGAGAACTGCAAAAAGGGGAAGACTTTAAGTATGGCATGGATTGACTAAAAAGCATTTGATAGTATCCCACATTTATGGATAAGAGAGTGCCTAAAAATGTATAAGATACACCCTACACTGATCGACTACATTACAGTGATCATGAAACAGTGGCAGACCACTTTGCAATTAAGCCACGATAAAGGACAAATTATCATTTTAGGGATAACAGTTCAAAGGGGGATAGTCCAAAGTGACTCTGTCACTGCTGCTATTCTGCCTTGTCTTAACCTGTTAAGTTGTCTACCTAACAGCTTAGGCCATGGCTATAATTTGGCTCCTAGAAAACAACAAAGTGTAAAGGCTTATCTTCTCTTTGTCGATTATTTAAAACTGTATAGCTCGATGAGGAACTTAAAGTACAACTGCAAGTTGTTAAAACTTTTTCAGATGATGTAAGAATGTCATTTGGTCTTGATAAATGTACAAAAGCAATCTTTAAAGCAGGAAAACTGCAGCACCAAGAAAACATTAGTTTGGGACAAGAATGTGATATAAAAGAACTTGAGCAAGAGGGAGTGTATAAATATTTGGGAAGTGATGAAGGATCAACAATAAAACATGACCAAATGTGAGTTAAATTTAGTAAGGAATACTTTAGAAAACTTAAATTAAAACTGAAAACAGCGGTGACATCTAGGAACAAACTCCAAGCTATAAGCCAGTTTGCTGTGTTCCTATTCTAACTTACAGTTTTGGAGTGATTCATTGGCCCCAAAACATGTTTGATAGATTAGATAGGAAAACAAGAAGGATGCTTCATGCTCACCAAATGAGTTATAAAAATCAGTGCATACCAAGATTGTATATCCCCCACGCTGAAGGAGATATGGGCCTCTTTGAAACTGATTACATGTATAGATCTGCAATCGTGGGACTTCACACATATCTGCTGACCTTACAAGACCTAAATGTAGTGAAAGTTTTGAAACATGAGGAGAATAAATCTAAGATGACTTCCCTGCTTAGGCTAGCAGAAGCATATCGGCATCAAGCAGGAATGGAAATCAAACCACAAGTAGCTAAAAATCAGTTAGCAACTGAATATGCCAAAAAAACAAAAGAAAGAATATAAGGTGAAGGAACAGATAAGAAGGCAAGAAATGTGGAAAAAGCATAAATATAGTTGCAAATATAGAAAACTTCTGGAAGAAACTCATGTTGCTCAAAAACGAATGCAGGACTGGTTAAGGAGAGGTGAATTCAAACCAAGAGATGAAAGCTTAATATTGGCAGCACAAGATAGCGGGCTACGTACATGTTGGTTTAAAAAGTCCATTGAACATGTGGAGAAACAGACAAATGTAGGATGTTATGTTGTACTATCTCATCTTCATTCTTTGCTTGTTGGGTTCAGAACCGAGAATCAGTTCCAACTCCGCCTATACTAAAGCTCGAGCGCTTCCACTGACTCGAGACTAAACCCTATCCCATCATGCTTAGGGAAGATTACCCAGATATAGTTTGCTGCTAAACTAAATCGAGTGCTTCCTACTAGGCTCCAGGCTAAGTGGAATCATTATTTTTCTTTTATACTGTTTTTTACTTTAAATATTTAGTGTGTTTGTTGGATTATATGTTTTAGTGTGGTAGACAAGCTTTTCTAGATCCGTTGCGATATTTTTTACTGCTTGTTGCTGGCCATTGTCTTTCGCTAGGCCATTTATCTTCCCCCTATCCCTATCCCAAAATCGATTTGAGTTAACAAGTTATTTTGGGTCTTTGTTATTTAAAACTATCTTGTTTACCTTTTTTCTATATCGTTAAGTAGTCTGTTAGAGGGCTCACTTTCAGCCCATTTAACTCAGAGGTCTTCCCTACCTTCCCTTTCTGTTTTTTCCAGTGAGGAGTTATGTAAGTTAGAGACTTCTCCTATGACTAGAGAAGACTGTCATTTAAGTTAGAGACTTCTCCTCTGGCTTCCCTTTTCTTGTAGTTGTTTATATATATATATATATATATATATATATATGTGTGTGTGTATATATATATATATATATATATATATATATATAGTTGTTCTGATTGTTTTAGTAGAGTTCTTATTAGTTTGACTTGTAGTGTTGCTAGCCATGTGTAAAGATGCTAAAGAAGCAAAGCCTTCGGGCTTCAAAAAATGTGATCGATGAAGCCAGAAAATGTCTGTGACAGATGGACATACCAGTTGTGTGTACTGTTGAGGTGCTGTCCATTTGTAAGAGTTGTGCTCTTTTTGCCATGGATTCAACTCCAGAGTATTATTGGACAGGCGAAACAAGTTGTTAGGGGATTATTGAAAGTTCCTTTTTCAGAGACACTAGAAGGGGAAACAGAGTTCCTTAAAATCCTCTCACCAGTCTCAGTCCCCTAGATCAGACAAGTCTTTTAAGAGATCTTCTTCCATGGCTCCCAAATCTGAACCATCGTAGAAGCAGGCAAAGGATTCATCCATGGACCAAAAGGCTTTTGGGCCCGAAAAAGCTACCTCTTCATCTCCACTGGTTATTTTGGAGCCGACAGAGTATCACATTCGGAGTCAATCCCCAGGTCTGGAAACGGTTTCTTCAGTATTGCATTCGCCTGTACTACAATCAGTCAGATCCTCGATCCCGTCTTCTCGGTCCTCCAGGAGTCTCTTTTATGACCATGTGGAGAGGGTGGTCAAGAGGCTGTAATTGATGCTGGCACTGGCCAAGATTTTGTCAATCCCAGCCCAGAAGGATTCGGGTCCGACAATCATCACTTCCCCTTCGTCGATTCCTCCTCCAGCTCATGTTGTGGCTTCGGAGCTAGAGTGCTTGGATTTGATTGTAGTGGAACCATTGGTGCCGAGACCTGCTCCGGGATCTTTGGTCCCGACTTCCACTCCGACCTCTTCGGTGCCATCGTCTATTTGAGGGGTCTAGGAGCTGACACTCCCCCATCAGGTCCCAGGAGGAGAGTCGGGTTGGACAGTCATTTGATCCAAGTCTGCCTTTCGGGGCTTCAGCGCAGGTGAGCTTGGCACCTAAATCGGCCTCAGAGCTCACCACCTTGGCTCGGGGGCAGTCTCCTGGCTCTTTGGAGCAGGGTCATGGTGCTTTCAAGGTCATGAGGAGAGTGCTGTCGCCTCAGACAGCTCCACTCTTGGGTCCAAACACTCTTCCCCCAAAAGTAACGTAGTCTGCCTCTTTACCACCCCCCCAGGCATGGAGACACAAAGTCCCAGGATGCCCCATTGGGTGAAACTATCTCTTCTGAAAACTCTCCCAAGTACCCCGCTGGAGAGATCCCTCAGAAGAGGACTTGTAAGAGGAAACATCTAGACTCCCCTGTGGAGTCTATCACTTCCGACACGGACCTAGATGATTCAGAAGGGTCCCAACGGTCACCCTCTGAGGATGTCTCCTTTGTGGACATCCTAGAAATCCTTAAACAGAGAAATGGCTAGAAGTCCATTAACCCTTCTGAGGATGAGTTTCTGTACCTGGAGACTTTTGTGTCTCGCCCCTCCACCTCTTCGGTGACTCCACCTTTCGATCAAATCCTAAATGTAGTCATTTGGAAGGCATGGGGCTCTCCGGAATCTGTGGAACCTGTTCCAAGGAGGCCAAATAAATTTATTACAGTGCCCTCTAATAAGGAATTCCTCACAAAAGGTGTCCCGGTCAATGCTATGGTGGTGGCAGCTGCCACTAAAAAGGAATTGTCTGAGACCTCCTCATCTCTCCATCCACCAAATAAAGAATCTCGTACAATGGACGGGTAAGGAAAGCATATGTTTTCATCAGCAGCCTTTACACTTAGGTCGCTGAACTATTCGACTCATTTTACTAGGCTTCAGAGGGATTTCCTGAAGGAGTTAGGTGATACCCTCCAAGGTTCTACAGCTGCAGGGGTTTCAGACAAGGTGACCTCTCAGTTTTTTACATTAAATTCTGTGGTAAAGTCTTCCATCAAGTTATCTCTTATGCGGCCGATGGATCAAGTACGGCAGTGGGTACAGGAATCTCCCTAAGGAGGCATTCCTGGATGTGCTTACGCAAGTTTGCAGAGCCCTTATCAGTGCCCCATTCAATGGCTCAACCCTGTTTGGGCCAAAAGTGAAAGAGGCTCTAACCAGTACGAGTAAGTGGAAAAGACTCCTTCTGCCATGGGAGTCCATTTTTCCCTCCCTACCAGGCCTTACCCCAAAGGCTAGAGGGGTGGGGGTGGGGGGAATGTGGTTCGTAAGTCCCAGAGAGCTTTTCCGGATGCACGTGGTGATTCCTCCCCCAGGGTCAGAGGGGGAAACAACAATGGAAGATGCCAACCTCACGGCAGAGGGGGTCTGCAAAATCAGGGTGACAGGGATACTTTCCTTGCTAGGCCCTTCCAGCACTCCTGAAAGGAGGCCCTTTTTGCCATGGATTCAACTCCAGAGTATTATTGGACAGGCGAAACAAGTTGTTAGGGGATTATTGAAAGTTCCTTTTTCAGAGACACTAGAAGGGGAAACAGAGTTCCTTAAAATCCTCTCACCAGTCTCAGTCCCCTAGATCAGACAAGTCTTTTAAGAGATCTTCTTCCATGGCTCCCAAATCTGAACCATCGTAGAAGCAGGCAAAGGATTCATCCATGGACCAAAAGGCTTTTGGGCCCGAAAAAGCTACCTCTTCATCTCCACTGGTTATTTTGGAGCCGACAGAGTATCACATTCGGAGTCAATCCCCAGGTCTGGAAACGGTTTCTTCAGTATTGCATTCGCCTGTACTACAATCAGTCAGATCCTCGATCCCGTCTTCTCGGTCCTCCAGGAGTCTCTTTTATGACCATGTGGAGAGGGTGGTCAAGAGGCTGTAATTGATGCTGGCACTGGCCAAGATTTTGTCAATCCCAGCCCAGAAGGATTTGGGTCCGACAATCATCACTTCCCCTTCGTCGATTCCTCCTCCAGCTCATGTTGTGGCTTCAGAGCTAGAGTGCTTGGATTTGATTGTAGTGGAACCATTGGTGCCGAGACCTGCTCCGGGATCTTTGGTCCCGACTTCCACTCTGACCTCTTCGGTGCCATCGTCTATTTGAGGGGTCTAGGAGCTGACACTCCCCCATCAGGTCCCAGGAGGAGAGTCGGGCTGGACAGTCATTTGATCCAAGTCTGCCTTTCAGGGCTTCAGCGCAGGTGAGCTTGGCACCTAAATCGGCCTCAGAGCTCACCACCTTGGCTCGGGGGCAGTCTCCTGGCTCTTTGGAGCCGGAAGCTCCCTCGAAGCAGGGTCATGGTGCTTTCAAGGTCATGAGGAGAGTGCTGTCGCCTCAGACAGCTCCACTCTTGGGTCCAAACTCTCTTCCCCCAAAAGTAACGTAGTCTGCCTCTTTACCACCCCCCCAGGCATGGAGACACAAAGTCCCAGGATGCCCCATTGGGTGAAACTATCTCTTCTGAAAACTCTCCCAAGTACCCCGCTGGAGAGATCCCTCAGAAGAGGACTTGTAAGAGGAAACATCTAGACTCCCCTGTGGAGTCTATCACTTCCGACACGGACCTAGATGATTCAGAAGGGTCCCCACGGTCACCCTCTGAGGATGTCTCCTTTGTGGACATCCTAGAAATCCTTAAACAGAGAAATGGCTAGAAGTCCATTAAACCCTTCTGAGGATGAGTCTCTGTACCTGGAGACTTTTGTGTCTCGCCCCTCCACCTCTTCGGTGACTCCACCTTTCGATCAAATCCTAAATGTAGTCATTTGGAAGGCATGGGGCTCTCCGGAATCTGTGGAACCTGTTCCAAGGAGGCCAAATAAATTTATTACAGTGCCCTCTAATAAGGAATTCCTCACAAAAGGTGTCCCGGTCAATGCTATGGTGGTGGCAGCTGCCACTAAAAAGGAATTGTCTGAGACCTCCTCATCTCTCCATCCACCAAATAAAGAATCTCGTACAATGGACGGGTAAGGAAAGCATATGTTTTCATCAGCAGCCTTTACACTTAGGTCGCTGAACTATTCGACTCATTTTACTAGGCTTCAGAGGGATTTTCTGAAGGAGTTAGGTGATACCCTCCAAGGTTCTACAGCTGCACGGGTTTCAGACAAGGTGACCTCTCAGTTTTTTACATTAAATTCTGTGGTAAAGTCTTCCATCCAAGTTATCTCTTATGCGGCCGATGGATCAAGTACGGCAGTGGGTACAGGAATCTCCCTAAGGAGGCATTCCTGGATGTGCTTACGCAAGTTTGCAGAGCCCTTATCAGTGCCCCATTCAATGGCTCAACCCTGTTTGGGCCAAAAGTGAAAGAGGCTCTAACCAGTACGAGTAAGTGGGAAAGACTCCTTCTGCCATGGGAGTCAATTTTTCCCTCCCTACCAGGCCTTACCCCAAAGGCTAGAGGGGTGGGGGTGGGGGGAATGTGGTTCGTAAGTCCCAGAGAGCTTTTCCGGATGCACGTGGTGATTCCTCCCCCAGGGTCAGAGGGGAAAACAACAATGGAAGATGCCAACCTCACGGCAGAGGGGGTCTGCAAAATCAGGGTGACAGGGATACTTTCCTTGCTAGGCCCTTCCAGCACTCCTGAAAGGAGGCCCGTCTGTCCATCTGTGGAGGCAATCTGGGGTCACTTGTCACTGTACCCAAACACCTGGCTAAATATAACAAACGACAAATGGGTACAAGTGATCTTATTCAGAGGCTACTGTATACCCTTTTCCTCTTCCCCTTTAGAAAAAAGTTCAGTCCCGGATGTTCACCTAGTCAGAGGGACCAGCCAACCCTAGAAGTTCAAAGGTTACTAGAAAAAGAGAGTCATCCAGAATATCCCCGCAGACCAAATTGGATCTGAAACTTACTCAAGTTTTTTTTTATTTCCAAAAAAACAGGGGACTGGAGGCCCATGTTTGGATCTCAGCAGACTAAACAAGTCCGTAAAAAAAAAATCAAAGTTTCGGATGGTGACACTACAGTCAATACTCCACTTTCTGGGGAAAGACAGTTGGATGTTCTTGCTAGATCTCCAGGATGCGTGATACCATATAAAGATGGACAGGCGATCCAGTAGTCACGCTTTTGGCTACAAGCCAGTCATTACCAATTCCTAGCTCTGCCCTTTGGTCTCACTACAGCCCCCAGAGTGTTCACCAAATGCATGGCAGTAGTCACGGCTCACTTGAGGCGTCTAAGATACCGGGTGTTTCCGTACTTGGACGACTGGCTCCTAACCACCACCACCAAGCATTAACTAACCAAAGCAAGAGACGCCACCATCCACCTTTGCTCTCAACTAGGCATTATGAAAACTTTGAAAAGTCTGCCTTGTTGCCATCACAGCATATTGTATTCATAGGAGCAGACTTAAACACAAGAGAAATGGTAGACCAGCTTCCTCCCGACAGGATACAAACCTATGTCAACAAATAAAAAACCTCCTGACAAAGAAGAAAGTATAAGTGAAGGTTATTCTAAAGATCTTAGGTACCATAGCGGCAGCAATAACCTTGGTACCTCTCTTACACATGAGAGTTGTACAGTGGTTACTTTTCACCCAATGGTCCATGCAGGAGTTACCCATGTCCCACAAGATTATCATAACGGAATCCTGCAAGAGGGACTAATGCTGGTGGCTTCATTCTACTCAGGTGGTATTGGGCAGACCATTCATTCCCCCCACAGCCAATAGCTGCAGTGACCATGGACGCTTCCCATATTGGGGGGTGGCATTATCTGGGGAATACTGTCCAAGGAGTTTCACAGAAATATGAGAACCACTTGCATATCAATGTCCTAGAGATGAAAGCTGTGCTTTTGGCATTGCAGGCATTCCACAACTCCCTTCCACTAGGAACGATTGCAATCCAGACAGACAATATGTCAGTCATGTGGTATATAAACAAACAAGGAGGAACCAGATCTTACCCCCTATGTCGAGAGGCTCAAAGAGCATGGCAGTGGGCAGTCTCTTCCCAACGCTTTCTAATAGCAATGCATATCCCAGGGAAATCCAATGTGATAGCAGACAAACTCAGCAGAGCTATTCTAATGTCTCACGAGTGTTTCCTAAATCAGGAAATTGCGAAACAGATTTTTTGCAAGTGGGGCCAGCCTTGCTGCGACCTTTTTGCCACGTCCATGAATGCCAAATGCAGCAGCTACTTTGCCCTGAACCCCCTCCGGGAGAGTCATCAAGGGATGCACATATACACAGTTGGCCCCTGGGTCTTCTTTATGCTTTTCCTCTATTTCCTTTGATCCCCAAAGTCCTTCAGAAAGCCAACACGCTGAGAAGCAGGTTAATACTCATCGCCCCATGCTGGCCTCATCAAATTTGGTTTCCCTTCTTATGACCCCATCTACAAGAGGAGCCGTGGATTCTGGACCCAGTTCCAGACCGCCTGACTCATCCATCAGGGACGCTCCATCCCTCGGTCCAAACCCTCAGGCTGTCCCATTTCCACTCCTAGTCAGGCTTCTGAATATATCTCCCGCTGTGAAACATATTCTGATCTCATCCCCTAAGACGATAACTAGAAAGCTTTATGCTAGCAAATGGAAAAGGTTATTCTGTTGGGCTCTCAACATTGACATTGTTCCTTTCACGGCCCCTGTAACATCTATTTTAGACTTCTTAGCAAAACTTTTCAATGAAGGTGCAGCAGCAGCTACCATGAGTTCAGTTAACTGCTATATTAAACTACCATATTGGAGAAATGGGATTCAGAATTATGTCCCATAGACTGTGCAAGGCCTTTTTGAGAGGCACCTTTCTGCTAAGGCCCCCAGTAAAAGAACCACCAGCTCCTTGGGACCTCCATTTGGTATTGTCCACTCTAATCCTTCCACCGTATGAACTGGCTTCATCTTGTCATCCGAAGTTCCTAACATGCAAAACAATCTTTTGGTGGCCATCACATCAGCTAGGCAGGCAGGTATTAGAACTCCAAGCATTGTCTATATGTCTCCCCTACTTGGTTTTCCATAAAGACAGAGTTTCCCTTAGAACTAATCCATCATTCCTCCCTAAGTTTGTTAACTAACTTGAATCAATCTATTGACTTGCCTGTTTTCTTTCCAAACTATGGCAACAAGGCAGGATATAAATTACACCAACTGGATGTGCACAAGCAGTTACGTTTCTACCTACACAGAACAAAAGAATTCAGGAAATCTGATCAACTGTTTGTATCCTTTTCAGATAAAAAGGGCGCCCCACTATCAAAAGTCACTCTGTCAAAATGGCTTACTGATGCTATTACCTATTCATATACTTCTCAAAGTATACAACTGCCTGGAAAAATATAAGGTCATTCAACAAGAACCATTGCAACCTCATCTGCTTTTCAGGCTAGGCTACCCATGGATTCAATTTGTGCTGCAGTGACATGGGTAAAACCTCATACCTTTGTCACTCATTACAAAATAGATTTGGCCTCCAAGAACAGGGCTTTCTTTGGATCCACTGTTCTGAAGAGTTTGTTCCCTTGAGCCATCCAAGAAAAAAGGTGCTAAGGACGCTGTCCCAACCAGCAAAGAATGAAGGCGAGATAGAAAGAACAACATAACATTAAGACGTTATGTACTCACCATAACGTTTCATGTTTGTTGTCCATCTCGCCTTCATTCGTGCGTCCTACCCTCCTTCTCCCAACCTTCGCTCCTGGAGGCTCGAGAGGTCTTTATTTGATTTGGAACTCATGTTCTCTGATTCCCTTCTTTAGTCCGAGGTGGCACATGTTTATGTATGTACTTTTGTATATATGTATTTAACTGTTACTCTGTTTATTAATTGCAAACAAGATCTGGGTAATCTTCCCTACGCATGACAGGATAGGGTATAGCCTCGAGTTAGTGGAAGCTCTCGAGCTTTAGTATAGACTGATTTCCCACCAGCAAAGAATGAAGGTGAGATGGACAACAAACATGGAACATTATGGTGAGCACATAACTTATTTTGTAAAACAGAATTGGAAACAGTTGCAAACCTTGTTGATGGCTGTGACATACTAATCACAGAAGGACTGTATACTGAAAGGCATAATAATGTGGCAAGACCGTTGCACTAGGGATTGTGCAAACATTATGGTATTAAAGTGGCTGAAAAACACTGGAAACATGAGCCAAAAGCATCATAGAAAAATGATGAAGGCTACATCCCATGGGATCATCCATTACCAACAGTTCAAAAGATAGATGCTAGAAAACCAGATATAGTGGTCCAAGAAAAGACAAAAGTAGCATTGATCATTGAAATCACCACACCCAGTGACTACAGTGTCTTGCATACAGAGAGACACAAAGTCATAAAATACAGGATTTGCAGACAGAAACGAGAGCAATGTGGAACAAAGATACCCAGATAGTTCCAATAACAGTAGGAGCAATGGGTCTTATTAAAAAGAATGTACAATCATATTTAGATATGTTAACAATACATGTAACTCCATACGAATTGCAGAAGAAGTCATTATTGGGCACATTGCGGGTGTTGTGAAGAGCACTTCTGGCTGACATCAAAGATTGAAACAATACTAATTTCATGAATTCTAATCATACTTTGACTTAGGAATAGGGTCCATTCCCATCACAGTATTAGAAACTCAAAAGATTTGGAGAAATTAAAAAAGTGAATTTTAATGCACTCCTGGTTTCAATCTTGACTTCATTCTTGTGGACCTTGAATATTGTATTTTTTGGGCTTAAAAACAAGATGTGAGCACACCAGCAAAGCTGAGAAAAGGCCAAAAAATGTCCTAAAACACTTATTTATTACAAAAGGATGAGCACTTTCGTGGGGTTACCGCTTCATCAGCTCCATATAAAAAGCAACTCAAAGTAAATCACTTATACAAGTTAAAATCACATATAATTAAAAAATCAAGTTCACCTAGGGACAAATTCTGTCCTAGTAATGGGGTGAATAAACACTTGTTCTCTGACTATAAAAGTACATGCTTTGCATTTACCACAAGGCAAAGTTCCTAGTCTTGGCAAAGGATCAGTCACTGCAACCTTAGGGCCATAGCATAGCATCCTTTTCAAATTCTTGTTGTTTCTAAAAATAAAACTCGGACAAGAACCAACTACTCCACTGGTGGCTTCATCCGCTAGTAGTATAGGCCAGTTTTTCCTAATGATATCACAAAAGTCAGAAATATTACTAGAATAGGTAAACAGCACTTTAGGATGTCCATAATTCAAGTTACTACTGCAACTTTTATAGTCAGAGAATAAGTGTTTATTCACCCCATTACTAGGAGAGAATTTGTCCCTAGGTTGTCTGCCACATGCAATAGTACTTGTCTGGTCTATTTAGCAACTTGCCACGAGTGCCAAAGTTTTTATGTGGGCAAGACGATGCGTACGTTTAAGGAAATGATTTTGGGACATGTTGGGAATATCAGAAACAAAGTCCTTACAAATGCATTGGCAGTACATATGGCTAAAATAGGGGCATAATGTCTTCCATTTTAGAGTTTTACAACTGGTTAAATCTGGTATGAGAAGAGGCAATGTGAATAATTACTTGGGGAATTTGGAAGTGAAATGGATTTATAGCCCTGCAAGCACATAAAGTTCCAGGGCTTAATGCTAGTATTACTTTAAGGCCAGCTTTAATTAGTAGAAGGTGAACTTGATTTTTTAATTATATGTGATTTTAACTTGTATAAGTGATTTACTTTGAGGTGTTTTTTTATGAATCGGATGAAGTGGTAACCCCACAAAAGCGCTCATCCTTTTCTAATAAACAAGTGTTTTAGGACGTTTTTTGGCTTTTTCTCATCTTTGTTGATGTGCTCACATCTTGTTTTTAAGCCTGGATTTTTGTTGTTTGTGAGCCACCTTTGGCAGGAGTGTGTACTGTTTATTTCATTTTGTTTATATTGTATTTTTTGTCATACAGGTGAAAAATGTTTTTGTAACAGATTAGCTAGCCTCTTTGTTTAAAAGTGGCACCACCTTCATTTATACAATGTAGTAAATAGTTATTTACATACATGTGCCTGAACCACCATAATCTGTTCTGATTGACTTGTTCTGCAGATGGACCTACTTTGGTTTGTGTTCTTATGTAATCAATTCTTAATCTGTCCCAAAGTGTGCATCCTACTACCCATCTCACAGACTTCATATCTGTCATCTCTAGCTTCCTCAGCTGCTCTGCCTTTACTGCCCATGTTTCTGTACCACTGGTCTCACCACTGTTTTGTACACATTACTTTCACCTTCTTTGACATTTTTCTGTCATACCTGAAACTCTGTGCCAGCTTCTGTGATTATAGCTGCGACCTCCTTATTCAGACTTCCCTTCTCCTCAACCACCTCTCCAAGATAACTTGAAACAATTAACCTGTTCCACTATCTTGCCTTCTGTCTCATTTCTCAGCTTCTTCTGATCCCCCCCAATTTGCTGCCATTCCAGCTGTCTTATCTGTACTCATTTTCATCCTATGTGCCATCAGTTTTGCATTCCATTCCATTCTCCCATCCTTTGCTGAAGTTCTTGCTTACAGCCTGCTTGTAATGCTACATCACCTGCATACATCAACTTTGTTTATCTGTCTTCTCTGACCTGTTAGCTAATGTGTAGTCCATTACTACTATGAATCACAGTGGGCTCAGAGATGAACCCTGATACACACCCACTCTTACTGGGAACCCCTCTGTGAGACCTAGCACTGTTTATACATGAGTCATTGGGTCATTATACTTAGCATTTACCATTTCTACTATTCTGGGAATTGGAACAAATGCAGTACTACCCAAATCAGATTTCTTGGGAGCTTGTCATATGTTTTTTCCAAGTCTGGAAATGCCCATTTGGACTCTTTCCTCATCGTTTAGCTTCTTCTCATTATCTGTCTCACTGCAAACATCTGGACAGTTGTGCTGCATCCTGACTTTAATCTGAACTGCTCATCTCACATCTTACTTTCTACTACTCTGCATATTCATTTCTCCATCATCTCCAAAACTTTCATGCAGTGTGATAGGAGTTTAATATTTCTCAATTACTAACAATTGTGAATGTCCCTTTTTTATTGACCACTGGCACTAGTGTGCTTATTCTCCAGTCATCTGGGATACACCTTTCCCTACACACTGCTATGAGCACCCACAGGAACCATTTCTATCCCCATTTCACCCGTCTTGATCATATCTGCTGTGACCTCATCTGAACCTGGTGCTTTCCTTGTCTTCATTTTCCGTAGTGCTGTTCTTGCTTCTTTTAAAGTGGGCTCCTTTTCTTTTATCACAGGCTGTGTCTGGGGAAGTACGTGTTCTTCTGTGTGGTTTTCCTCATCCAGAAGCTGCTGGAAGCACTCCTTCCATCTGCTTTTGATGTCCTGTGGACTGGTGAGTAGGTTCTTGCTGGCATCTATTATGAAGGATGTTTGACTATCTTCTTTATCTTTCTGTCTTTACCTTGAACCTGATATAGTTTCTTTGTGCTGTCTACTGAGTTATTTTCTAAAATCTGGTAGAGTGCCTCTGATGCCTTGATCTTTGCCATTGTAGTCCCTCTCTTAGCCTCTGTGTTAGCCAGCCAGCATTCATTCCTTGCCTTGTCCATCTTTTCTAGCTCCCACTTTTTCCTGCACTCCTCCTTTCTTTTGTTGACCTCCTGGACTTCTGCATTCCACTACCAGCTTTTCTTATGTACCTTATTGCAATACCTGGCATGTCCACATGTCTGTTCTGCAGTCCTCACATGTCGTGAGGTGTTGCTATTCTTCTTCAGCTTCACCTATTTCCTCCTCTTCTTGAGGTGCTAGAGCCTTAAGTAATACCTTGAAATGTTATTCTCTCTCTAGTCAACTTCCAGGTCTTCAGTGTGGTGTCTGTGGACATTAGAGCCTTCTCTGATCACTGTTTGCAGCTGAATATGGCAACCAGTGATTTATACTGTGGGCCAACTGTTTCACAGGCAATGACTTTGCAATAGCTGATTTTACTCCCTTGCTCTTTTCTTACTAGAAGGATGTCTATTTGGTTACACTTTGGCCATTCTTGTATGTCATGTTGTGATTGTCTGTTGTGCAGAACCATGTGTTTGCCACCCTCAAACCATTTAACAGACAGGAGTCTAGAATGGCCTCTCCATCTTTATTCCTGTTGCCCCAGCCATATGGACTCATGCAATCCTCATATCTTGTTCTGTCTGTCCTGATATGTGCATTCATGTTACGCATTATAACACCAATTCGTGTTGTCCTGCTTTACCTAGTAGATCCTGCAACTGCTGTCTGAATACAATCTTTTCCTATCACAACCCTGTTGTGGGGCATAGGCGGAGATTATGAATACTACCTTATTACACTGGAGTCTGATTGCCATGAGATTATCACAAATTCTGATGATATCCCTCATTGCCTTCCGAAGCTTCTCTCTCACTACAGTTCCCACACCATTTCTAGTCTATCCCCCTCCTGAGTAGTAGACTCTGGATCCCAAGTCAAGTAGCTTTGCTGCACTGTCCTTTGATCTTGTCTCCTGGATGCATAGAATATCTAGCCTCCTCCTTACCATCATGTCATCAACTTCCAAGCTGCATCCTTTCAGTGAACCTACATTGAGTGTAGTTCATGTTTGACAGGTTGATTGGTTTTACATCCACCTTTCACTCAACACTGATATCCTGGGTAACCCAAGTTTGGCAACTGGACATTGGCTGGCTAGTAGCTTATTGACCCAGGGATGCTGGGCTTTATGGCAGGCACGCACTGGCCAGTAGGGGTACCTATACTCCTCCCATATTTTACATCATCAAGTTGCTAGCCCTAGTCATGTTTTAATCAGTCAGGATTGTTTAAGGTCTTCTAGTTGAGAGAGAGATTTGGTAGAGCAGATTAGAGTGTATTGAATCAGGCTAGCATTTTTTGTAGCAGTGAAGAGATCATTAAAGAATTTGCTGAAAACTATGGGATCTAGTATAGATCCTTGTGGGATACCAATACTTACTCGAAAAAAGGTGGATAAATCATTTTTCCATTTCACTGCTTGCATTCTGTTTCTGAGGTGACTAAGGAAGCATAGCAGTGAAGAGTTGATGAGCCCTAAGGATGAGAATTAATGTAAGAGTTTCTGGTGGAAGACAATATCAGAAGCCTTGATAAGTTTGGGAAGATGGTGGAAACTAAGTTCTGACATTTTGGTGGGTATTAACAAAATTCGGCACCATAGTAATTGTCCTTTGATGAGGGTGGAAGCTGTGTTGGGTTGAAGACAAGAGCAGGTTATCTATTTAATAATTGAGATGTTGCATATGAATATATTTTTATAATATTTTTGATAGAGAAGGTAAAACAGCAGTTGGGCTATAGTTTGAAAAAAATTGTTTTGTTTCCACCCTTGTGCAGTAGAATAATGAATGATTTTTTTCCGTAGGAAAACAATTTAGTTTCAAGCTTGGATCATCCAATTATTAGAGGAAACAATCTTTTTTATACCCCCGTGCTGAGCAGTTACTAAGGAGGCACAAAGTAAAACAGGTTTTCTTTTATTTGATGAATGCAGACACCATTGTTTGGTGTTAATCTGCACTTAAGAGCTATTTTTTGCTGTGCTTTAACATTAAGAAAATGTAGGATCATCCATCTTTCTGCAATAGGTGTTTTTCTGAGTTGGGAAGCAATCCAGGGAGCTCAAAGTGTAGTCATTTATAGGTTAGAGGGCACAGGAGTTAGTTTTCAGCTTTTTCCCCGCATGCTACAAATTAAGTATGTTTTGCAGCAGCTGTTAGCAGTGTCTTGTATTGTAGCAAATGCTTAGTTTGTAAAATTTACCTATAAAGCTAGTATTTAGGGCTTTAACCTGTAACACAGAAAGGCTTTGTGCTAAGCTACACTTGGGGCAACTAGTTATAATGTCAAACATCACTAATACCAGATCATAACACTAGCTAGCATCTAGCCTTAATCCTAGGTATCACTAAGGTGACCCCTGTAAAACCAAGTCCCTAAACCATAATAGCCCAACCCTAATATAGGTCCTGGCAACATGGATATGCAATTTCGTAATGTCTCTGTGGCCAGCTTGGTAGATTTTGGCATCCTATGACAATGTAGCAATTGTTTCATGTACTCAGACAGCTTTTTAATCCTTAAAGAAACCAACTCAGTATTCAATAGATGTATGTGTGTGTGTGTGTGTGTGTGTGTGTGTGTGTGTGTGTGTGTGTGTGTGTGTGTGTGTGTGTGTGTGTGTGTGTGTGTGTGTGTGTGTGTGTGTGTGTGTGTGTGTGTATATATATATATATATATATATATATATATATATATATATATAACTTCCTTGTAGGCAAAAATCTTGTTTACATCATACACTGCTCACCACACACACGCACCTTCTTATGCTGAGGCACGTAAAAGAAACCTTGCCAGTCCTCAAAGACTTCGTAAGCCTTCAAAGGTTAACACATATCCTCAGCAATCACTAAAGTCCAAACTAAAAGCAAAACATAACAACACATGCAAACCTGCACTGAATTGTTCCCTAAGAACAAAGCCCATAAGACAAACACCTTTACTTAGCTCTCTTGTCACATTGGATTCTATTGTATGACACACAGATGTCCCTCTCACCAGGCTGGACAAGGAGAAAATAACAGTTAATTGCCTATCTGGAACCAGGATCTGCAGTATCACACTCAGTCACTGAAGTTACTGCACTCCAGGTGCCAATATGATTCTGTCATAGTCCCTTTGAGTGTAAATGGCCCGAGATGTACCTTGCATTGAGCATCATTCTACCTTCACCAAGGATGAAGCCACAGTATTAACAGAAATTATTGATTTTAATAAATGCCTTAGTTTCTGGTTAAAAGACATCACTTTGCTAAGGGTGGTCTGGACCTATCCCTGTGGGCTTTCACATTTTAGCTAAAACTTTAAGCACCCCCTTAGAGTCTTTTTTTAGACGATGCCAAAATGACCAAACAACCAAAAATAGCAAAAAAAAAAAAAAACTCAGAGCAGCCTTAAGGTGTTACTGCTCAATGCTAGGAGGCTACACAAAAAACTCAGCACCTCACAAGCTGTCCTTACTCTGGAAAATGTGGACATCTGTACTGTTGCCAAAACTTAGTTTAAAGCTGCAGAAGGTACTCCTTAGTGCAAGACTGCAGTGCCTCCAAAACATGTAGTCCAACGGCAGCACAGACTCCAGTTAAATCTGGAGGTTCTCAATCTACTGTAGCAACAAATAACAAATCCAGCTTGGTGAAACACAATGATCCCTGGAGTTCATCCATGTCCAGGTCTCCATAGACAACATATCTTACCATATCATGGCCAGCTACAGGTCACCCTCTATGACCCAGAAAGCACTCATTTCTTACCTAGACCTAATAGAGGCACCACCAGCAAATCAAATACCGTATTCATGGGAGACTTTAACTTCCTGTCAATAGACAGTGACAGTACACTGCCTCTAGCTCACAGGCACGTTTCCTGGACTTTATCAACATGAAGATCCTACACCAAATAGTGTGCACACTAACCAGAGGATCAAACATACTGGACTTAATACTCAGTGTGGGAAAGCACTGCACCCTCCCCTGTGTCATGTCTTCATTGTTAAAGTTGGATCACAAAGTTGTTCCCTTTCAAATAAAAAAAAAAAAAAACTGGAAAACCCAACTAAACCAATAACGGGTAGGAGCTATTCTAAAGCAACCTACATTTTATTAAGTGACAGTTTGCCAGAATTCATGGCTCCTCAAACCCCGAGAATGCAACTAGCTGTTCAGAATTAGTCACAGAAACTCTGTACAAATATGTAAATGGCTGCATTGAGGCTGCTGTACCTACCAGAAGTAAACCCAAATATAACACCAAAAACACCCCCCCGCCGGTGGAATCCTTATCTTAACATGGTGTATTACAAAAGAAATAATAATGGCCAAAATCTGTAGCAGCAATTCTCAGAGAGACAAGAGCTTTTTGATTTAACTAAATGAGAAACTGAGAGGTTTAATAAAGTCCAACAAGGCCATGTATGAGGTCAGTATAGCATCCCAGGCTAAGGACTGTCACAAGGCCTTCTTCAGCTATGTCCGGAACTTTAAAGAGAACACTCAGCAGTGTGCAGAACCAGTCATAAATGGGGCAGCCTTCACTGACAAGGGTGACATAGCAAATCTACAGGCTAATATCTCTAGCTTCACCACCCACTATCCCCAGTGAAATCCCCCCAGCTGTTAACAGGAAGCAAGTCTTGGTGGCATTCACTAAGATCAAAAAACACTGTTCAGTGAGCCCAGACAATATCTCTGGTTGCCTCCTAAATAGCTTAAAACATGTGCTAGCAGAACCACTTGAGGAATTCATCAGCCCCCCTAAAACTAAACTATACTGTACTGACTGTTCCTTCTCCTTTCATGAACCCAAACTTTTGCAATCCATCACTCATCACCTAAAAGAAATCCCTTCTTTCCCCACGTCCAGAACACAGCTCAAAAGACACCTCCATTAAAACTCTGACTGCAAATTCTTTTCCATTGGACCCATCACCTAACCCCCTCCCCCCACACACACCCATTTTCATCACTTCTGCTTTGACTCTGTGTTCTCATAGGCTGCTCATCTTCCATATTTACTACTAAAACTAATCCGCATTTACTTTTCTACTCTGATATTAATAATTGCTCATTGTTTCAGTTCTCTGCTGGACTACTTGTGATTACTCCATGTTTGTGAGTTAGTTCTTTTTGTGCTTTTCATGCGGGCTGTATCTGCAAATGTTTTTTAATGTGTTTATCACTGATCACAAAAATAAAAATAAATTGTGACTGGCACAAGAAGCTCAACTGGCTTTGGTGTGGTTTTTGTACATTACATCAAGACCAATTCATATGTACTACGCTGGTGGTACTGCGGTAGCGTTATCGCCTCACAGTTAGACGTTGCACGTTCGATTCTCAGTTAGAGCATCTTCTGTGTGTCGACATGCGTGAATGGACGTTCCTTCGTTGAAGGTTGTGCTTTAGGCCCAGCAAGCCAGCACTTAAAAATCTACTGCCAATCATTAGCGGACCGGAGTTCCGCTGTGGCGACCCCTAACCAGGAAAAGCCGAAAGACAAGACCTCAAGACTAAGTGACATGCTTCTATCATCTGAGAAAGGCTTAACTACTTGCAGTTGTTTTCCACAGAAAGTACATGTGAAGTCTTTAAGTAAGATTGTTTTCTGGGAGACAAATTGTAACCATGGCCTTATCTGTTAAGTATGCAGCCTAATGGGTTAAGGGCAAGACAAAAAAAAAAAACAGCAGTGACAAAGAATCATCCTGGAATATCTCCTTCCACTTTTTATCCCTGGGTTAATAATTTGCCCTTTGTCATTTCTTTTATCCCTGGGAAAATAATTTGCCCTTTGTCATGGCTTAGCTGTAAAGTGGCTTGTCATTTTTTCACAGTTGTTTTAATGTAATCGATCAGTTTAGGGTACATCATCTGTAAACATTCCTTTATTCATGAGTGTGGAATGCTGTCATATGCTTTTTTGTAACCTCTCCATGCCATACTTAGATTTTCCTGTTTTAACAATTCTCTAATATGGTTTTATTTAGCAACAAGTGATAATTTGTACTATATGACTGACTTTTGTTACTATTTTGTTCTGTTGCAATAATTGAGGGTTTGCCCCCTGAATGACTATAAACTCTGTCAGCATCAGTTGCAGTATATAGTTTGTATGTCATTGGAATGCAAGTTATTGGTCTATAGATTTTAGGATGGCTTGCAGACTCACTGTTAAGGAGGAGTATTGGTTTTCCTGTTTTTAACCAGGTTGGTGTCTGCTCAGGATGTGCACATAAGTAATTCGTCAGGGCTATCTTTGTGCAAAAATGTCAGTACTTTTAGACAAGAGTTAGTACTGCATCTGGGCTCAGGGTTTCAATTTGGGAGCGCTTCTTAATTTTATTTCAATTTCTCTGGCCATTATTTTGTCCCATTTCATATATTCTACATTAGAAATCCTTATTTTTTTCCTCTCCATTTAACATCTTTATTATATTGCACAGGGTCTAATAAGTATTTCTCCAAAATGTGCCTTTTTTTCCTTTGTTGGCAGTGTTTCTGTTCCTTTTGCTTTGTTTCCAAGTTCTCTATAAAACATTTTTGGGGTCATCAGTGAATTCCTTATTTTGTAATTTGCCTTTATATTTATCTGCATATCTTTTTTGCTTGTGCTGATATTTTAATGTATTATTTGCAAAAGTGTATAATAGATCTTGGACTGTTTTGATAGTGTGCCTTGCTTTTACCAGTTCTATCTTTGCAACTATTTTTGATAATCTGTACCTTCTTCTGTATTCTTCTAATTGTGATACTTCCTGTTTTAATTGCTTTCATAGGTTCATAGGAGCAATGTCCACACAAAATCTATTTAGTAGGGAAAACAGACCGGCACCATCCTTAAAGTATTGTGTGTGGTACTACAACCCCAGCGAGTCCCTGCACATTGTGCTCTCCACGTAAGTTTGTAGTTTTGTAATGCATTCATTTGTTCCAACTGTTTATCTTATTTTTGGTCTCAGCATATTGAACTGTATTATTTTTACAAGGTTTTGCACTGTTTTCACTGTTTCCAACTGTTTTTAACTGTATCCCGTGAGTATTGGTCTCTGGTTATTGAACTACGTTATCTGTAAAAGATTGTAAACTGTATTAATCTGCTTCCAGCTATTTTCCCGCTACGTCTCGTACAGATTGGTCTGAGCTTTTTCCTGTCGCTGAAACCATTACCAGTTTTCTACTCTGTAAGTGTGTTGTTGTTGAGCTCCTATTATTCCACTCTGATTGGCTGAATTTTCATTATACTATGGCAGATTGGCTCACTTGTTCACCAATTCCCTTTATTGCACTCTGACTGGCTGAATTTTCGTTGTTCTATGGCTGATTGACTCAATCATGAATTACCATTTTGTAAGGATTTGGCAAGGGCTTCGCTATGCTGTATGATATATGCTAAATGTTGAAGAGGAATTGTAAACAATTTAATGTAGTACAATGGAATGTCTGCTAATAGTCGCACCATAAAACTTTCAACAGGCTTTTCCCATCCATTCATATCTAGATCACTGAAAGTAAAGTTAAACGTAATACATGTACTATATATCTTCTCTATGATGGTGCGATAGTTAGCCTGTGTGTTGTCACATTATAGTCACTTGCTATTGCTAAGTTGCTGCTTATCCTGCTGGAAATTTGTGCAATATTCAAGATTTGTATTTTACAGTACAGTACTCTGTCTTTCCTGTTTGTAATCTCTGCATGTCCCCCTAACTCCCATGCTCTTAGTTTCTTTATTGCAACTACATTAGGATATTGGCAGCTAATTGTAAGCACTGCATCTCACCTGTGCCCCGACACTGAACCAAACACTGCTGTACTGGCTACAGTACCACAACCATACCAATGGAGTTACGCAGTCTTTCCTTAATGTATGTTACTGCTCTGAGAAGCAGCTGCTAGGTTTCATTTAATTTTACCTGTGAAACTCCGCTGTTAATGGCAGGCACACTGCAGGGACTGCATTGTTAGGTTCCCTCCCCCATGCTATTCTTTACATAGCCCTATACCTTTGGAGTCTGTAGCAACTCGAACCAGTGTATGTATGGCCTTATCGCTCACAGTATTTGCTCTAACTGAAGAAGGTAGTTTCTGAAAAGTGGGGCTGACAGAATTGAGGTCTGAAATTACATTGGGTAAATGTCAGCTGTAAAGACTACAACAAAAACATTTGCAAAAGTAGAAAGTACATTAAGACAGATAACTTCTGATAGAACAGAGAACCTGGATAAACAGGTCTGTTGCACTGACCTGCTTGAGACCTAATCTTACCGATAGTTTTTGCAGTTCATTGGTCTGGTTCTGCTCACTCTGTTCGCCCTCATGCTTGGCTCACTCCCCTACCCTACCCCCAAATTCTCACCCAACCCATTACGCCTACATTTATTTCCACTTAGCACCTCCCGCTACTTAACTTCAACGAATCATAACCTAACACTTCATATTTTATTTGTCTCACATACCTAACCCCACCTACTTACTGTTAACTCACAAATCCCTACCTACCCACTATTAACTCACAAATCCCTCCTTCACAGCCTTCCCTACCATTTCACAATAACTGTTCTCAGCCACTACACCAGTATACTATACTTTACTTCCTTCACACCTTCCCCTCCCACACCACAACATGTGTTATCAGCCACTTCACTACTGTACTGTACTTTGCTTATCTTCAACTCCCACTTCCCAACATCTATCAGCCACTTCACCACTGTACTGTACTTTACTTATCTTCAACTCCCACTTCACCACTGTAATGTACTTTTATCTTCAACTCCCACTTCACAACATCTGTTATCAGCCACTTCACCACTGTACTGTACTTTACTTATCTTCAACTCCAACTTCACATCTTTTATCAGCCACCACTGTACTTTACTTATCTTCAACTTTCACTCCACAACATTTATTATCAGCCACTTCACCACTGTACTATACTTAACTTCAACTCCCACTTCACAACATCTGTTATTAGCCACTTCACCACTGTACTGTACTTTACTTATCTTCAACTCCCACTTCACAACATCTGTTATCAGCCACTTCACTGTACTGTACTTTACTTATCTTCAACTCCCACTCCACAACATCTATTATCAGCCACTTCACCACTGTACTGTACGTTACTTATCTTCAATTCCCACTTCACGTCTGTTATCATCCCCTTCACCACTGTACTGTACTTTACTTATCTTCAACTCCCACTTCACAACATCTGTTATCAGCCACTTCACTGTACTGTACTTTACTTATCTTCAACTCCCACTCCACAACATCTGTTATTAGCCACTTCACCACTGTACTGTACTTTACTTATCTTCAACTCCCACACCACATCTGTTATCAGCCACTTCACCACTGTACTGAACTTTACTTATCTTCAACTCCCACTTCACATCTGTTATCAGCCACTTCACCACTGTACTGAACTTTACTTATCTTCAACTCCCACTTCACAACATATGTTATCAGCCACTTCACCACTGTAGTGTGCTTTACTTATCTTCAACTCCCACTCCACAACATCTATTATCAGCCACTTCACAACTGTACTGTACTTTACTTATCTTCAACTCCCACTTCACATCTATTATCAGCCACTTCACCACTGTACTGTACTTTACTTATCTCCAACTCCCACGTCACATCTGTTATCAGCCACTTCACCACTGTACTGTACTTTACTTATCTTCACCTCCCACTTCACATCTATTATCAGCCACTTCACCACTGTACTGTACTTTACTTATCTTCAACTCCCACTTCACATCTTTTATCAGCCACTTCACCACTGTACTGTACTTTACTTGTCTTCAACTCCCACTTCACATCATCTGTTATCAGCCACTTCACCACTGTACTGTACTTTACTTATCTTCAACTCCCACTTCACAACATCTGTTATCAGCCACTTCACCACTGTACTGCACTTTACTTATCTTCAACTCCCACTCCACAACATCTGATCTGAAGTAGGAACTTCATTTGTCAGCAACCTTTGGGATACGGATCCGATCTCGGATCTGAGCCGGCAACTTTTACCACAGCATAGATCTGAGCTCCTAGCTCCTCCCTTTACTCATAATCCCCTGCCAACCCTAACTGACCTCAGATCTAGTTTGCCGCACTTCAAGCCTACAAGCTGGAGTTTGAGCTCCTGGCAATTCAGAGGTTTTGTGAGAAAAAACTTAGAATTTTTTTGTACTTTCTTGTGGGATTGTGTGAGTTTGTTTAGGTTCCCTCTTAAATATCTTTTTTTTTGTAAAAATTTTCCTCCCTACCCTCGCTGGTTCGTAGTGTGTGTTTGTGGTGTGTGTAGGGACCTAGTGAGTGTGTTTTTCCGTTCAACATGTCGGAGGCCCCTAAAGCCATCTTTTCAAAATGCACCGAGTGTGGCCATAAGCTTTCACCGGCGGATGGCCACACCCGGTGCGTTAGGTGCCTTGGGGTTGAACACCTCTCCTTGGGATGCACGATTTGTGCAGCGTTCAACCCCAGGGCACTTAAGGACCGGTGGTCGAAACTGATTCTGGCGGGCCTTTTGCCCCCGGACTCGGCTCCGGCCTCCGGTTCTTCGGTGGCCGCTACCCAGCCCTTGGTGGTAGCCACCCCTGCCTCCCTTCCTCCGGTCGGGACTCAACCTCCCGTTTTGGCTTCGGAGGAGAGGGAGGCCGGAAAAAACAAAAGGAAGGAGAAGCACCATAAGCAGCGGGCCAGGGACTCTTCCTCGGCCCCGCCTGCCAAGCGGGCTTCTCCATCCAGGGTTTCTGGATCGCCTCCTCCTCGGCTCCGGTCCACTTGTTTTTCACCGGGACCTGCGGAGGAGGCAACCCGGTCCCCTTCGAGGTCATCGAGGCATCACTCTAGGTCTGCCTCGGTGGCCTCGTCGAGGTCCACATTTAGTATGTCAGATGCAGACATGGACCGGAAGATGAGGAGGTTCATCCAAGCCCAGCTGCAGATGGGAGTGCTCTTGCCTCCCCTCCCCTCCGGGGGGGGGGGGCTCGACCCCATTTTTTGCCCCAATTGCTCCTTCTCCGTCCCGCTTCCCGGGTTCGGAGCATTTGGAGCCGAGCCGAGTCGGATCCGGGGGTGTGTCGGAGCCGACAGTACTAGTTACTTCAGCTCCGACTGCTCCCTCGAGTTTGTCGGATCCGACCTCTCGGAGCCGTGGGTGGAGCTTCGGATCCGAGGGACTTTGTGTGACTTCGGCTCCGTCCCGGTCGGAGCACACGGGTCCTTCGGATCTGAGGGTCTCAGCCCCGGATCCGGTCCCCGCTTCGGATCCGAGTGGGAGCCGACTCTCGGAGCCTATTGAGAGTAGCTCCCCCTCGGCTTTCGCGGTGGTGGAGAGGGCACTGTTGAGTGCATCCGGACCCCCGGTCCTGGCTTCGGCTCCTCCCTGCACTCCCTCTCAGCTGGTCCGGGCTCCCATCACCCGGCCTTCGGGACAGCCTGCTTCAGCGTCTCTGGGTGTTCCTGCGGAACGTGATATTGCTGGTGAGTCTTCCTCGGACAGCCCCCCCGAAGAGGTCCCTCACAAAGCCAAGTGTAAGAGGAGGCACATGGACTCCCCTGAGTCCCTTACCGAAGATACGGACTTAGATGAAGGGGAAGGCTCCCCAAGGTCACCCCCCGAGGATGTCTCCTTTGGAGACATCATGGAGATGCTCAGGATTAGGGGGGGTGGTCTGCCCCCAAGGCTTCTTCCAATGAGTCCGTATTCCTAGAGGCGTTCGAAGCAGGGCCATCTACCTCTTGGGTGTCCCCTCCCCCCGACCCCCTGGTGGACCTTATTTCCACCAGGGCTTGGAAGGAGCCGGACACTGTAGAGCCAGTTCCCAAGCGCCCGGATAGGATCCTGAGTCCCCCTGCTGAAAGAACCCACTGGAGCAGAAGCCCCCCTGTGGATGCCATGTTGGTGGCGGCGGCCACCAAGAGAGAGCTGGCTCAGGAGAGCTCTGCGGTTCACCCGCCGAGTATGGACTCTCGAGCGATGGCCCGCCTGGGGAAGTGGGTCTTTAGTTCAGCAACCTTCTCCATGAGAGCGCTGAACTATATGGCACACGTCATCCGGATGCAGCAGGATCTAATAAAAGAATGCGCTGCATCCCCCCCAAGAGTCCATGTCGGAAGGAGACAAGCATCTGTACTCCTCCCGAATGTCTACTCTACGTTCAGTTTCTAACACCTCTATGCGGCTCTTGTCACACGCCACTTAAGGAGCCGCTAGAGCCGGCGGAGCCGGCCTGGTAATCAGGCGTCAGGCCTGGCTCCGACACTGTGACTTCTCGGAACCCTTTAATGCGTCATTCGCGAATGCCCCCTTTGATGGTTCTGCACTTTTTGGCAAAACCGTTCGCGACACTTTAGTCCAGAGCGAGAAAGATGGGAAGACGTTGTTTGCCGTCGGAGTCCGCTTCTCTGCTCCCCAGAGGTCCTTTTCTAAGAACCAAAAGGGTCAGAAGAAGATGTGGTTCCGAAAATCGCATCAGTCCCAGTCTGCTCCGGACATCCAGTCCTCTCGTGGCAGAGGAGGACAGGGAGGACGCCGCCCAAGAGGCAGAGGGGGTCCCAGAAACTTTGGGTCCAGGGAACCATTCTCTGAGAGGCCCATGCAGAACCCCTGAGGGGTTGCCCGGCTGCTCCACTCTGGAGGCAGTCGGGGGGCATCTTTCGAAGCACCTAGCAATGTGGGAGTCCATAACAACAGATCGCTGGGTGCTTCGCATCATATTCAAAGGTTACCAAATTCCCTTTATTGTAACCCCCAAAATCAGAAGCCTCCCCGACGTACCACCCAATCAGAGGGAGGCAGCTGCTACAGAAATTCATCAGCTTTTACAAAAAAGAGCCATCCAACCCGTCCCCCCAGATCAGTTCGGATCTGGGTTTTACTCCAGGTTCTTTCTGGTGCCAAAAGAGACGGGGGACTTGAGACCCATTCTCGATCTCTCTCTCCTGAACTTGACAGTACCCAAAGAAAAGTTCAGAATGGTCACCTTACAATCTATTCTCCCCCTATTACGGGAGAACGATTGGATGTGCTCGATAGACCTCAAGGATGCATACTATCACATCCTAGTGGACAGACGCTCCAGGAGGTTCCTCCGCTTCCGGCTGGGAGCCAGTCACTTTCAGTTTAGGGCCCTTCCCTTCGGTCTCACTTCAGCCCCCAGGGTGTTCACCAAAGTCTTGGCGGTCATAGCAGCCCACCTTGAGGCTTCAGGGAATTCAGGTCTTTCCGTACCTGGACGACTGGCTCTTCTTCGCCCCAACAAGGCATCTGCTCTGTTCAGGCAGGGATTACTTCCTCTACCTTGCTCCACGTCTAGGGTTAACTATCAACATGACCAAATCTTCTCTAGTCCCCTCACAGGTGATAGATTTTATAGGGGTGAGATTGGATTCCAGGATAATGCTTGCCTTCTTAACTCCCGATCGGCTTCAGAACCTGAGGTTGCATGTCAAGGCCATTCTCATTCTTCCTGCTCCACCTGCGAAATTGATCCTGAGGGCTCTAGGATCCATGGCAGCAGCTATTCCTCTACTACCCCTAGCCCGCCTAAATATGAGGGTACTGCAATGGACCCTCCAAGTACAATGGTCCCTGTCTCGCAACCCCCTGTCCCATCCTGTTCCCCTAAGCAGGGCTTGCAGAACTTCGCTCATGTGGTGGCTCCGGTCCCAGAGTCTCCACACAGGACAACCATTTTCGATGCCTTCCCCCGTCGCCACAGTGACCACGGACGCCTCTCGCCTGGGGTGGGGGGGCACTATTCAGGCAGAACGGTCCAAGGCACGTGGAACGACACAGAGACCTCTTTGCATATCAATGTCCTAGAGATGAGGGCGGTGCTTTTGACGTTGCAGGCACTTCACAGCCTTCTACCGATTGGGACAGTTGCAGTACAAATGGACAACATGTCAGTTGTCTGGTACATCAACAAACAGGGGGGAACCAGGTCTTATCCCCTTTGTCACGAGGCCATGAGAGTGTGGGAATGGGCGATTTCCACCAACCGCTTTCTTATTGCAACGCACATTCTGGGACGGTCCAACATCCTAGCAGACAGGCTTAGTTGTTCGATTTTGACTCCGTACGAATGGTCTCTCAATCCTCTAGTAGCGAAACAAATATTTGCCCTATGGGGGCAACCCTGTTGCGATCTTTTTGCCTCTCCTTCAAATGCCAAATGCAACAGTTACTTCGCTCTAATCCCCCCTCAGGGGGAGTCCCCGAGAGACTCTCTAGTACATGCTTGGCCTCCCGGTCTCCTTTATGCTTATCCTCCTTTGCCCATGATGCTGAAACTCCTACAGAAAGCCAGTCGGCTGGGGAGCAAAATGATCCTCATTGCCCCATTCTGGCCTCGTCAAACATGGTTCCCGTACCTGTGGTCTCACCTAATTCATCCACCATGGATTCTGGATCCACTCCCGGATCTCATTACCCACCCTCTGGGTCTCGGCCCCAACCTGGTCAACCTCAAGCTGACGGCTTGGTTGCTCCAGTTCCACTCCTGATTAGGACTCCCGGAATCTCCTCACCAGTCAAAGCCATCCTAGTAGCAGCACATAAACCTTCCACCAGAAGAGTCTACCGAAGCAAGTGGAAACGTTTCTCCATCTGGGCGGAGCACCATCACTTGGATCCTTTCACGGCGCCTCTCACGTCGGTTTTGGAGTTCTTAACTACCCTTTTTCATCAAGGGGCTAGCTGCTCTACAGTCAAGGTACAACTGGTAGCGATTTCGCATTATCATGTAGGGCATGAATCAGGCCCTCTGATGACTTCTAAGCTTTGTAAAGCTTTCCTCAAGGGTACTTTCCTTCTCAGGCCTCCAGTCAGGGAGGTAGTACCCCCATGGGATTTGTCTTTGGTTCTCCAAGCCTTGACTAGCCCCCCTTTCGTGCCGGCGGCCACCGTTGATCTTAAATATCTCTCTTGGAAAACGGCCTTCTTAGTGGCCATTACTTCAGCTAAAAGGGTCTCTGAACTTCAGGCTCTATGTGTTAAGCCGCCGTATTTATCCTTCTATCCAGATAGAGTTTACCTCAGGATCAATCCGTCCTTTCTGCCTAAGGTGTCTTCGGAAGCTAATATTAATCAGTCTATTAATCTTCCCATGTTCTTTCTCCATTACCAGAACAAAGGAGAATATAAACTGCATTCCTTGGATGTGCACAGACAATTACGTTTTTATACTCATCGAACTGCTGGTCATAGGCAATCTGACCAGTTGTTTGTCTCCTTTGCCAAAACAAGTTTAGGCAAGTCAGTTTCTAAAGTTACACTATCACGGTGGATAGCTAATTGTATCCTCTTAGCGTATCAGAGTTTGGGAAGGCCTGCACCTCAGGGAGTCCGAGCTCATTCTACTAGGGCCGTCGCTGCTTCGGCGGCTTTTAAATCTAGGGTCCCCTTAGATGATATTTGTTCCGCAGCCACTTGGGCCTCATCTCATACCTTTATCAGCCATTACAAACTGGATGTTGTCTCCAGAGGTAGGGCGTCCTTTGGCTCTGCAGTGCTCCGGAATGTTCTTCCATAAAGGCCACCCAGGATTCAGGTAGCTGGGGACTCTGTCCCAATGAAGTTCCTACTTCAGATTTAGAAGTTATGTACTCACCATAACGTTCCATCTGAGTAGGTATCTTCATTTGTCTGCAACCACCCCCCCCTCCTTCACTCTGACCTTTAGGATCTGTCTTGGATTTTCCCCTTCCGGGGCACATTTACATTGCTTATATCGGGCAAACTTGATCTGAGGTCAGTTAGGGTTGGCAGGGGATTATGGGTAAAGGGAGGAGCTAGGATCTATGCTGTGGTAAAAGTTGCCGGCTCGGATCCGAGATCGGATCCGTATCCCAAAGGTTGCAGACAAATGAAGATACCTACTCAGATGGAACGTTATGGTGAGTACATAACTTCTAATTATCAGCCACTTCAGCACTGTACTGTACTTTACTTATCTTCAACTCCCACTCCACAACATCTATTATCAGACACTTCACCACTGTACTGTACTTTACTTATCTTCAACTCCCACTCCACAACATCTATTATCAGACACTTCACCACTGTACTGTACTTTACTTATCTTCAACTCCCACTTCACAACATCTAATGTTAAGTTGTCTATCTCGCCTTCATTCTTGCTGGATGGGTTCGGAGCCGACCTCGGCTCCGACTCGGCCACCTAAAAGCTCGAGTTGGTTCCACCGCTCGAGGCTCCTTATATCCCACAATGCTAGGCGAGAGTTACCCCAGATCTCGTTTGCCGCTACAGCTTCGAGGTTGGTTGCTTCTACCGGTTCCTGGTGAGTGTTAGCTTTTTCTTCTAAAAGTTACTCTTTTTTCCCCTTTTTAAGTTAAATTCTTCCTAGATTAGTGTAGATCATAGAACTTTATCCCGACCCTAATATTTCCCGTTTCTTTATTAAAAGAACTGTTGGTTCTCCCTTTGGGCCTTTGGCCTTCCCTTCCCTAGAGTGTTTGTGTAGTTTACTTTAATTTTTGTACTTAATTTTTAGTATTTCTACTGAAATTATTATTTTTTGCTGACAGGGTATAACTTGTGTGTTTGGGTGTGTGTTTGTGTACACCTGTCAGTTAGGGAAATGTCAAAAGAAGCAAAGGTCTCGATTCAAGAAGTGTGATGCGTGCTGTCAGAAAATGTCTCTGACAGACGCTCACACTTCTTGTGTCTATTGTCTGGGGCCTTTGCACCTGCAGGACTCCTGTGCTGTGTGCCATGGCTTCAGCCCCAGGGTCCTGCAGGAAAGAAAAAACAAGTTGATTCTGAGAGGCTTGTTGAAGCCAGAGGATTCCCTGTCAGTTTCAACAGGGAAGCCCTCTAAGGCATCGAGGTCTTGCTCCGGCTTCTGAGCCGAGACCTCAGGTTGTTCAACCTTTGCCTTTATCGGCTCCGGCTGGAGCCGATAAGTCTCAGTCCACAGTTTCTGTGGCTCTCGGCTCGGCCGGAGCCGAGGTTATCGAGGTACCCGTGTCGGCTCCGACAAGACCTTCGGAGCCGACAACCAGAAAGAGGTCTAGGTCACCTTCTCTTGGCTCCGTTCATTCGGCTCCAGGATCTCCCCTGCTGTCTGAACGGAGCCAAAGGTCTCATTCCTCTAGGTCATCGAGGCTGTCCGATCATGACCTTCAGAGAGTGGTGAGTCGACTACTTAAGTCCGAGGCACTAGCCCAGATGCTTCAGAGCCCGACTCATCAGTCGGTGCCTGCCCCAGTCCATCAACTCTTTCCTCCTTCGACTCTTTTGAGTTCGGAGCCGGGTCAGAACCGAGACTGTGATTACTTCGGAGCCGAGACAATTGTCTTCGGCCCGTCGTCGGCCCGTTTTCTTCTTTTGAGGGATCTCAGCGCCGGACTTGCCTCCCCCGCTCCGAGGGGTGAGTGGCATCGGACCCTTGTCCGACCCTCTCCTCTCGGTGCTTCGGCGCTGGTGAGTTCGGCTCCGACATCGACCTCGGAGCCATCACTGTCGGTGCCGAGGGGGTTCTTAGCTCCTCGGAGCGAGGACCTCTGGCTCTGCCTGACAGGGGTGCATTCGAGGTCATGCGGAGTGTGTTAGAGCCTGGCTCTACTCCACAGTCGGCTCCGTCAGCCCCTCCCTCGATGCTGCCTCAGGGTAAGTCGACTCACTCCCTCATCCCGGACCGCAGAGAGCCAGCTCCTCAGGAGCCCCTGTGGGGATTTCATCCTCTTCCGAGGCCTCTCCTGATTTGGCAGAAGAGCCCTCGGAAGAGGAAGTGCAAGAGGAAGCACATTGACTCACCTGAGTCTATCACGCCAGACACAGATCTGGATGATTCTGAGGGTTCCCCCCGTTCCCCTTCTGAAGATGTCTAATTTGCAGACATTCTGGAGATCCTGAAACAGAGGGGAAATTGGCCAGCCCTCAACCCTTCGGAGGACGAATCTGTGTATCTTGAGGCGTTTGGCTCTCGTCCTTCCACCTCCTGGGTGTCCCCTTCACCCCTCATGCAGGTGGTTGCTAAGAAGGCATGGACGGCTCCTGATTCAGTGGACCCCACTCCCAGGAGACCCTCCAAATTCATCACAGCTCCATCAGACAAGGAATTTTTATCAAAAGGAGTCTCTGTGGATGCTATGGTGGTAGCTGCTGCCACAAAGAAGGAACTGGCTGATCCTTCAGTGCCTGTCCATCCACCTAACAAGGAATCTAGGTCCATGGATAGGTACGGAAGCGGATGTTCTCCTCAGCGACATTTACCATGCGTTCGCTGAATTACCTGTGCCATTTCACTCGTCTTCAAAGGGACTTGATCAAGGAAGCGAGTGAAATGTTAAAGGATCCTACAGCTGCGGGTTTCCAAGATAAAATGAACACGCAGCTGGCTACCCTTAATTCCATATCTAACTCCTCCATGCGCCTCCTCTCTTATGCGGCCGATGGAGCGAGCAGAGCCGCAGGGACAGGTGTAGCTTTACGTAGGCACGCCTGGATGCGGCTATGCAATTTGGACCCTTTCAAGACGTCTTTCACGAACTCCCCTTTGATGGATCATCTCTTGGTCCTCAAGTGAAAGAAACCCTGACTAGGTGCGAGACTGATGGCAAGACCCTTTCTGCCGCCGGAGTCCGTTTCGACTCCTTCTAGGCCTTACCCCAAAGGCCAGAAGGGTGGGAAGATGTGGTTCCGTAAACAATCTCAAGGGACTTCGCCTGATGCACAGAGTCGCTTCCTACCAGAGGCAGAGGTGGGAATAACAATGGTAGACGCCGCCCTAGGGGCAGGGGGTCCGCAGAACCAGGGCAATCGGGAAGCCTTTCCTGACAAGCCCTTTCAGCATCCCTGAGGTGTTGCCCGACTGCCCATCTTCGGAGGCAGTCGGGGAAGATTGTCACTGTACCCAGAAGCCTGGCTATCCCTGACTCAAGACAAATGGGTACAGTCCATCATTTCGAAGGCTATTCTATCCCTTTCTTCGTTTTCCAAATCAATCAAAAATCCCTTCCAGATGTTCCACCCTCAAAGGGATATAGCAGCTTTGGAAATTTCAAAACTGCTTGCAAAAGAGCAATTCAGTCAGTGCCAGCAGACCAACAAGGATCCGGAATCTACTCAAGGTTCTTTTAGTTCCAAAGAAAACAGGGGACTGGAGACCGATCTTGGATCTCAGTGTCTTGAACAAATCAGTCAAGAAAACAAGATTTCGATGGTCACGCTGCAATCCATTCTTCCCCTTTTGGGCAAAGGAAACTGGATGTGCTCTATAGACCTTCGGGATGCGTACTATCACATAAAATGAACAGACGCTCCAGAAGATTCCTCCGCTTCAGGCTGGGAACCAGTCATTTTCAGTTCAGGGCCCTGCCCTTTGGTCTCACCACTGCCCCGGTGTTTACCAAATGCATGGCAGTGGTAGCTTCTCACCTGAGACGACAAGGATTCCAGGTGTTTCCATATTTGGACGACTGGCTTCTCACAGCTCCCACCAAGCATCTCCTTCTGATGGCCAGAGATTATACTTTTCGCTTGTCAAAAACTGGGTATTTCAATAAATTGCGAAAGTCTGTTTTGTCGCCTTGTCGTACTATTACCTACATAGGCAAATTTAGATACTATAAACATGTCTGCAAGGCTAACGAACCAAAGGATATCAGACATTCACAAATTGGTGTCACTTCTTCTCAACAACAACAGAGTCAAAGCCAGGTTAGTTCTAAAGGTGTTGGGAATCATGGCAGCAGCCATACCTCTCCTTCCATTGGCCAGATACCACATGCGGATCCTTCAGTGGATGCTTTTACCCAATGGTCATACCAGGAACTTCCAATGTCTCACACCATTATGATCACGCAAGCGTGCAAAAGCATCTCATATGGTGGATGTCTTCCCCAGCTCCTGTCGGAAGACCATTTGTTCCACCTCCTCCGGTTGCTACTCTGACAACGGATGCCTCCTGATCGGGTGGGGGGCATTATCAGGGCAGGACAGTCCAGGGCACATGGCAACCAAACGAATGCCACTTGCACATAAATGTTCTGGAGATGAGAGCAGTGCTTTTAGCGTTGCAAGCCCTTCAAGACTCTCTTCCCTTGGGAACGATCGCAATCCAGACAGACAATATGTCTGTAGTGTGGTACATCAACAAACAAGGCGGAACCAGATCATACCCCTGTGTCGAGAAGCACTCAGACTGTGGCAATGGGCGATTTCTTCTGAGCGTCTACTGATAGCAACACACACCCCCGGCAAGTCCAATCACATTGCGGACAAGTTGAGCAGAGCTATACTCTTGCCTCACGAGTGGTCTCTGAAAGACTCTGTAGTGAGAGAAATCTTTCTCAAGTGGGGTCAGCCTTGCTGCGATCTTTTGCTACTCCCCAAAACAGCAAGTGCAGAGAATATTTCACTCTATTCCCTTTACCAGGCCAACCCAGCAGGGACGCCTAGTCCAAGTTTGGCCCGGGACTTCTGTATGCATTTCCTTTCCCACTGATCTCTCAAGTAATACAGAAAGCTATCGCTCAGAAGGCCTCATTGATCCTCATTGCTCCTTACTGGCCTTGACAAGTGTGGTTCCCCTTTCTACATCGATTTCTTTTGGAGCGACGGTGGAATCTGGACCTAGTTCCAGATCTTTTGATCCACCAGTCGGGTCAGTTTCATCGCTCCCTCCCCTCTCTGAACCTCACTGCTTGGTTCCTCCAGTTCCAACCGTAGCCAGGCTTCCTCAATTATCTCACTCTTAGAGATATATTGATAGCTTCCCATAAATCTTCCACTCGAAAGATTTATTTGAGTAAGTGGAAACGCTTCTCATATTGGGCACAAGAAAAGAACATAGATCCTTTCACCGCTTCCATCCAACTAGTCCTTGATTTTCTAGCTGAACTCTTCCATGCAGGTTCATCTCCATCTACTCTTAAGGTTCAATTGGCAGCTATTTCTAATTTCCATGTGGGCATTTCTGAATCTGCCCTAATGTCCCACAAACTTTGCAAAGCCTTTTGAAAGGAGTTTTTCTTCTCAGACCTCCTATAAGAAATCCTCCTTCTCCTTGGGACCTAAATTTAGTTCTTGCTTCTTTGATTCTTTCCCCTTTCGAACCTGCAGCTTCATGTTCCTTGAAATTATTATCATGGAAAACTCTCTTTCTGGTGGCTATCACATCAGCTAGAAGAATTTCAGAACTTCAAGCACTCAGTTGTCGTTCTCCTTATCTTGTGTTCCATAAGGGCAGAGTTTCCTTACGAACTAACCCGTCCTTTTTGCCTAAGGTGGTTTCAACATCAAATATAAATCAAACCATTGACCTTCCTGTCTTTTTCCCAGAGTATTCAAATAGGTCTGAACAAAAATTACACTGCCTGGATGTTCATCGTCAATTAAGGTACTACTTGGATAGGACAAACAATTCAGAAAATCTGATCAGCTGTTTGTCTCCTATGCGGAAAGCAGAAAGGGACTTTCAGTTTCAAAGGTATCATTATCCAGATGGCTAACATCTTTGATTTCCCTGGTATATGAAATTAGACAACAAAAATTGCCTAATAAACCTAAAGCCCATTCCACCAGAGCTTTGGCTACTTCTTTAGCCTTCCAAGACAGACTGCCTATTGACACCATTTGTGCAGCGGCTACTTGGGCTACTCCTCACACTTTTATTTCTCATTATAAGTTGGATTTAGCTTCTAGGCATAGAGCTAATTTTGGTTCCACTGTTCTCAGGAGTCTGTTCCGTTAGGCCACCCGGGACAAGGTGCTAGGCACGCGGTCCCATCCAGCAAGAATGAAGGCGAGATAGACAACTTAACATATAGAAGTTATGTTCTTAGCATAACGTTCCATGTTAGTTGTCTTCTTCTCTTCTTGCGTCCCACCCTCCTTCCCCTGGCCTGGACAGACCTAGAGGAGTTGTGATCGTGACCTCTCTTTCTACCACCTCTTTCTTAGTCATATGCTATTATGCATATTTCTTGGTTCAGGATGTAGGTCACCCTTTTTCTTCCTGTTGTTAGAGGTGGATTCTGTTTTACAGTTATACTGTTACTGTTATAAGCTGGGGTTAGCTTACAAACGAGATCTGAGGTAACTCTCGCCTAGCATTGTGGGATATAAGGGGAGCCTCGAGCCGGTGGAACCAACTCTCGAGCTTTTAGAGTGGCCGAGTCGGAGCCGAGGTCGGCTCCGAACCCATCCAGCAAGAAGAAGGCGAGAAGAAGACAACTAACATGGAACGTTATGGTAAGAACATAACTTCTATTTATCAGCCACTTCACCACTGTACTGTACTTTACTTATCTTCAACTCCCACTCTACAACATCTGTTATCAGCCACTGTACTATACTTTACTGATCTTCAGATTCATTTCTCTAACTTCTCATCACTTTACACCTTCCCTTTTCTACCCCTTCCTTCCTAGCTTGCTATTTTAATCACTTCTGTCACGGTTTAACCTTTCCTCATACTACACTGCCTTCTTACTCTGTCAACTACTTCTCAGCTATAAACTTCCTCCTGCTAGAATTCCTCTCACTATGTATCCATCTAACATTCTGATACTACCCTTCTCACTTTTTTCACACTTTTCCCTATTGCACCTCACTGCACTCAACCTCATTTCCTTGCTCCCAAATACACAACAACCACATCCTCCTTATCTAAACTTTCTGAAAGCAACACAAACATATCTTCTAGCCTCTGTCAAATAAACCCCCTTCTCCTATACGAAATAAAAATATTCCCCACAAAAAGAAAAAAAAAACATTTTACTATACCACACACTTCTACCACCAACCTAAAACAATTTACCAAATCTATCAGAAACCAACAGCTACTGTATTACTCTTTCAAGCTCTATGAACTATGAACCTTACCTTATTTGGACATTCACCCCAATCCTGGACCCACATCAACCAATACAGCTACTCTAGCCTCACACTAGCGATGCTTGAAAATCCTTATATATGGTCACTCTGCAAAGCATTCATAAGAAAACTCCTGACTTTCACGCATGGATTGTTCAGAATTAACCAGACATCATTGTTGCTACCGATACCTGGCTAAAATCTTACAGTAAGGACATCAAAATTCTCCCTCCAGGCTTCACAAGTTTAAAATCAGATAGACCCCATAAAAAGAGGTGGTGGTGCACTACTTTTTCCAAACACTTAGAATATAATTCCCTATACAAATACTATTCCACAATTTGCTAATAGCAAAATTCTTATTTCCTTTCTAAAAATGAATGACTGCAAAAAATTGTGTATCTTAGTTCTTTTTATACCAGCTGGTAACAGCATACCCTTACTGGAGGAAATCCTTGCCTGGATTTCCAGCAATATCACCAATTAAACTGTCATCTTGGCAACATAGATATCAACTGGATAGACCTCTGCTCTAACTTCCCAACTCCAAATATCAATCTATTTAATTTTACTCAGCTTATCATGTATTTAACCAGACCTAATAGGAACAATGACGATGGCTCCATTTTAGACTGGATTCTGGTCAGTGACCCTAATAAAATATCTTTTGCTGGTAGTCTCCCAAACACCCTCGGTGACCATCTCCCGCCTTTGTTCACCAAAATGCCCCCTCCTTTCAGAGTCCACACCACTACAAACAAATAAGGCACCTGACTAAATTTAACCCACTGTCCTTCATAGATGCAGTAAAAAGATTAATTGGTGCATGCTAAAAACCTTCCCTCTAGATGACATAGTTGACTACTTCAGCTCAATATTTCTAGATGCACTAAGTAGCCTTGTACCTCATCTCCTAAAGAGGATCAAAACAAATTATGTTCCATGACTGACTAAACTCACTAAAGATCTTATGCAAGCCAGAGACACAATTTGGACAGTGGCCAACAAATGAAAACACTCCAGACCTGTTGAAATTTAAACAACTTTGAAACCAGGTAAAAAGACTAGCTAACAAAGATAAAAGCAAACAGTATCTAAAACATCAGACCAACCATAAGTTAAAATTCTGAAATTCCATTACATCACTGCTAAATCCAGGCACAAAGAGCAGTCCATGTCCACACCCTGGCAAAACATCTCAAGAAATAGTCACTCTCAATAATTCTCATTTTATTAACAGTATAGCACAAATCACTGCTAGTTTTCCCCAAACACACAGCAACACAAACCTTATGACTCCATCAGAACTATCCTCTTACTCCCCTTCCACTTCACCCTCACGTTCGTCTCACGTGTCCACTGCCCATTCTACACTCGCGTTCTCTTTTAAACCCATTCTAACCATTACAATAAAAACATTACTTCTCAAACTCAAACCTTGCTCTAACACTCCTGACAACCTAACCACACAATTCCTAAAACTAGCAGCCAATGCTTTTGCCTACCGTATAAGTATACTTCTTAACAGATCCATCCAAGAATCTTATGTCCCTAAAATCTGGAAAAAAGCATGAATTCTTCCTCTTCACAAAGGTGGCAACAGTACTGATATCTCAAACTTCAGACCTGTCACCATTCTCTCTCCTACTTTCAAGATCTTAGGAAAATGTATACATATTCAAATTCTAAACTTTCTACTTCACAACCAAATCCTATCTCCCACACAACATGACTTTACGCCAAGCCACAGTGTGACAATTGTCCTCATATATTTTATGGCCACAAATAATAGAGTTTGAGACATTGGTAAACTGATCTACTCCCTATTTCTGGACCTTTCAAAAGCATGTGATACTATTTCTCACCCTCTGCTTCTAACCAGACTCTCTAAGATCAGCCTTTTCCCCCTTCACACTCAGCTGGTTCTTAGTCTACTTAGCAGATAGGCAACAGACTGTTAAATGGTACATCTTAACACTTCTACGGGAGTTCCCCAAGGTTGTATAGTAGGACCACGCCTATTGAGTATTATTATTAATAATTTTCATTGTTGATTATGTCGGGGATCTCATATTCTGTACGCAGATGGCTCAGTGATACTATGCTCTGCTGATTCCATATCTGATGTACAACAAATAACTCAAAAGAGCCTTTACCTCCACTGAGGCATGAATGTACAGTAATCATCTCTCCCTTAACCCAAACAAAATCAAGCTCATACTATTCACCCCTAAGAAGACTAACTGCATTAAACAAAGCCCAGTTCACTATACTGTCCCAAAGTAACACAGCTATTGAGGTTGTTACCCACGCAAAACTGTTAGAAGTAATTATAGATGAACATCTGAAATTTGACTTGCACATTAATCATACATCAGCAAAACTCACCAAAAGCTAGGAATCTTCTATAGGCATAAACACTTCCTTAGCCCCTCCACAAAACAAGCCCTAGCTTCCAGTTACCTACTACCTTGTCTCGTATATGGTGCTCCTCTTCTTACTAACCTCCAATCCTCCCTAAAAGCTAAAAAAAGACATGTTACAACAAAATCTCCAAGTTTACTACAAACACCAAACCCTCTACCCATCACTGTATCGCTGTACACTGTGAACTGACTAGAACTACCACACTACCTATCCTACTTGCAATTAACTGCTGCACACAAAATAATGTATAAGCCATCAGACTGTCCTGCTGTTAGTTCAATATTTATTTACTACCATCCAAAAAGGCCTCACAGATCTGAGAATCAGCACCTTTTGCTAGTTCAAAAACCAGACCTACCAGCCAGCCAGCTTCTTGTACTCTTGTAATGTAGCCAAAAATTGGAAAGCCCTTCAACTAACTATTAGAGCTATTCAGAATCTTGCCTCCTTTAAAACTTCTCTAAGAGACCACTCATCTCCTATCTGGAATTGCACTGGCACGTCGCCATCTCTCAAACTCTAACTGCCATTGATGTTTAACATCTACTATGTAATAATGCCATGTGAAAGCTTTACTATTCTAATGCCTGGAACATTTATGTAATGTCAGTCTCGTTACCTTATTTGTTCTGTATTTTGTCAATTTGTGTTTTATCAGGAATTCAACTAATTTAACTATTTTACCTTTGTGTATAAGTTTGAACTTTTTTTTCACATTGCATGTTTACATCTCTATGTTCGTGGTATTATGGAGCTTTTCTCCCCAGGACTCCACTGAAAATGGGGTCTTAATGGCCCAGCGAGCTATCCTGGTAAACAAATGCAAATAAATAAGATAAATAAATAACTATATTAATGGCTTAAGGGCCCTTACAAACCTAGCCAGTATAACGTGATTTTGCCCAATATATAGCCCCCTTGGGGCAAGAATATGGCTTGGATTTGTGCATGTGCATTGAACATCTTACATATTGCCCTTGTCCTTAAGGGGCATGGGCACTACCCCAGGTGTGAATTTGAGATTTCCCATCCATTGATTCAAATTGCATATGTAGAAGACCATACTTACAAGTAAGTATATCGCAGAGGTGAAAATATTTAGAATGTGTATGAATAAAATTGTATTTTCAGGAGGGGCACCATTTTGGGTCAAGGAGATGTAGCGGAAAGCTACTGTGATGATGACTGGAAAGAAAAGGTTAAGGTATAAGAATATAATGTATGTACTGAGCATGTGTACCCTGCTGGAATGTAGACAGATGTTGTATGGACTCGGTATATCCCTATGCCAAAAGAAAAGGTGGGAGGGGCATAGTTGTTTATGGACCACCTTATCTCCTTCACTCCATTCAAGAAATAGGAGCTAGCTCAAGCACTGTCACATGGTTCTAAGATTTCATAACAAATAGGTATTTAGGAGACAATATAGGCTTATCCATGTCATCTCCAGCATCCTTAACCAAAGGACTGTCCAAGGACTCTGTTGTTGCTCCACTGTTGTTTTCCATATTATAACAAACTGCCCTCCAACTTCCCTTACCTTCCTAGCACTCTTTACACAGATGACATGGTTGTCCCTCAATCCATTTCCTCACATTCAGCTGTTCAAACCCAGCGCCAGTCTGCTCTCCATTCCCTTAATTCTTGTTTAAACTGTAAGTTCTTCCTAAACTCCCTCCATAACAAAATGTATAATATTTGTCGCCTCACAAAAATTGAAAAAAAAAAAAAACTCCTCAATTATACACCAATAGAAACAGCCACATTTTTTGTAAAACCTAGGTTTATGGCTGGACCAGTCTCTTAACTTCCATAACTACATTAAAAACGCCAGGAAAAAGATCAATTATCTTTTATTCTAGTCCAAGAAATATGTCTCCAGGCAAGCTAGAGCTGCAAAAGGCAAAGGAGACCTCCTTGCTCAACTTGAATACTGGCTCCCATCATTGCCACAGCCTCTAAAAAAAGGTTATCCATTCTACAGTCCATCAAAAACAATATTTGCTTATTCATTTCCAATTCCCCCCTTCAGGAATCCCACTGCATCACTGTCTGCAAAGATAAATTGCTGCCAGTTTTCTAACAGAGTTGAGATACTCCTTGTATCTTTTCTTTTCAGCTGGTTTCAGCCAGGTGCCTTCCTGCTTCTTGCTGCCAAACTCCATAGTAAAACCACCTGTACAACTTCTGCAACCTCTCCCAGTTAGCTCCGTCATTCCAGACCCCCCCCCAAACTAAACTGCACTTTAGTGACCATTTCTTCCTCATTCTTACACCCCTACTTTTGCAGTCCATCACCCCCTGGTAATAGTAATCCCTTCTTTTGTCACTTTTAGAACACATCTCAAAAGACATCTCCATCAATAAACCTGAACCTATAACTTACCCCCCACCCAACTTACATCAGTTCTGCTTCAACTTTCTGTTCTCACCTGCTCCTTGCCCTCCATAGTTACTACTAAAACTAATCACATTTGGTCTGATCGTTGTTTCCGTTGTCTGTGTGACTCTGTACTTTCTGTGATTACTCCATATTTGTGAGGTTTTTTTTTGTGAATTTCTCCACCTGGGCTTTACCAGCAAATGGTGGCTTTTGATCACTACACTACTTTGGTAAAAAAAAATAGGGGTGGCACCCACACCCCTTATAGACAGGGATAGCCGGTGTTCATCACAGACTCGCTCTGTTCATAAATTTGTTTTGCAGACTACCCAAAAAAGAGCAAATGTGGGGATACTTGGGATTAACATGGCTAGATTTGTAAAGGCTCTAGGGCTGCTAACCTATTAACCTCCTATGAACATATATATATATATATATATATATATATATATATATATATAGAGAGAGAGAGAGAGAGAGAGTCTGTATTACAAGATCGAATAAAATGCTTAGGTGATCGAACACCTAAACATCGAACTTGTAATATCGAAAGCAAAAGACAGTGAATGGCCGATTTAATGCAGGGAAAGATTTCCCTTGGCCGTTCGCAGGATTTTGCCGTTTTGTCTACTGTAGAGCGATCTCTGAGTTGGTATATTTAGTTAAGGGGGGTGGGAGGCACAGCCCCCACTTAGTTTGGGTGTAAAGTTATTTTTGTTTCCCGTGGCCAAATGATGTAGTTTCTTGCGCCACTCAACATTTTTGGGTTCAATATTACAAGTTCGATGTTTAGGTGTTCGATCACCTAAGCATTCGATCTTGTAATATAGACGCTATATATATATATATATATATATATATATATATATATATATATATATATATATTAACTCTTGCTTAACTTATTCCTTCATTGAGAGGTGCAAACACAGAGTAATTTGGGTGCAGCCCTCTCTAAATCAATTACATTCAGTGAGCATTACATTGTTTTCCTCTCACCCATACGAAAGCAACATCCTCATTCTGATAACACTAAATTGTCATATGCTGATGCCGTAAACAATCCTAAATTTCCTAAGAGTAGGCATCAAAGAAATCCCCTAAACACACATAATGTACCTCTTCAACAGCATGCCATTCAAAAGTCTAACAAGAATAAATCAGTTTCTGGAAACATTCAACTAATTGGTGATTGTTATATACAGACTCCATGCTCACTAGGCTGAACAAAGGCAGGATTACAGTTAACTGTCTCATGGGAGGTAGGATTGCTGACATATTAAGAGCCCTTGGGTCCCTCTGCATCAGAAAATGTGACTGCAAGATTGTTATAGCCCATGTAGGGAGAACAACCTGGCATGAAAACCCATGGAGGAGTCTGTGTTTGTCAGTTTGTGTCTGTTTGTATTTTGATCCCTTCCAAAGTGATTCCAAGTGCCTCCCCTCACCACAGCTAGGTATTAAAATTTCAGCTCACTTTAGGAAAGTCAGACTTTCAGCTCATAGTTTATTTATCTCCTTCTATTGTTCCACAGGATCATTACAATGTTGTGGGATTCCTTGAAAAGATCCCTGTAAGTATTGTATCTTTAATCCTTCATGACTTCAACTCTCTCTCTGTAGATTAGAGTGCCTAGTTTTCCTACACAGGGTATGGACAAGATTTCATGGACTGGGGTTGGTAAATCAAAGCTCCCTGGATCCATTTGTCCATGATATCTCAAGGGACAGTAACATTCATGATGTAAGTCTCACAAACTTGGCTCTGGCAAGTTCCCTACGTAAGGATATTCAGTCGTAAGTTAAGTCAGACCACCAATCGGTTACCTTTACCTTCAGAACATCCACCATTCTTGTAACCAACACCACCCTCTTTATAGACTTCAAAAAAAAAGCTAATTTTCTTTACTCTCAATGTGAATTTCTTGACATCCATGTGTTGAACACTTAAGTGGGTTATGATCAGCAACCTGATCATTATCCTCTGTTTTGGTGTGTCATTACTTTATGGAACCACTGGATGGCACTAGTACTGTTATATATAACATGTTATGTACATAGTAAGGAAACCCAGAGACCATTTTTAAAGAAACTTATCAGAATACTAGAAGTTTCTTATCCATAGCTCTCAACCAGTCAGGGACACTTTCAAAATATTAGTGCTATTAACCTGAAACATTAGTAGAATAAGAGAATGGGATTAATGTACATTTTCTGAAGTAAAAGAAGTCTACAACTCTTATGTCATTATGTATAAAGTGCAATTCATCACTTTTTCTCCAAAAGTCATGTTTTAGGAGGGATTAAGAGGGACAGAGCTAAACTTTCACTTAAATTTAAGGATTTTCCTGAGAATCAAGAACAGTTGAGAGGTTTGTTCTTATACATCATGACAAATTTAACTTGGATTTGTAGGTTTGTAACTCCAATTACAAGATGCTGCATTACAACTGTGACAAGATGTCACTTCCAGGTGAATTACAACAAGCTGCGTCAATCCCAGGGTTAGTAGGTATGCAAACATTTAGATGGCAGAAACGCTGTTTTATTTTTATTATTATTTCACCATTTTGTAGCACTAAGTAGCATTTTGAATGGGATGATTATTATCGGCTGTTATTCATTAAGTGGAGAACAAACTTTAGATACATTATGGTTACCAGGTATGGAAATATTCAGGTTACATTGATGATGAATTTTGATACGGAATGTGTATAATACTAAGCAATGCTGGAACTCAGTGTTTTTCGAAGCAAAGTTGCATTATAACAGTAATAAACTGTAAACCATAAAGGTGATGCATTTATTAGATAAGTGATGACTCATTCTTTACGTTTTGTGGCTTTGTAGTCTAGACTGTAGGAAGATCTTACTTAGACACATTAGGCCGTATCAATTGTTTGTGAGTACCAGTGTGACTTCCCTCTTGGGGATTACATTTCTTTTGAATGATTGGAGCAGTATACACTGGGGAAAGCACATGTTGCATAAGTTGGTCAACAGTTTGCACTGATGCCCTTACAAAGAAAAACGTCTTTGCAGTTGTATCTTTTTGTTGGTGGATACATTTGTGGGGTCCATGCATTTTGGGTTGATAACATTTATGTGTACTCTAGGGTCTTTTCTGAAATTTTATTGTTCTGTTACACTGAGTGTGTCTAGCATGTGGAACTCCCCTTCAGTGAACTCAAGTAAAATAAGAGATTATGCCATACTGTATCCCCCTGACCTTTGCTTCTTTAAGTATTCTGACTAGGGTTGCCACCTGTCCCACTTTGCGAGGGACAGTCCCTCTTTGGGGAGTTGTGACCTGCAAAAAAGTTGTAAAAATGGCAAATGTCCTGAGATTTTAGGACAAAATTATTTCCTGTATTTTATGTAATAGTTGCATAAAACAGTTATTCTGTATCTGAAACACCTAAATGGCCTCTGATGGTGTAATAGTACATTGCTTTGATTGTAGTTTACAGGGCCCTGGGTTCAAGACTTGGCAGGCCTTATTATTCCCTGCTAGACAGGAGTCAAGGGAAGTAAATATTGTGGGAATAAATAGCCAGGGAATTGTTATGGCTAGGCTTTATAGGCCCTAGGGCTGATAGCCTAGTACCAACCTATGAACCTATAAGCAACTAAAATGCTACAAGAATAAGCTTTTATTTAGGCAAAAAAGTGAAGCTATGTCCTTTGTACTAGCCGTGGGTATGTTTCAGCCTGTAAAATCTGATGTTTGTACCAAAAATGTCCCACTTTGGGCATTTGTAAAGGTGGCAACCCTAATTCTGACATCACACATCAGTCTGGGGGAAGGACCAGTTTTCTTAACCCATTGTCACCTGATCTCAAAACACCCCCCCACACACACATCTAAAAGATGTAATATATATATATATATATATATATATATATATATATACACACACACACACACACACACACACACACACATACATATCTATATATATATATATATATATATATATATATATATATATATATATATATATATGGATTCAGTTTAGAAGCTCAAAATACTGAAATATCGAAATTCAGTATTTCGAGCCCCTAAAGTGGAATCCTGAAAAGAGGGAAACCTCAGAAGCGTGAAATTCAAAACCTCAAATACCAGAGGTTAGGCTGTGGTTATGGATTCACGTAAGTTTGTATGTGTTAGGCGTTTTGTGTAGTGGCTGTGGTGTGTGTTCGTTTGTGTTTTGTTGCTGTGATGTGTGTGTGTGCGAGAAAAATGTAGTTTGTGTGGTGGTGTTTTGTGTGTATTTGTATGTAATGCGACCTCGGAGTTAGCATATTTAAGTAGAGGGGTGTGGGGGTGCATGGGGGCTTGCCCCCTTGCTTTTCTGTAGTAAAGAGCTTGTGTTTGTATCTGGGGAAGAAGGTGTGTGTGTGTGTATGTGTGTGTGTGTGTGTGTGTGTGTGTGTGTGGAGATTTTGAATTTCGTGCTTCTGAGTTTTTGTTGTTTTAAGGTTTCGACTTTATAGCGTCAAAATACTGAATTTCGACATTTCAGTATTTCGAGGATATAAAGTGAATCCATATAGATATATATATATATATATATATATATATATATATATATATATATATATATATATATATAGTATGTATACTATCAGCTACATGTATATGTGTGTGTGTGTGTATGCATGTATTATGTATGTATGTATGTATGTAGGTTGGTGTCCTTAGAACTTCAGACACAAATTATTCTTTGCAGGTTTTTAGATGTTGATAGTGCTTTACATGTTGCATGTCTTGAGTTCAGTGCTCTGTGTTGATCCCTTTTTCCTAGCTGTGTGCATGTGTGTGTGTGTGTGTATATGTGTGTGTATATATATATTTATATATATATATATATATATATATATATATATATATATATATATATATATATATATATATATATATGGAATCACTACATAATCTCGAAATTTTGGAATACCGAATTACAGAATCTCGACTATGTAGCCAAAACCTTTAAATACCGAAAGACCAGAAGCGCGAAATTAAAGATCCCAATGTTCGGAGATATTGAAGTAGTGCTTCTGGTGTTGCAGTTTACTGATGGATAGGTAGAAGTTCAGGTAAGTATCTATGTGTAAGTGTGTTGGTTAAGGGCTTTAGTGTGTGTCAGTGTGTGTTGTGAATGTGATGTGTGTGTGTGTGAGGAACTGTAAAATGTGAGGATGTGAATTTCCCTTGTGTGTCTGTTTGTGCGATCTCAGAGTTGGTATATTTAAGTAGGGGGGTGCAGGGGGGCTTCCCTGCTTATCTGTAGTGTAAGATGTGTGTGCTGTATGTTCTGCGTTAGGGGTTTCGGCTACATAGTCCTGAGATTTTGAAATTCGAAATTTCAAAATTTAGTGTTTCGGCTACATAGTCCTGAGATTTTGAAATTCGATATTTCAAAATTTAGTGATTATGTAGTGAACCCATATAGATGTATATAGATATATATAAAAAAAAAATATATATATATATATATATATATATATATATATATACATATATACATATATACACTTAGCTTTCAAAATGTGTTTTTATTGACTATAAATTGACTTTCGTTCACTTTAAAAAGGGTGTGCTACTTTATTACTTTTGTTGTAAAAAGTTGTTAAAACATATTTGAAACTGCATTTTTTATGGGAAAACTAGTGTTATTTTACTTCTTGTTGCTGATGTGCAAGTGTTTTAAAGTTACTTTTTTACAACTTTCCAAGGGAAGCAATAGTAGTTAAAACTGGCATCAGGTACCCTTTTCCTTAGCTGTACCTTCTTCTAGCCACAAAAAGGAAAATATTGTTAAGCAGCCTTTGCCACCACAGCAGGTTGATATTTCCCCTCAGCCACAGGTAGGTGACTCTGCTGTGGTCAAAGCTGGATGCTCAGACCACTTATCCTTTTCCTTGGGTCCCGCTGTTGTAGTCCATGCAGCCACAATGGAACGGGGGTTAAGCATGTTTCCTGTAACTGGTGCATACCATTCTGGGGCACGGGAGAGAGACTCTTGTCGGTCCTGGGAGAAGGGAAAGTGAATGCCTCTCTGCTTAGCCAGAAAGTTGTGCCCATCCCATGATTGCTTGGAATTCTGGGTATGTGTATTCAGGAATTCCTGCCCAAAAGAAACAAAAGACTAAATGTATTTTCTGTCTTAGTGACACCGCACAGGGTTTAGCAGGCTCTTGACCTTACTTGTATGGCATGTTCTAGAGCAGTTTTTCCAACAGGAATTGAAGCTTGACCAAGATTACTTTAAACACACACACACACACACACACACACACACACACACACACACACACACACACACACACACACACACACACACAAGATTACTTTGCACACAAATACCTAATATTTCTAGGATGGGGCAACTGTAGTCAGTGAGTGGAAACAAAGTACAAGCACTACCTTTCTATTCCTTATGGAAACACTTTCACCAGTGAAACAGACCATATCAGCATATCAAAAGCAACAATTAGGGTTTATCATTAAAATAAGCCAACCATTAAATATTTCTATGTTAGCAAAATTATGAGAAGGAACTCTGAGGGATAAAAGGCATTGGTTGCACCATTGCAGTGCTTACACTCATAAATACCTATCATACACTACTGCAAATGAAGAAGTAAAGATGTCAGCACAGTCATTAAAACTTAGAAGTTATATAGATAAAAATAAGTAATTCACTGATGACCCCAAATGTTTTGTAGACAATTGAGAAGTAAAATAAAAGGAATAGAAACACTACCAAAAAATAAAAAAATAGATACAATGTGGAGAAATATTTATGAAGACCATGTGGAATATAACAAAGATGCTGAATGGATAGGGAAAAAAAAACTGTTAGGAGTTCAAATGTACAGGATATGAAGTTGGATGGCGTAACGGCCAGAGAAATTGAAACAAGATTAAGAAAAGCACTTTAATAGAAAACCCCAGGCCTAGATGCAGTGCCTACCTTTTGGCTTAAAGTTTTAACATCTTTACAGAAAGATTTAGCCCCACGTAAGAATTACTTATATGTGCATCCCAAAGAGACACCGATCTGGTTGACAACAGGAAAAATGATACTCCTCCTTAAGAGTGAACCTACAAGCCATCCTGAAAACTCTATACTAATAACTTGCCTTTCAACAGTGTACAAATTCTAAGGTAGAATTAATTCAGGCAGAGTTTGTAGTTATTTAGAAAAAAATAAATTTTGGCAATAGAACAAAATTGTAACAAAAGAAAGCCATATGGACCAAAGAGGCATTTGTTGTTTAATAAAGCCATAATAGAGAATCGTTAAAAGGTGAAGAAGACTGCAAAAAACATTTGACGGCATCCTGTATTCATGGATAAAGGAGTGTTTATAGATGTATACGATATACTGTATATTGATCAGCTGGTACTTGCGTATTATCGCAACCACATTCTAAAGCACTGTGTGACTTGATGTTAGGATGGTAGAGACTGACATCAGGTACTCCCGATCCTTGAATGGTGTGTAGCAGCCCTCTGAAACGAACATCCCTTTCTTGTTGTTTTCCTGTCAAACTTTTAGTGTTATCCAACCAGTTTTACTTCATGTGATAATATGTAAAAAATTACCTGTGTATTATCGCAACCACATAATAAGATGGCAGTCAAGGTAGCTCATTCTGTAAACCGAAAAGCAATCCCGCTTCTATGATCAGCGGCGGACAGGCATGAAGTAAAACCTTGCTGGACAACACTACAAGTTTGACAGTAAAAAAAAAACACAAGAAAGGAATCGTTCACTGGGTCTTTGTATTCTCAGTTGTAATCTGTAGAGCTCATTAACAATCCTCTTCCTTGTTAGCTTTCATTAGAAAGAGTTCTGTCTTATATCCCACCTTATTTATCATTTCCGGCACAGACAACTGTTGTTAAAGTGGTGCTAAACTTATAAAGGTGTGTTAAGTGTGATTTTGTAAAACTGATAACTTTTTAAAGAATCAGCATTCATCCTGCCTTAAAATGTAGGAACAAGACTAGCTGGCTATCTTGGAAATGCATGCATTGTGAAATTAAATACCCTCTCCTAAAATATAACATGCTAAAGCTCACAAGAAATGTCATGACTAGTTTGCTAAAAGTTCATTATACGTTTATATGTACTTACAACGTAAGTACCGACATTTCTTTACCATGAATGTCCAACTAGCTAGTAACCCTTTCCAGCAAAGAGCCATGGAGAAAAGCGACACAATGAGATAAATTGCACAGATTGCTGTGTTTTTTTTATTTGCCGGGAGTGTCACTGTCATCCGAGGAAGTTGTATTTTATGGCTTCCTCGTCTTGTTTGCAGATCCAGGATTTCTTTTTTGTTAAGAAAATGAGCCAAACGCGAAGTCACAGAGTTGTTTAGTATGTGGTTGCGATTATACATAAGTACTGATCAGTTACATTACAGTGACCATGAAACAGTGGAAAACCACTTTGCTTCTAAACCATGACAAATGTCAAATTATTATCCCAAGGATAAAAATACAAAGGGGTATATTTCAGGGTGACTGTCTGTCACCGCTGCACTTTTGGCTTGCCCTTAACCCATTAAGTTGACTGCTTAGCAGATTAGGTCATGGTTACAATTTGGCTCCCAGAAAACAGCCAAGTCAAAGACTTCTCATCTACTTTTTGTTAATGATTTAAAACTGCATAGTTCTTCAGATGAGTTGAAAGTACAACTACAAGTGGTGAAAGCTTTTTCAGATGATAAAAAATGTCATTTGGTCTTGATAAATCTGTAAAAGTAACATTTAAAGCAGGAAAGCTGCAGCACCAAGAAAATATCCATCTGGGACAGGAATGAGATATAAAGCAACTTAAGCAGGAAGGAGTGTATAAATATTTGGGAATTGAATGATCAGCAATAAAACACAAGCAAATTAAAACATAACTCGGTAAGGAACACTTTAGAAGTCTAGAACTAATATTGAAAAACATCCTGACATTTAGGAACATAGTCCAAGCTATAAACCAACACTTACAGTTTTGAGTTGACTGATTGGCCTGAAAAGGTATTGGATCAGTTGGACAGGAAAACAAGAAGAATGCTCCATGCTTATCAAATGATATATAAAAATCTCTATATGCCAATATTATATAGTCTGCGCTCTGAAGGAGGTATGGGCCTTCTCAAAATTGATTACATACGTAGATTCGCATACGTATCTGCTAAGCCCACCAGATTCAAACATAGAGAAAGTTTTAAAACATGATGAAAGGTCTAAGAGAACTTACTGCTTAGTTTAGCACATGCATATCAGTATCAAGCAGGAAAGGAAATCAAACCAGAAGTAGACGAAAATCAGACAGCAACTGAATGTGACAAAAATCTAAATAGAAAAATACAATCAGAAGGATCAAATGAGAAGGGAAGAAATGTGAAAAAGGCATAAATACTGTGTCGTGCAGAAATCTCCTGAAACAACCTCATTCCAATCAGGTTTGATGCAGGAATGGTTAAGGAGAAAGGAATTCAAACCAAAAGATGAAACGTTAATAACGGCGACCCAGGATACTGGCTATTGCACTTGTTGGTTTACAAAGCCCATTGAACATGTGGGAGAAACACAAATGTAGACTGTGTAAAACAGAACTAAAAACACTTGCACATCTTTTTGTTGGGTGTGATGCACTCGAGGCAAAGGGATTTTATACTGAAAAGCATAATAATGTGGCAAGACTGTTGCATTGGGGATTGAGCAAACATTACAGTATTGAGTTAGCTGACAAACATTGGAAACATGAGCCACAAAGCATTATAGAGATTGATGAAATTTATATTACATGGGATAACCCATTACCAACTGTTCAGAAAACAGATGCAAGAAAACCAGATATAGTAGTCCATGAAAAGAAGACAAACATACTGAGAGAGAGAGGAGAGACAGTCATAAAATAGCAGGATTTACAGGCAGAAATTAAAGTAATGTGGAAAAAGAATACCCAGACAGTTGTAATGGTAGTAGGAACAATGGGTTTCATAAAAAGAATTTACAATCATACTTAGATATGCTTCCAGTACATGTAACGCCATATGAATTACAGAAGACATCAGTTTTGGCCAAGGTGTGGTATGCTGCAAAGAACACTTTGGTTAACATCAACGATTGAAGCAATATTAATTTCATGAACTTAAATCATACCTTAAATGAGGAATGGGGTCCATTCCTGTCATTGTATTAGATACATGAAACACTTGCAGAGATGAAATCATGAGAAACTTTACCCTCTACATTAACTGAGCAATTTAATCTCATGGTCTCATTTTTATATGAGAAGTGTAAACTCTGATGTCTGGCATTATTCGCTGACTGCAGTGGTCAGTGAGTTATGAGAGACAGTGCAGGTATAACAGACAATAGCAGAAGTGTTTAGTAAAATGAGAGACAGCAGAGATGGATGGAGGTATGTCTGTGTTGGAAGAGGCCTCAGGATAAGGTGGGAGAAGCACCAGATGACACCGGAATCTTTAAATGATCATTTGGACGCATTTAAAAAGCTATTAGAGCAACAAGCCTAGCATAACAATGCATTTTACGTACAATAAGAAGAATGAGAGTCTAACGTCCGGCATTATCAGCTAATTGATATGATCTGTGATTTATGGGAGAGGGACAGAAATAAGAGGCTACATCAAGGATGTTCTGTACAATAAGGGACAAGTAAGGGGTCCCTGTCCCAGTGCAATGCTTAGGCTGCCAGTGCTGATCTCCACAAGAATGTATTGATTGTAACTAATGGTACTTAATGGTGATCTAGAGACATACAGATTAGCCAGTAATGATATCTTTCCTCATTGCAGCTAAAATGTCTTTGAATCATAACTCTCAAATGTCCAGATTTTCGCAGAATTTCCAGATTTTTGCCTCTTATTTTTGTCCATTTCCTCATACAATTTATGGTTTTCTGACAAATCACTAGTATGATCTGAGGATTAACGTCACTAAATAATAACATTCTTTGAGTTTCAGACTTTGTCCTTCAGAAATTCCATGCTAGCACAGATTCTGTTATTCTAGCAACTTTCTGAGTGCATAAAGGCAATATTTAATGTGTCCCTATTTTTTGGCCTTTGTCCCCACATTGTCATGCTTTGTGCAGATTTCTTGTGCCTAGAGGTTGAAAGGTGTGTTCTGAATCACATTTTTCTACATTGCAGTAATAGACTTTTTTGGCCAGAGCTCTTACTAGGGAACTTTTTGAAGACCATGCGTTAGTTCATTTTCTGTGCTTTATTTATTTTTATTTGCATTCATTAACTAGTATAAAGTACTAATTCACATTCAGTTATTCAGATTCAGCCCAACAGTAGTAACTGGTTAGTCACACAGTGAGGAAGTCTGAAGGGATTAGTTCCCTGGATTTCAGTTCTTCTGGACTGTCCTGTGCTGGACAGCAGTTTATTTTGTGTACCTCATATGTTTATTTTCTATACTTCATATGCATATGAATTTTATGTTTATGTTCTATTTCAGGTTTTCTGGGCTATTCATTGAAGCCAGTGGTTTATTTATGCACTTCAAATAAATGTTATGTTTATTTTTCTGCACTTCGTTTATTCTGGACTCACCATTGCTTTTTTGTAACCTCATGTGAACTGCTACATTCCCTGGGTATTCTGTTGTAGAGCACTTTTAGTTTTAAAACTGTTTAATATGAATCTGATGAATTATTAATGCATTGATTTATTTGCGTGTTTATTGTCTGTTCACTTTACATTTAATGTAAATGTTTGTGCTGTCAGTACATTTTTGTGGTTGTGATGCTTCCATTTCCTACATGCATGTGGTTAAGAGATGGAGATGTACAGATATAATGTGATTATTGGTGTAGCATTGCTGAGATTTGTTGTGAGTTTCTTTATTATCTATAATGTGCTAATTGCAGTAATTTTGTACATTACTGCACTAAAAAAATCTACTGATTGCTTGTTTAAATGGTAACATAAGTAAGTACTTTGCTCTGTTTTTTTTATTGTATTCATAATGACTCTGTCATCAACCCAGAGACATCAGGGCATCACTTTTCTCTACCAAAGGGTCACCAAGGGTTTAGTATATTTTGTTAATGTTAATATTTGCTGAGTTTGTGCCTCTGTATACGGCCCTTTCCAGGCATGAGAATCACAGCTGCCATACAGTTAGGAGATCACTGCAGGTAGATTTCCTTTGGAAAACAGTGATCCCGAAGTTTAATATTGGGAGCTGAACCCATCCATAAAGAATATTATGCACTACAGAAGCAAAGTATATTATCCATGTGGGCTTAGTCTGAAATGTAAATAACATCCACTAATGCACCTTGATTAGTCCATTTTTCTGTCCTGTAGTCAAACCTAAGACATTGTCTCAGGTATCTTATCCCATATTTTAAAACCCTTGAGGAGGTACCTTCCCCTCTGCAACTGTTATGTGAATGTGGAGAAGACATCTGACACAGAGAATTATGGTTCACTGTCCTGCAAATGTCTGAGTGTCCTACTTAATATTCAGAGACCCTGCAGAGTAGTTATAGGGGTGCAAGTCATATATTAAAGTAAGCCCTTATCTTTCCCAATATGTTTTCTAGCACAAGGTGTACTTAACAAGGCTTCCTGCTTTCCACATCTGTATTTTGTCTTGTTGCAGAATCAACAGCTATAATTACATGAGATCATGATAACCATTAAAAGGCTAAGATAGACCAAGTACCATAGGAAAGGTGCACTAAACGGGGCACATGCTACTGACATTAATCTGTAAGGGCTGTCACATCTAAAAAAAGCAATGTTCACAGCTTACAAGCTGTCATTAAATGATCAATGTAATTTATAGGTAACTTGCAAGCCATCAGACGTCTGTTTCTTTTTTGTGAGATTGTTCAACTACTTTTACAAATGAAAGTGTGAACTGTCTGTAATTTTTTAGAGGTGGTTAAACCTGGGGCATAATCTCATTGATAAAGTTTACGCAAGTGATTTGTGTCTTGATAACCATTAACTTGAGAGTACCATTTCTCACATTTTATACCGCCTAGACCTTTGTATACAACATCTGGAATCAACATCAATCCAAATAGAGCGCAGGTGTGTGTGTGTGAGATGCACACATTTTTTTTTCCATAATAAATCTTTATTATTTTATCAAATTTTTTATACAGCAAAGAAAAAAAAGATACAGATAATACCCAAATTAAAATAGTAACACCCATACTACAAACTATGTACACTATTTACATAAATGCTTCAATCCGTTAAACAAAATCAATGAAGAAAAGAAAGGAGCATGTGATAACAAAAGTCAAAAGATCTACTATCATTAAAATGATTTGTTCTTGCCAACTTTCAAACTAAGTATGCATGTCCTGGGGTTGAACTGAGTTTGGTACATTAAGCTAATATAATGTTGAAAATTTGTTCCCACACCTTCGGGTTATTAATATTCCTTTTATTATCCTTAATTAAAAGTTTGTGTGCTAAAATATGTTTCATGGCTAAACCTTTAAAGTTTTCCCATGAAGTTTGGAATAGAGTCAACCAATTTGTAGCTATATAAAGTTTCATTAGTAAGAAAATATTCATAAGTATAATCATTTGGGTTCTATCCAAGTTATTAGGAGGGATATGTAGAATCATAAACTCCCAAGAAAGTGTAGACTGTTGATAACCCATCTTTTGTAGTTGGATTTTTAAGGAATTCCAAAGCTTGTATATACATTTACAGCTCCAGAACATGTGCAAGAGGTCCGCCGTTTGATCTTTACAGTATGGACATTTGGGCGAGTTTTTCGAGTAAAATTTATGCAAGCTAAGGCGTGTATAGTAGGCATTATTAAATATCATCAATTGTGTAAATATTAATTTTTGGAGAGAAACTGATTTTATTGTTAATTGCCTTTAGTATTTTATTATCTTCTATCAATGGTATTTTATCTTTCCAATATTTTGACAGGAGTATTTGATTTTGGTATTTCAACTCTTTTATCAGTTCACTTGTAGAGGTAATAAATTTGGTATCTTGTCTAAGAGTTAACCATAAGTTTGAACAGTTAGTTAACGTTTCCTCATCAATTTTAAAGTCTTTAAAGTAATTTATAGACAGATCCTTTAATTGTCTCAAAATTGTTAAGTAAGATTAGGAAGATTCATCCCCTACAACATATTATGAACTGAATGATCAAGATATGGATATATCTCAAGTAAAGTTAGATTAGTTATAAGACAATATTTTTTAAGATCTATTAATTGATTATTAATTTTCAAATTCGGGTTCTTATGAAAGGGTTGAAAGATCATCATATGTTTCAAGAGATTTAATGATTGGAAAAGATTTTGTATTAGACTTATATATACTCTAATATGCTCCATTAAAGAAAATAATTTAAAAGTATCTTTAGATGATCAGCTTTAACAATTGGCTTAATGTCTGGTGTCATTCAAAGGGGATCCAGTCTGCCTCTGCCTGGGGATGACATGCTGACAAAAGCCGCTGCCTCGGGGCAAGGGCACCTATTGCACCACCCTGGGATTCGGATATTGGCTAAGGCCTGCCCCCCCCCCACCTTTTTTTTTTAGGCAAGGCTCAAATTCTAAACCCCCTAAAACAAAAAAAAAAAAAAAAAAATAGGGGTAATGCTGCTCTGCTGCTCAAGTCTAAATCTCAAAATGCTCAAAAGGCCCTTCTTCTCATGGAGAACATCGATGTGTGTGGAACATGGTGTGTGTGGTTGGTACCAAACCCTGTTCAAGGCTCCTCTGAGCACCCTTACACTATATTATTTAACCCCATCTCCCCGGCCCAAAAAAAAACAAATCACACAAATATTCAGGGGGATACCATAGGTTACATACACACCACACCTCCCACCAGCCCAGTGGCAACCCAAAACCATCAAAACCATCCACACAGGGCAAACCATCTACAAAAAAAACTCTCTAAAAACAGCCCACACAGCCTCCCTCTCTCCCAACACCAGGACCCTGAAACACACTTCCTCCAGACACTGGAAAACACCACCATATCTATTGGGTGATCATAAAACGTGGACCACTGGGAACACTAACTTTGGCTAACTTTCTATCATTCAACAACTTTCAGCAAGCCCCACAATTCATTCATCAGAATGCCATGGCCATACTAGACACTGTCACTGTTCCGGGGAGAAAAAATTGTCACAAAAATTGTCATGCTCATGGTGAGATCTGATCATAAACTAATCTCACGGAAATCCTCCCCCCAGAGATCAAATCACCATCCATCCACATCAAAACAAAACAAACACAAACTCCAAACAAGAGAAGATAGTTCCAAGCTCCTAACTAAAACTTCACAATTCTGGTGAAGACTGGTGTGGTATCCCTATGAACACCTGCTGCCAGTGTGGAAACCACAACCCAAGCTGTGGAACCATCACAAATGCCTTCATGACACCTCCAGGACTGTAAATGGATCAGTGTACCCCCATAAAACCACAAAGGCCTGGCAACAAGTAAGAGCCCCCAATGATGGTGGAAACAAATCAAAACAAATTAACAAATAGAGAATTACAACAAAAAAAACAAAAGAACTAAAATCAATTAAAGAAAATCAATCAAAAAAAAAAAAAAAGAAAAAACAAGTATCAATCATTCAAAAGGAATTTCAGAGAAAATTGCCATGGATTCAAAAAATCAGGAAAAAAGAATTTATCCAAAAAACCCTAAAAAAAACAACCAACCAGACATGAAATTAAAAGAGTCAAGAACAAGCTCAACATAACCCCAAGATCAGAACAACTCAACTCTAGAAGCCCTCCTGCCAAACAGACATCCCTCTCCCCCCCTCCTCCCCCTCTAAAACAGCGCCTCACAGCATCAAAAAAACACTAAAAGCAATGGCAGCTGGGCCGTACACTAGCCGCTACCACAGAGAAAATGAAACCAGCATCAATGAGACCAGCCGCAGGTGCCGCCACAAGTGACACACCACTCCACACAAGGGACAGAAGTCCTGTGAGGGAGGGTGCCACTCCTCCACAATGGCGCAGCTGTCGGTACCCCCAGGCATGCTAAGCGGTAAGCTGGCGCCCCCCAGCCTCAAGCGAACATAGGAAAAACTGTTTAAGGATAAAAAAGACACCATAAACAAGAGATGGCTGGACCTTCATTGGTCATATCATGGAGAGGAAACTTTGGATTGCAGATGATTGGTTTTTAAAATGGGACCCAGTGTTGCTGAAGTCCGAAAAGCCTAGGCCTTCCTTTGAAACCAACAGCACACCTTACCAAAACTGCCATTGAACTTTCACCATATTAAATACTCACCCCATACTTGAAAATGCACCCAGCAAAACCCTTGAACTTAGAAAAACAGATGGTTTGGAACCAACCCATAGGTGTCAACACAAAGCGGAAGTTGCTGGCTGTAATCAGAGCAGGCCTCGGGTCCTGGCTCCATGTCAGACTTGCTTGCGCCTGTACAGGGCTCCCCAGGACTACTATTGTTTTGGCAAACCAGGGTGAAGTCCACCAATTAAAGCTAGCAGGCGGATGACTGATGTTAGCAGACGGCTGCTACTGCGACCATCTAGAGAAGATGCCACAGACCAGGAGAGTGAGGAATAGATAGATACGTTTGGGGAAAAAATGACAAGTATAGAGCCAAGCCGGCTTTGGGCAATCAAAAAAAAAGTGAGGGGTCACAAATCTAGGAAGGGGGGACCCAGGTTGACAAGGCCAGGTTGGCAGGGTAAAATAAGCTACAAACAGAAGAGGTTGGAAGGTTTGACACTCACCAGGCTGATCATGAAGGGGGGATCAGTGACCTCAGCCTCATTGTTTCATTAGGCAGATTCACATGACATCAATGGTGATCACAATGATCCCCCACTCATTATCAGACGTGATGATCAATCTGCAGCAAGCCAGACGTCTCCCACTCCCACCAGGACATCTGACTCATTCTCGAGAGATCCCAAAAGAAGAAGAAAATTTAAAAGCTGCAACATCAAAATCTGTCATCGACATAGGTAAAATGCAAAACCTGTATTGATGTACAGGCCAATTCACCACAAGGCCAGAAAAAAAAAAATCCAAAAACACAAAGCCACTGAACCTAAAATCTTAAAATGATACACCCAAAGCATAAAAGGAGCAATGTTAAACTGACTCAACTCCAATCTAAAAACCGGATTGATAAATAAGACCAAACCAAGGCAGGAATAGGCACGGACCTGCCTCTGTTCTTAACATGAGAGAGACTCCCTCTGCTGGGGAGACCACTGAGAAATCATGACCTGTGGATCAGAGAGACCTGACCATGTCAGGGCAAACCTTTTGTGTCATTATAAGACAGAGGAACTATTAACAAAATAATTGGCTGAAATTATAAATGGTATAGCAATAAGCAACCTGTGGAAATTGGCTAATCATATAATGGGTGGTGGGCAGAACAGTATTTATATAGGGACTTAAAAAGGGTAAAGCTTTCGGGTTAATATTTAAATTTACAACGTGTTTATGATTCATAACTACCCATTTGGGTGACCATTTATTACTAGGAATCTCATAGTAAGCTATTCTTAAGATTCTGTTAGACTTTATTATTAAGTAATACATTTCAAAATTAGGTAGATCTAGGCCTCCTTTATTTTTCGGAGTCATCAATTTGTCATATGATATTCTAGTCTTCTTAGGTTCCCGTATAAATTTAGCCGATTCCCTGTGAATTTGTTTGAAAAATTTCTTGGGGTCAAGACTTGAGTGGCTCTAAAATTGTACAAAATTCTGGGTAGCACATTCATTTTAATTATTGAAACTTTTGCCATTGTTGGTAATTTCAGATTATTCCATCTTCTTAAGTCGGACAATATATGATCCCAAAGAAACTTAACATTATTCACATAGAAATCTCTGTTACCTGTAGAAAGGATCACACCCAAGTACTTTATCTTGTTCTCCGATTTAACTTGTCCTACCAATGGTAAAAGCGAAAAAGGTTTCGGTGTTTTCAAAGGAAATAATGAATGCTTTTTGTGCATCAATAATGAGAGCATAAACATTAATATTTTTTTGACAGGCATAAGAAATTAATGTATGTAGTGATAAAGTATTGTCAGTAGTTTGTCTGGCATTTATAAATCCGGCCTGTTCATTAGATATTATTGAGTCTATTACCGTCTTCAATCTATTAACTAAGATGTCAAAATTTTCATGTCAGTATTTAAAAGAGAGATAGGTCTATAGTTATCTGGGTTATGAAAGTCAGTATTTTCTTTGGGTATAAGAATTGTTTTGGATGCATTAAAGTGAGGATCACTAATTCCATTGTTAATCATATAACTAAATATAGGTGGAAGTATTTTTCCAAAGGAATCACAAAAAGTTTTATAAAACTCTGCGGTCAATCAATCCGGATCTGGAGCTTTATGAGATTTCAACTTTTTAATTGTATCTACTATTTCCTCAGGGGAAATTGGCTTAATTAAATCTATTTGAGAGTTCTCATCAATTTTTGGAAAACTAATTTTTTGCAAAAAAATCACTGTTAATCCTATTCGTGAAAGATTCCTGTCGATCACTGTAAAGCTGAGAATAAATCATTTCAAAAATACTCATAATATCTTCAGATTTTGTATATCTGTTATTTTTGAACTGTATCTCAGTGATCTGAAAAGGTACTTTCGATTGATTAATGATTCTAGCTAATGCCCTTGAAGGCGTTTGAATATGATTAGCATATTTTGCCAACAATCTATGTTCATAAAACGACAACCTACTATTCTGGACCAAAAAGAGCTCCTTTTGACATTTTAATAGTTCTTTTTCTGTTTGCTGGTTAAATTTCCTAATTAAATCCTGTTATAATGATTTGAGTTTAGTTTTCAGTGTTTGTATATCTCTAGTTTGAATTCTTTTATAATAGGTAGCTTTTTGCAAAAAAATCCCTCTTACTTGTGCTTTGGTTGTCGCCCATTCAGTATCGGGCAAATGTTGTTGTTTAGATAAACTAACTAATAGAAGATCAAGAACAGCCTGAGTTTCCTGAAATATATCTTCTTTATTTAATAAATTTGGATTTAGGGTCCAATTGTACCCTCTATGTGATAAGTTATTTTTGGGGTCTTTATTAAAATTTAAAGTAATTTTAGAATGATCTGATAAGTATTGAGCTTGTTCGGTAACACTGGGATCTAGAATAATCAGACTTTCTGAAATCAAGAAAAAATTTATTCTAGACCACATTTTGTGACAAGTTGAATAGAATGTAAAATTGTTTGTATTAAACTGATTGCTTATGTATTTAAAAGGATCATACAGTTTAAAGTCTACTTTAAGTTCACTCAAAACTATTACTGCTTGAGTATTAAATGACCTATGTGCAGTTGATTTATCTAGTTTAGGATCTTGATATGTATTCCAGTCCCCTCCTATAATTATGTAGTAGTTATTATATTGATTCAAAACGGAATAAAGTGATACTATAAAAAGGTGTTGATTCTTACATGGTGCATATATATTAAGAAGTAAAATAGGTTTATCATAGAGATTAGATGACAGAATCACGTAGCACCATCTTCCTTCTTTATCTATTTTAGAGTCTAGGATTTTTTCTTGGTATTGGCTTTTTATAACTATTGCAACCCCCGCGCTATTAGTTTTACCTTCCGAAGCTATAACCTCTCTGATCCATTTTTTTCCTTAATAACTGCCCACTGATCATTAGTCAAATGAGTTTCTTGAAGTAAAATAAAACATGCCCTAGCCTGCAAAAATAAATGAAGAAACAGTTTCCTCTTTTTCAAGTTCTGGAGCCCTTTCGTATTCCATGAATCTATTTCCCACATAGTACAACCTTTAATTGATTCAAATATGGATTACGTTGGACAAAACAAAATAGATTCAAATATGTTTTCAAAAGATATAGTTTCTGGAAGCATTGTTGAAATCCCGTCCCACACCAGTGCCTACCCACTAAACCCCTGGACCAGGACATACATAGATTTTCCACACTGTTAAACATTTTAAGGATTAATAACATTACTAAATAAATGTTCTTTAGATTAAAATATATTACAACTATATCATGCAAAAAACCTATGTCTACTACCACTAAATCTACAAAGCCTAACCTAAACATTCCCTATTAAACACTGCTAAACATCTACATCTCTTGTTTTATCAATTTCGGAAATTATGTAGAGGAAAAAAGTGTTAACAACATAAATTATTCTTGTCATTCCTCTCCAAACAATTCAAATATCTAACGAATGATAATAATATGTTGTGTCCCATTAAGAACATTCTGTGAGTATCAAAACTGATACTTTCCTGTAATATATACAACATACATCTTAAGAATAACTAAAAGACATTTTCAAAACCCCATGAAATTAAAAATGAGACACCAAACCATAATATACATTTATAGACAAATACGCTTCAGCATTAACTCTGCATGATGATTACGTATGCGCTGCTATGCAGAGGAGGCTAGATCAAATAAGTGAGTAAGAAAAGCATGCATTAAGACATTTATCAAAATACATGTTTAGAGTTTTATAATGTAATATTCAGGAGAGAGCAAAAGGCTAAAATAGTAAAAGGTGCTGGCAACCATCAAATTTGTCAGTATTATAACTGTTTTGAAGAAACTAAGAGTAGAAGTTAAACTAGCAAATGTGGTTAACATGCTAGTATAGGCATGACTGGAAAATGGGTTGAAAAGTTCATGAAATTGTTAAGAAAAGTAAAGCACTGAGCCATAATGTCATGTAAAATCTGCATTGAATAATTGCTCATTAGTATTATTCTTACATATAAATGTGACTTTCCCTTTAGATCTTGCATGCATAGTTTATTTTAGTTTTCAAATATAATTGGATACCTAAATAATTAAATGTAGTGCGTAAAACAGTTCAATGTTTCCTATGTGCTTAAAGTATATCCACTTGTATTATAATAGTCAATTTACGTTCTTCCACACAGTTTTTTCAGTTTCCCAAGCCTGGGAAACTGCCTTCGAGTTCGCGACGAGGGACCCTTTAAGCGAGCGGACTTCCAGATGTGCCACTTCAAAACCGGCCCCAAAGCAACAAAAGAAGCATTTCCTGTAACTTCGTGATGGGACAGAGTTCGTAGGAACCATAAAAAGTCGAGAATGGCTCGCGAACGATCCAGCGCTGAAAAACAAGACTTTATCAGATTAAAAAGAGGCCTGCATAACCAAAACTTGAAACAAAGGATTCAGAAGCCTCGGATTAAAGCAAAACACTAATCCGACCTCTGTTATTGCAGCAGTCTCAACGGAAGGCCATGTCAGCTCTCTGAAGCAGGCAAGGATTTAAATATCTTCAAAAAGGTAGATTTTGCTTCTTTTTTTTGTGGAAACTGAATATTTATATCCATCGACTGTAAACATTAGTGTATTAGGATACTTTATTTGAAATTTAATCTGTTTTTCAATAAGAAATTTACAGTAAGCAGATAAAGCTTGCCTAGCTTGTCTTATTTGGAGAGGTAAATCATGAGCCACAGAAACTTTATTACTATTCCACATAATGTAACCTCCGTTCTTTTTAACAGCCATTATTATTTTATTAACATGTTGGTAATTGAGAATTTTAACATAGACTGGTCTTGATATATTTGATGCCTGCATTTCTCTCAAAGCTCTATGAGCTCTCTCTATCATTATTTGTTTAGCTGTGTCAGAGTCATTAAACAATACTGTAAAGATTTGTGTAATGGAGGAAATTAAATCATTGTATAGAATATTTTCAGGTATCCCTCTGATAATTATATTATTTCTCCTGGATCTCGCCTCAAGATCCAGGATTTTTGCTTGCATAGATTGTATGTCCAGGTCATGAGTATCAGATTTCTTAGTCAGCAATGTTATTTTATCCTCATTTTCAGATATTCTAGCTTCAGTTTTGTCCATTCTTTCTAGAATTTGACTACATGAAATGCCAAAAGACTGTACCTGCTTAGATAATTCTTCCAAAGCTTCCTGAATGGGTAGTAAAGCAGATTTAATATCCTCCATGTTCGCTAGCTGGTCTGGTTTATATTTATTCCCTGCTTTGGAAAGTTCCTGTTGTTTAATGGTTTTCTGCCTTTTCGAAATTAAATCCTTTTCTGGTGATTGCAATTCAGAAAGTTTAGTTTTTGTTGTTGCTGTCTCCATACTTTTATCGTGTTTTGACATTATAAATCAGTATTGTCCTTTGCTGTAGCTTGATAGTAAATAGGCCAAGTTTGTTATTCAGACAGATCCTTTGTTTAACACTCACTTCAGAGTCAGTCAGTCAGGTCTAATCCTGTTGAATTCTTTAATTTTCCGAGATTCAATCACCTCTCCTCAGATATTTGAATGGAGTAGATTTACCTTTTCAAAAGATTGTTGTTAAATAACTCATAGTATGGCTTCAGGGTTAACTTTTCCTCAGGATATATGCAGAGCTGTAGATTTGCAGTGTTCACAGAATGGCAGCCATCTTTGAATCCAGATACACACATTTTTGACATCAGATTTTTGTACTTTAGTATTTTGCACAGTCTGTTTTTAACTAGTTGATAGTTCCATGTATCATTAACTATATCATCATATCCATTAAAAAAGAGGGTACTTGCATATTATCGCAACCAGATTTGTAAACCGGTAGAATTCTTGATGTTTTCGTGAAACTACTTAATTGTAAACTAAAAAGGGGTGTGTGAAGTGCAAAGCAGTTTTCTATCCCCCTGGTCTCAAACAGGAAGATGAACAACGGCCAAAATCCTCTTCCCAGGTAGCATCTTTTATTGCCGCAACTTAATGCAAAATAAAATGAACAGGAAGAAGAAATAATATGGCAGTTATTACATTAACAAGCAGAGATTCTTCCACACTGAATTGTACTGATGATTTTGTTTACTCTTACTGAATACTCCTTTGTGAAAACTGATTACCACCAAAGTAGAAATCATTCATAAGCATAAAAACAACACGTGTATTCTCCTGTGTCTTGCAGCGAAGCCTGTAAGAGAAGCTTGCAGTGCTGTAAATAAAGAAAACTGTTGAAAACATTTTAAAAAGAAGACCTCACTGCACGGAACACAGAGGGATTGCACACCTTAGTTCAGCCCTACATAAAGTGAGAGCAAAACAAAATGGTTAAAAAAGCACACGTAAACAACCATACTGTAATGACAAGCCTGAAGAGTTGCTGTTACTGGCAAGCTTCTATTCTGTGCCTTAAGCAAATGTTGCAATCAAAAAGTCACAAAATACAAATTGAATCAAAAAAACACAAAAAGCCAGAAGAAGTAGCTGGATTGAACCCACTCCAAGTATTGCACAGTTGTAGAATACAAAAATCCACTTTATTCACTTCAGAACGTAAAGATTCACATAAAAAATCACCAAGGATGAGCGCTTTCGTCTAGAAAGTCTAGACTTCATCAGATAGTTTAACATACATAGATATTTCCCTTTTATACACGTTCAACAGGAAGTGCCACCAAATGTTAAACTAATTGAGATAATTAAATAATTAAAAGCACAATAATTAGTCTTCAGTTAAAAGCAGGCAAAAGATGCTTCCTTATACATAGAACACACCACCCTAAAAAATCATGTTTCAAAATGATAGTATATGATATATATATATATATATATATATATATATATATATATATATATATATATATATATATAGCTATAGATATAAAAAAGCAATGTGTATATTTATAGAAAATAGATATTGTTATGAAAATAAATACTATTTAAAACTGGATATCATTAAAATGTTAAAAAGTATAATAAAATAATCTTGAATTACTATTTATATACAATAGATATGTTAAAAATGTATTAATAAATAATCCAAGTTGTTAAAATAAATGTTTTTTTTTATTATTATTATTAATGGGGAGATGTATTTTACCTCTCTAATGCCTTTAATTTCAAAATAGGGCTAAATTAAATATGTTCGTTGAGGAACACGGACTTAGAGACTCTACAGCAGACTGTGCTTACTTTGAGTTCAGTTGTACAGTCGCTGTCACTCAAAGTGAATGCCTTATTGAACACACCCCCCTTCTGATGTCAGACCGCACTCACAAGCAACTGGTGGGGTGGAAATGGCTTCCACAAACTTGCGGTCTACTTTAAATGAAGTTTCTCTTACAAACAACACGCAGCGTTCTTCTGATAGTTATTTTTTGAATATTTCCAATGGGGATGATAGTATTAATGCATCTATACCCTGTGGACAACACATTTATCAAACCAAGAATATTAATTCGATGGCAGCTACAGTTCCAGCATTAAAAGACTGTCTTGTAGAGACTATTTCATTCGGTGAAGCTGAGAGAGCTACAACGGACACTGGTAACAATGATTTACCATCTCATTTTGATCAATTTGATTATAAACTTTCAAATATTAAGCGACTTCAGCTTGATAATGCCTACTTTAGAGAGTGCATTAAAGACAATATAATGTTAAAAGGTTTACCAATGTGGCGCTACCCTAATGGGTTACAGTATAACTCAGATTTATTTAAGCAGTTGGTTGCTTTATTTGACCGACATGGTGTTGAATATATGCGTTTAATAGTACAGAATAATGTTTTAATTAATGAATTATCGGCTTCTATTTCTGATATTTATAGAAGCATTTGTGAACATTTGCATTATGAACAGTACAAATATGAGCATTTAAGAATTTTTAAGAGTATGGATCACCTAGTAAGTTCCATTAAACTTCGAAAAACTAAAAAACTTACTAGGGACAGAAATGATTACAGTAATGGTCTGGCTTACCCCAAGCCTCCACCCTCTCAGGAATGGGGAAAAAAATCACTAAGTTTAATGTGAATTCTGGTAATAATAGTAGTGATGTTAATAATGTAAGTAATCCCTCAACCAATAACTCTGGGCAAGTTTTTTTTAGACCCGTAGGAGTTTCCACCCGTGAGACACTCAGAGCTCCTGAGGAACAAGGGTCCACAAGGGAACAGCAATTGGGAAATGGCCCCAGTGAACAGCAACAACCATTGGAACAGGGGTGGGATGGCGAACAGAGTGGGGAAGAGGTACCAGACATGGAACAATAGGATTTAAATGTGTCTATAATCAACAACTTACACTTGCCACTAAATACCTCGGGACGATTTAGACCATTTACTTCCATCCTGTCACATAGTTACCAAAACCCTAGGTGACTTTAATGTGTACAGTTTTTCTAGTATTTGGGGTATCCTGAACACTGTGATTTGTATGCTAGAGGGTTCACCTTTGTACTCCCACAGCCTTTAGATATTTCTAACACCCTTATGGATTTAAGAACGTACACACAAAAATTGAATTTGAAAATTCTCTTTAAAAACTTTGCATCTAACTCATTTGTAAACCCTTTGGCTATCTCCAGTACATACAACCCCCCCCCCCCCAATTCATCCTATTGTCCAACTTTTTGAGAATATATGTGAATCGGACATACGTAATTCCAAGTTTTCCAACAGGAATTTTGACATGAATGAGAAAAAGGTGATGGAGGAAATAAAAATCTTTTCACATACCATTAGAATTATGAAACCTGATAAAGGTGGAGGTGTAGTCTTGATGGATTATGATGATTACAACAAAAAATGCTATTTATCCTAGGGGGAAAAGCTTATATTAAATTATCTGTAAATTAACTGGATGTTTCTTACCAATATATAAGGAATGAACTCCAGGATCTTTTCATAGAGGTTTCAATAACTATAAATGTTCTTAATTATTTAGCTGTTCCTTACCCTAAATTATCTGTCATGTTTGGGCTACCACAATTGCATAAAAACCTGAGCCAACCACCCATTCAACCCATTGTGGACTCCAAGGGTTCTATCACCCACCCCCTGGCAAAATATTTAGATAATAAATAAAGGAATGCATTTTCAATGAGGCACATATCTGTAAAGACTCATGGAGTTTTTTAGAAGCTATAGATAAGATACCTTTTAAGGACACCTTTGTTTTTATAACTATTGACATTAAGAACCTTTATTCAGTCATACCTCACATAACGGGTTTAGAGGGGTTCACAGATTACTTGTATTTAAAAGGTATTTCACATTTTCAGGTTTTGGTCTTTACACAATTGATGGAGATTGTCCTTAAAAACATTTTTATATTTAACAAAGAAATCTACTTGCAACAAGAAGGGGGTAGCCATGGGGTCTGCATGTGGTGGTTTATATGCCATCATTGTAGTTAGGCAATGGGAGAAAAAAATTCCTTTTTCTCCTCCTGCTACTTCAGGCATATCAAGTTTTATACCAGGTTTTTGGACGATATGTTTGTTCTGTGGGATGGACCTGTAGATGTAATTGATGACTTCATAGCTTATATTGGCACTACCACAGAGTTTTTAAAATTCACCCATACCAGAGACCTTGATCCCTTTTCTAGATATCTTATTGGTGAAGGGTTACCAAAAAAGATGGTCTTTTCAAAAATCTTTAGAAAAGCATGTATTTGAACTCGTTACTTCATTTTTCCATTACACATCCAGTAAAACAAAAGAAGGAAATTGTTAAGGGACAGTTCGTACGTGCAGCTCGTATGGTGTCTGGTATGGATGAATTTCTAGATGAATGTGACAGCCTGCAAAACATGTTTCAAAAAAGAGGTTATCCTTTTAGATCTCTTAGTGACATAATGATTGAGGTTGTCAATAAGAGAGAGCGTGGTTTTTATGTACCTCTACTTTCATGTGATGCGATTAACAATGTTCCATCTATTAGTAATCATGATGTTAGCACTCTTGAAGGTAGCAGGGATTTTAAGACCTCTTTCATCACTGTATTTACCCAAGACAGTTATATGCTAAGAGATATTTTAACAAAAAATTGGTCCATTCTGAGACATGACAAGAACATTAGACTACTAATAGGACTACAACCCATTATAGTATACAGAAAAGGCAAGAACATGAAAAATATATTTGAGAGCAATAATACTTATTCTAATCACAGGCTAGGTTCTATGAACAAATGCGGCAGATGTAGTTACTGTAGATACATAAAAGAGGGCAACACATTTGACATCAGTAAAGTAGAAATTAGAATCAATCAGAAATATAACTGTAATTCAGAGAAGGTGTTTTATTGTGCCATGTGCACCACCTGTTCTTGCTATTGCATAGGCAACACTGACAGAAAGTTAAAAATTGCATATATGAACACCTGTATGACATAAAGAATAAAAAAGAGACTAATGCCCTCAGCAAGCATGTAGTGGAGAATATTGACCATAAGTTTACATTTTTTATTATAGATAATATTAATCTTGGTATGAGAGGTGGTGCATGGTCACTACTACTTGAAAAAAGAGAATTATACTGGCAATTGCGTTTGCATGCTGGGAACTGGCCAGGCCTCAACGAACATATTTCCATTAGCCCTATTTCGAAATTAAAGGCATTAGAGAGGTAACATATATCTCCCCATTAATAATAATAATAAAAACATTTATTTAACAACTTGGATTATTTATTAATACATTTTTAACATATCTATTGTATAAAATGGTAATTCAAGATTATTTATTTTATTATATTTTTTAACATTTTAATAATATCCAGTTTTAAATAGTATTTATTTTCATAACTATCTATTTTATATAAATATACATGCATTAATTTTATATATGTATATATATATATATATATATATATATATATATATATATATATCAATCATATACTGTCATTTTGAAACATGTTTTTTTATGGTGGTGTGTTCTATGTATAAGGAAGCATTTTTTGCCTGCTTTTAACTGATGACTGTAATTATTGTGCTTTTAATGATTTAATTATCTCAATTAGTTTAACATTTGGTGGCACTTTCTGTTGAACTTGTATAAAATGGAAGTATCTACGTATGTTAAACTATGTGATGAAGTCTAGACTTTCTAGACAAAAGCGTTCATCCTTGGTGATTTTTTATGTGAATCATTACGTTCTGAAGTGAATAAAGTGGATTTTTGTATTCTGCAACTGTCATGATTTGCAACTGTGCAATACTTGGAGTGGGTTCAATCCAGCTACTTCTTCTGGCTTTTTGTGTTTTGAAATGTTACATTCAGTTACAGTGGTAAAGGACGGGACCCTGGTAGAGGAATTTTTGCCGGTGTTTCCTCTCCCCGTTTTAGAAGCAGTGTGATAGAAAACAAATACGGAGTTTACACAGCCGGATTAACTAGTTTCGGTATAAGATTATGAATTAGGGCGACTCCAAAATCTGGTTACGATAATACGCAAGTACCAAAAAGAGATACCAGACAGACATTTAAGCCAGAAAATTTTCAAAGGCCCCTCCAACTGCAGAGACAGGACCAAATATGTAAGTAATGTAATCAAGAACAGCTTTTCCTCAGAATCTTATACATTCTTATAACACATTCCCAGTTCTGTATACAAGCTCTCATTTACAGTTCAGTTAATTATTCATGCAACCCTTATAAGCACTTGGCAGGGTCTCTGAATATTAAGTAGGAAACTCATTACTGATAAGTAAATGTGCCCTTAAACCACCCATCTACCCAATTAGTAAATAAATCAGTATAATGAAACTAAAAAGCACAGTGTGACTTTTGGAATATAACTTCTTAATCTAAATACAACAATGTATTTTAGGGTTGCTTTATCATCTCCTAAATATTAATTCGTGCAATGTTTTACTGATAGAAGTGCCTTTATTTCTCTCTCTGTCTCTCTCGATCTCTTTGTGGTTTTGTTTTTCTGTATGCACCAAGTACAATTCAGCATTTTCCCCCAAACAGACATCTCAGTTGTCCAGATTTTCACATAATGCACAGATGTTTGCCTCTTATATTTGGTGTGTTCTTCATAAAATTTGTGGTTTTCTTTCAAACCAATAAGAATAGAAGTCAGTAAACAATGACATACATTTGAATTTCAGACTTCATATCTTTCAGAAAATGCATGCTAACACAAATCATGTTATTCTAGCAACTTTCTAAGTTTGTTTTAAAATGTGTCCCTGTTTTGGGGGCTTTGCCCCCCCCCCCCATTATTTTAGGCTTTGTCCAGATTTTTTGCGCTATGAGGTTGAGAGGTGTGCTCCCAAAGTGTAGCTCCACAGCTGAAACTTTTGAAATGAGAGGTGGGGCAGAATAAGCGTTAAGTTTAACCTGCCAGAGTAGCTCTTTGTACTCAAGCTAACAAGTTTCCAAGGACCCCCACGTAACTCCTTTCTCACCATGTCAATACCTGAAAAGACAAAATGATGGTTGGGAAACTAAATGATGGTTGGGAAACAAAGAAATATGTTTCGCCAGGGCGTTTTTGTTGTCATTATTCCTAATATCCCTTATGTGTTCATAAATACGGTCACGAGACCTTCTCTGGGTCTTGCCAATATAGAAATTGGCACAGTTTTCACAAGATGCACAGTAAACCAAACCAGAAGAGTTACAGTCCAAATGAAAGGGAATCTTGATGGTTGTATTATTTAACTTAAGATGGTCACAGACTTTCAAAAAAGAACATTGCCTGCAGTTCCCACATCTAAAGGTGCCATTCCTTCTATTAGAAGATGTAAAATCTAAAGAACCTTCTAGATATTGCTTAATGGTTTTACCTTTCATATAAACAGTCTGTGGACCTGAACCCAGAATGTCGGTATAACCATCAAAACAGTGAAAAATATTCCAGTTTTTAACCAGAATTGCCCTTAACAGTTCTGCCCTAGGGTCATAGACAGTTAAAAATGCACTGTGGAAATCTTTTTCAGTATGTCCATCCTTCATCGAAACAAAACCATCAATAAAAAACTAGGGTCACTTTACAAAATAAAAGCCTTTCTAACCCCTCCAGCTAAAATTGCCATAGCTCGCTCTCACCTTCTTTCAACCCTTCTGTATGCATCCCCTCTACTCTCGAATTTAAACAAGACTGTGCTTAACAAACTCTCAATTTGCTACAACCATATTGCCAGGTTTGCCACTGGGCTGCTTTTAGGACACATCATTGCATCATTCTAAATCAGCTTGGGTGGCTTGAACTACCCAGCCTAATCCAGTATAACCAACTGATTATGGCCTATAAAATCTTCTATAATCCGGACAATACTCATGCACTTAAAAATATTATCACCCCCTATAACAATCCTAGACCGCTTTGATCCTCTAACAAACTACTAATTCAGACTAGCAAAATTAATAACACAACCGGTGATTCTCTCTTTGCAAACTCTGTAAGTAGATCCTGGAACTCTCTTCCAGCTGATATTACCTTACTTTCCACCTTAGGTCAATTTAAAACTAGACTTAAACAACATTTGTCACTTAACTGGCTATGTCAATGTATCAAGCCTGGCTAACTCTCTCTAGAATGTGTAAAAATATTTTAACCAGTTTACTGTGTAATTTAATTTAATCCTGACTTGTGCTCAGGACTAACTGTAACCTGTGGAACTTGTTTAACTTGCTTACTTATGTAATTTCTGTAAATAGTCTGTTTGCAATATGTAATGCTGGTATTATGTAATGCTGTATCTGCTTACTCTTGGAGCTTTTCTCCCCGGACCTCCACTGAAAATGGACATGCATCCAGTCGGACTATCCCGGTCAACAAATGTAAAATAAAAAATAAAAAAATAAAATGTCTCTCACACTTTCATCAGCAATTCTTAACAAAGGTTGATACCACCCTCATACCTTTTCTTCTCCACCTCCTGTTTAACATTGTATATTAAATCCTTAGGGTAAACCCTAGTTGTAAACATATCTACAAGACAAGTAACTTGGTTTTGATAGACTTGATCATCTGAAACCAGTCTAGCCAGCCTGACAAACTGGCCTTTGATGACCGCCTTTTTTTGATACACAGGATGATTGCTACCAAAATGCAAAATGCTGTTGCAGTAGGTGGGTTTCCTATAAAGGTTACTGCAATATCTACTCAAAGTGACATCTTTGGTAACTTCCACATCTAAATAATGCATTTTTTCTTCATGAAAAAAATGAGTGAACTTTAAAAAAGAGGTGTTGCTATTTAACTTGGAGACAAACAAGTCAAACTCACTAGATGAATGTTTCCAAATTAAAAAAAAAGGCATCTAGATATCTTGAATAAAATTCCCATGGTGCTGGTTTAAATAATTCAAAAAGAAACTTAGTTTCCCACCAAAACATAATGATGTTAACAAATATGGGGGCACAAGCTGCCCCCATCGCAACACCTTTCTTTTGCAAAAAGTATTGACCATCAAGGTATACAAAGTTATGTTTTAAAACTAACTCCATTAAAGTGACTAAGACCCCCACCTCATTGTTGGACAACTGGGGGGTTGTGAAGAGAAATTCTTCAAACCACTGCAAGCCAAGATTGTGAGGAATTACATTAAACAAATTTGTTATGTCCACTGTACCAAATCCAAAATCTTTACCAAAGTTAACTTTCCTCAACTTCAATAGGAAAGTCCATGAATCACGACAAAGGTGCTGACATCCATCCAGCACTTTCTTTAATTTTACATCAATGTGTTTCCCTATTGGATAGATTTTAGACTTGGCTGCATTAACTATAGGTCTCATGGGGGGGGGGGGTCATTGGGGTCCTTGTGAATTTTTGGCAGTCCAAAAATAGAAGGAACTACTGGATACTGTTAGTGTAAAAGCAACCATTCATCATAAGTTATCTGCCCTTGGTTCAAAAGGTCTCATAGAGTTAAATCAGTTCGTGAATAGGAGATGTTAACATAGTTTAAAGTGGTCTCCTCATACTGGTCACTGTCAAACAAAAAAAATGCATCTTTTCTAAGTACAAGACATTATCCATAACAACTACCTCCCCTCCCTTGTCGGGCTTCATCATCCTAATACTTTTGTTGGTAGCTAGAGATTTGAGTAGTTTGAATTCAAGTGGAGATAGGTTAAAATCCGAACTAAATGTTTTTTGATGCCACAGTTTCTTAATCTCAGACTCACACATTTTCTCAAAAAGTAGCAAGGGAGGTGCAAGTGGAGGGGGGTTAAAGGTGCTACTTCTCTTCATAATGTTTAAATCATGTTTGATCAAAGTGTCCTTAAAATAAATTTTTAAATTAAACTTTCTCAGATAAATCTTAAAATCAACTACACATCTTTCAACGGTTGTAAGCATGTCAGGAACAAAATTAAAACCGTTAGAAAGCAAATCAGCATGTTCAGCTCTAATATCATAATTACTAAAGCTGTACATCTTAAAATCACCATTAGAATTATATATCATAAGAGGTGACATACTCTCACCCCCTACATTAATTTAATTGGATGTGTTAACGTCAGGTTCAGGTACAAACTCATTACTGTTAGAACAGTTGTAGCTGAACAAAAAATTGTCATTCTCAATACACAGATTACAGTCAGATCTTACATAAGAACTGTTCCCAAAGTAACAGCTTGATTCAGCTTTGTTCGTATTAATACTGCTGCTAGCCACCTCTGTGTTGTTAGGTAATTCAGAAAAATAAAGAGTTTACACTTAAATTAGAAATTACAGTTTTCTCAGAGCTGTCATTCCTGATAGCTTTACGGGTGTTACTAGGAGATGAAGCATCAGAGAGTACATCAAATAAAGAGCTACAAAACTCAGTTCCTCCCTGAACCTCAAAGTCACCATCAAGTTCATCAAAAAAGGAAACCCTGTTGTTAATCTGAGAGGAAAAAATGATACATTCAGGGTTAACACATTGAGGAGAGTCAAACCTTTCACGTTGTTCAATAAACAAGTCATATTCAATGCCATAGCCCTCAAGACTAAAATGCTCATTTCCCAGGACATAGTCATTTGAAGTTAATAAATTTGTGATACTAATAGTGGGGGTGCTAAAACAACTCACCTCCGCTTCTTGTATTGTGTCGTTCCTCCTGTTCTGTTGAGCTGTGTTCTGATAACCAGCTCTCTGGTAGTGTTGACCGTAGCCTTGCGGCTCCATTTTCCTGATCCTTTCTGACCTCCGCAAACCCTCTTCTGGTAAGGGTGGATGTGAGCGGTCAGCCTCCTGCCGAAAAGAAGCATTGTCATTGGCTACGGTGTGAGTCGAACGATCCTTCTCCACCAACGAACCTAATTAAGCGATCTCGGTTAAGCTTATTCTCTTTTCTGGTTTTAATGCCTAAAATTATTCTGTCCACCTTGGAAAAAAACATTTTTATAGCTAATAGATAATAAATCCTGGGTGATTACAAAGTTTAGTTCAGTCACCTACTGGATCAATTTGTCAGTGCCCTTTTGATTGTATTTAATCAGCAGTTCAAGAAGTTCACAACCTTGTCTGTCATATAGATTAGTTAGTTCTTGATAGAATTGCACACTGTTTGCTATTCCATTCGGAATTTTATTTTGCCTCAAACCTTTCGGAATTCTTTTCACCCTAATACTTTCCATGACATAGGAATTCTCCATTTGCAGTTTTTTTAATCTTTAAAAGTTTATCTTCATACAAATCAGTGGAATTCTGCAACAAACCAAGTTCACCTTGGTTCATATGTATCGGCCTCTTTAAGCAGACATCAAAATTAAAATTTTCATCATTGTTAGCCCGGTGATTTTCATCATTCTGGGATACAGAAATATTATGTTCTTGTCTGGTGCCTTGATCAGATGGAATGGAGGAGGGTGGGGTAGAATTGAAATCACCACCACTTCTCAAAAAAATAGTATCTACTCTCTGGGACAGTTGTTGAACTAATTGAGTAAGGAGACCAACATCGGTGTGTAACTGCTCCAAAGTCAAGGAAGGTGGTTCAGGTACACCATCTACCACAGCCGCTGAAGACATTGTAGAAAAGCAGGAAACAAACGCAAACAGGTAAACCAAGTATGAAACAAAGAGGGTATACCAGTACAACCAAAAAACGACTAGTCAGCAGTCCTGCATGATGACTTTACTGTATTTTTCCAAAATAGTTTAAGCGCTTTCGTCAGGAATACATCAATGACTTCGTCAGAAACATTGAAACAAGCCTTTACACAAGGATAAAAGTGTTGCAAACAGCATCACATGATAAAAAACCACCAATAGAAAAACTAACCCTAAAACCAATTAACTAAATTCAATTAAGTCCATTTAAAGTAACAAACCCCAATGTACTTCACACATAAAAAAAGTAATGTAAGAAACAATCAAATTCTAAAACAAATGTTCTAATAAAGCTTAAAAGTTTGTTTGCAACACTTTTAAACTTGTGTAAAGGCTTGTTTCAATGTTTCTGATGAAGTCCTTGATGTATTCCTGACGAAAGCGCTTAAACTATTTTGGAAAAATACAGTGAAGTCATTGTGGAGGACTGCTGATTAGTCATTTTTGGTTGTACTGGTATACCCACTGTTTCACACTTGGTTTACCTGTTTGTGTTTTGGTTCCTGGTTTTCTACAATTAATAAATATATATTCTCATTGTTTTGTACTACTGTTGGTATATCTGATGTGCCACTATATATATATATATATATGTGTGTGTGTGTGTGTGTGTGTGTGTGTACACACACACACACACACATATATATGTATATATATATATATATATATATATATATATATAGATGTACTTTGTTTCATTGAATCTCATTTCACTTAATTTCATTTCACCGCAACCACTTCGCTGAAAACACAAATAACTGAAAACTCATTTAACTGAATCTCATTTCACTGAACTGCAGTTGGTATATATGCCACTATGTAGAGTACTGTAAGGCCAATAATATGTAAATACCCTTTCCCCACTGTAGTGAGATCCTGGAGTTAGTATATATAGTTGGGGGGGTGCATAGCTCCACACTTACTTTGAGTACATATTGTCTTCTGGAGAGAGTTAGTCATTGGTGTTGTAACTATGCATGTCTATTGTTTAAAATGTATTGTTTTGAAGTTTTTGGTAAAATAGAATATAAAACATTTAAATAAGGTGGGGCTGTGCCCCCCACACCCACCCAAACTATATATACTAAATCCAGGATCGCACTACGGTGGGGAAAAGGGCATATACTTTTTACTTGCCTTACAGTACTCTACACAGTGCCATATATACTAAGTTCAGTTCAGTGAAATGAGTTTTCAGTAATTTGAGTTTTCAACGATGTGGTCGGGATGAAATGAAATTCAGCGAAATGAGATTCAATGAAACAAAGTAGACCCATATGTGTATATATATATATATATATATATATATATATATATATATATATATATATATATATATAAACAATGGAGATTTGTGAATGCGGTACTGAATAAATCAGTCATATATGTGGTATACATGGAAAGAGGTTTTAATTTAACTTTCATTCAGATAAGTGAACAGTTGGAATTCACTGTCTTCCAGCATAGTTTCAGGGGATGGTTGACTGAAATTTAAAATAAAAGTAGGGAATGGAGAATAAGCTATTAGAAAAGTTAAGAAGTAAAATAAATTAGTGCAAGATAAATGAAATGTACAGTGATAAAATAAATTTAAGGCCCAAGATCTAGCTGGTGCGACTGTTCTTCTAGAAGCAGGAAAAACTTTACAGCAGATTTTAAATATTAGCTTATGCTGTTCTTGTATTGGTAACACAATTCATTACAGAAGGGGGGTTTATGCTTCTTGTAAAACTCCAACTGATTTTCTGTGTGCTACAATTGATTTATATAGCTCATCTTATAAGATAGTGCCTCCAGGCTTTGGCTGGAGAAATTATTGGTACTTTAGTAGTGATATTATCAAATGCATTTCCTCATCAGAGTTTACTCTATATTCTTGTTAGTATCTGAGGTTTGCATATGTGCCATGAAGAAGTATGTATTTTAACCTGTGTTTAAAGCCCACACCAAAGTGCCTTCACTGTTAAATCACTTGTACTGAGGGTTTTTTTTAAGTTAGTTAAGCCGCCTGATGCTGATGTGTACAGCTATCATAGCATCAAACACACACCAGAGTGCCTTCACTGTTAAATCACTTGTACTGAGGTTTTTTTTATAAGTTACTTAAGCTGCCTGATACCGATGTGTACAGCTTTCATAGCATCATGAGACGTAGTAGGTAACCGAGTCACATGGCCATTTACAACTGCCAGTACCCACCCTTCTGCTGTACCCCTTCTCAAAAAAGGTGTAGCAGGCTAGTCCTGACTGAAATTTCCAATAACCCTGATTTCATTTGATGTGTTGTAGGGTGTGTATGTTCTTAACTTGCAGGGGAATTTAATTCCAGAAGTCAGGTAGGTGATGAATAATACATTTGTCACCCTGTTGTGTTTTATTCACATGGAGATTTAAGCCCCTAGTCCTGGCATTAGTGGTGCTGTTTGAATAGCAGAGATACAAGAGATCAAGGTGGATGGGGACCCTGCCAATGGAAGCATTTCATAAGAGATCAAGGTGGATGGGGGACCCTAGCAATGGAAACATTTCACAAGAGATCAAGGTGGATGGGGACCCTGCTAATGGAAACATTTCACAAGATATCAAGGTGGATGGGGACCCTAGCAATGGAAACATTTGCATTTCCTGAAAAAATTGTAAGGTTGATTAGGAGAATATATGAGGGATTGGAGGTGAAAATTAAAATGAGTGGGGTCCCCTCTGATAATTTCTGCTTTAACAGAGGAATCAGGCAGGGGTGTCTTCTTTCCCCTTTATTATTTGCATTATATTTAGAACCATTGGCAAAGAAAATAAGGGGCTCAGAAATTCAAGGATATAGTTGGAATGGTAGTCAAGAAAAGCTGGCTTTATTTGCAGATATTATTTTGCACCTGACAAAACCAGAAAAAAACATTACAGTGCTGTGGAGCATTTTGAGTCAATTTCAGATCGTTTCACTATACAAAATCAGTGAAGCTAAAACAAAGGCAATAGAGGTAAATTATTATGTACCCACACATGAACTGTTTCAGGAATACCCATATTTATGGGGACATGATGAAATGAAATATTTAGGAGTATGGATTAAAATGATTCTAGTGTGGCAGCTAAGGATATGTGGGAAGAGACTAAAAAATGAGAAAATGGAAGCTCTGTTATATGAATATGGATAGTAAGATACAAGCAGTTAAAATGTTTTAAGTCCCTGTAGTCTTATACACAGGTAAGGCATATTTTTAGCAACCAGAGGAGAAGTTGTAAGTACCAGTTAATAAAGAGCTGAAGGACTTTATCTGGAAGGGAAAGACGGCAAGAGTCAAGTGGGATAAGCTGATTCTTCCAGTAGAACAGGGTGGATTTTGATTACCCAGTTTGAAGGGGTATTCCAGAGCTACACAGTTAAGTCTCCTATACATAGCACAAGCAGAAAACTATATAATTCAAAGTGGAAAGTGATGATGATGAAATGAGGGGGGAGCTCAAGAAACAAGGAGAGACTGTGATTTTGGATGCAGGCCTTTAAGGAGAATAACAATAATCATACAGAATATTATATCCATAAAGTAGCAGAAAGTATTCTAAGAACTAAGCCAACATGGGAATGGAGAAAGGAGATTCTACCAATAGGGATGACTGCAATTAGGGGTACAGACAATAAGCAAGGGGGGCAGAATTTATTGGAGAAAACTGGCAAAGCAGCCAAGGTATTGGGAGCAAATAACTAGAGACGGAAAGATGATAGAATGGGAAGATGCGAAGAATTTATTTGGACTCCAGGTTAGAGATTGCCTTCCCTATCAAAGATTGATATCAGAGTATAGGCAAAGAGAAAGAAATGGGGAGGGTTAAATGAAAGACCAGCACAGAGTTTTTAATAGAATCTAGAATAGAATCTGCCGTTAAAAAAGGAATAATTAATAGAGCATACAAAATAGTGCATGATAGCTATAAGAGTCAGAGGAGGTTAGAAAGGATTGGGAATAGAGATTATTTTTTTTTATTTATTTTACATTTGTTGACCGGGCTAGTCCAACTGGATATATGTCCATTTTCAGTGGAGGCCCGTGGAGAAAAGCTCCAAAAACACACTATCATTTATAATATGAGACATTTGCAAATACAGATAAATGTACAGATAACCATCTTATACATTACATTTTGTTACATTTCTGTAAACAGAATCATGGTACATTTCAGCTATGGTTAGCCATGCAAATATTTTGCTAACAGTTTAGTATAAGAGAATACTTTCATTGTAGTTGACTGAAAAAAAGTAGCTAGGTTGTACTCTATCTTAGGAGTTAACAGAAAAGTAACTAGTTTGTACAGTAATGGCAATAAATGCTTTGAGAAATTAGGGGTAGTTAGTTAGGGTTAGAACAAGGGCATAACCACTGTGATTTAAGGTATGGCTTCAGTTTGCTTTTAAATAATGTTGTAGAGGTAATGGTGGTTAGGTCTTGTGGGAGGGAGTTCCAGATTTTTCCAAATGTATTGGCAAACAAGGAGTTACCAGCCAAGTTGTTAGCTTTGCCTATTTGTATAAGTAGTTTATTTGATGAGCGTAGGGTCTTGAGGTTGTTATAGGTTGTGATTAGGTTAGTAAGTATTGGTGTGTTAGTAGGTTGGTGCAGAATCTTGTGGGCAACTGTTAATTTATTAAATAGTATTATATTTGGCAGTTCTAGCCATCCTAGCTGTTTAAGATTATCACAATGGTGGGCACAGAAGGCAGATCCAGTTGCAAATCTGGCAATATTATTATAGGAGATTGCTAGTTTGTTGATGTTGCTTTTACATAGTTTCATATATATAGGTGAGGAATAGATGAGGGTAGAGATTATGTGGGTACAGGCAATGTTGGTCCTGGCTAGTGGTGACAAAAAGGATGTAATACTATATAGGGATCCTAGTTTTTTGTTGACTGTTTTTATAGTACTGTTAATATGGGAATCAAAGGTAAGGTTGTTGTCAGTAAGAACCCCAAGAAGTTTAGTAGTACAATCAAAAGATATAATAATGTCATTGCTTGATGTGACAGTAAAATTAAGTGGGGAGGCCAGACATGTGGGAGTGAATAGTAGCAGTTTTGTTTGTATGGGATTCAGAATGAGGCATTGATGTAGAAGCCATTTTTCAACAATGTTAAACACATTTTGGGTAATGGACTGTAGGACAAATGGTGAGGTGGCAGAGCATATTAGCGTGGAATCGTCTGCATATTGGATACTAGTAGCTTGAGGTATAACAGAGTATAGGTCATTTATAAAAATAGAGAATAGGAGAGGGCCTAATATGGAGCCTTGAAGGGACCCCAGGGGCAATTGGGAGGTGGGAGGATAGGTTGTTCTCCCATAGGACAGCCTGCTGCCTGTTGTCTAAGTATGATTGGAATCATTGAATAACCAGTGTGTCTAGACAGGTTTTTGAGTATATTAATGAGTAAGTGGTGGTTAACCATATCAAAGGCTTTTGAAAGCTCAATAAAGAGGGCTGAGGATAACGTTTCGTTGTTGCAATTTTTATTAATACAATCTGTGAAAGATAAAAGAGCAGAGGTGGTGCTATGAAATGGTCTAAAACCATGTTGGCAGTTGGCTAGTAAATTGTTTTCTATTAGGTGGTTTAACAGCTGTTTATGAATGCATTTCTCCATGATCTTTGCCAGTGGTGACAATATGGCTATAGGTCTATAATTTGATAATTCATTGGAGTTGCCTCCCTTATGCAAGGGGATAATGTCAGAGATTTTCCAGATCGATGGGATACTTCCTTCTGTAATAGTTCTATTAATCAGGATGGAAACTGAGAAGGCTATGGCTTTTATGCAGGTATTCTGCAGGAAACAGGTCTGCAGAGAGGGTGGTAGGTTTAAGCTTATGTAAGAGGGTACGGACAAGGGATGTAGGAACAAGTTGAAAATGAAATGAAGGGGGTGCATTAGTGATGGAGGTGGTTGATGATGATGTATCAGGGGATAGCTGATTAGCAAGAGATTGAATAGTCTCTGTGAAAAAAAGTGTTAAAGGTATTGGCTATTTGAGAAGGGTTATTGTGATCAGAGCCTAAAGGGACGGGTGTGACTGAATGACCAGGGTGTAAGAGTTTATAAATGCCTGACCAGAATTTTTGTGGTTTATTTTGGTGCGTTTGTTGGAGCTCAAAGTAAAAATGATTTTTGTCTAACAATATGGCTTTTTTTGTTTCATTTCTAAGCTGTCTAAACTTTAATTGAAAAAAAACAGGGTTTTTATTTGAACCCCAATTTTCCCACAATTTGTTTCTAAGGAGGATTTTTTGTTTGGTAGTGTTTGAGAGCTATGGGGCTGGTTTAGTCTTGGCTCTAATTGTATGTGTTGGGGCATGGTAGTGTAAAATAGCTAAGAATTTTGAATTAAAGTATTGTACTGCTTCATCTAAAGGTAGGTTTTTTTAGGGGTGACCAATCACATGCCAAAAGTTCTTTTTGAAAGCTATCAGGGTTAAATTATTTTTGGTCCTTATTGTCCTGTAGGTCGTTGGGTTTGGAATGTCACTTTTATATCTGATTATAAAGGTCAGTGAATGGTCACTTATATCTTCGGGGAGGATTCCTACTTTGTAAGTTTGGTGGTGACTGTTTATGAGAATCCAATCTAAGGTGCTTTCCTTGCCATACGTTTATTGGTCCTTGTAGGGGATGTAATGGTTTGGGTAAAACCATATAGGTTAATATGAGTAGGTGGCTGTTCTGAGGAACAGCTCTTCCAGGTGATATTGAAGTCGGCAAGCACTATGGTTTCTTGTGGGTAGGTATTAGCCAACTAAGGATATCCTCTAGGGTGCTAGAGTTATTACCTGGGGGAAGAGAAACACAGATGATGCAGATGGATTTATGTTTATTAAGTTGTAATTTGGAAATAAGGATTTCAGCCTTATTTATTAGTGGAGGTGAGAATCTATAGGGGTCACCTGTAATCCAGATTTGTATAGAATAGCTACTCCCCCACCCTTCTTAGCTTTACGGTCTAGCCTCAGGATATTGTAGCTGGGTGGAATAATTTCATTATCTTGTGTTGAATTTTTGAGTCATGTTTCAGTAAAACAAAGGATGTCAAATGAATGTACATCCATGAGTGCATGTAGGTGGACAACTTTGTTGTTTATGCTCCGTATGTTGAGATGAGCTATCAAGAGTGAGTTAGAGGGTCTGTCTAGCAATTGTGTATTAGCAGGAATTGGGGTGTGGGGCAATGAAGTTGTAGTAGGTCCAGGGTTTGGGTGGATATCATCATCTATTAAGGGGCAAAATTGTACTCTTATTGAAAGTTTTTAAGAGTCTACATGTAAGATCCTGGAATTTCCTAGTTCTTGGACTATAGAATTTAATGTGGTTCAGTCTATGATACTTAGCTGGTAGGTAGGTAGCTGTGCTGGGTGTATATGTATTGCTAAGAGGGACTTCAAGTGTTGGTATAGAGGTTTGCCTTATGGAGTTATAAAATCCTAGGCAGTTAAGGTATTCATAGAATGTAAGTAAGTAAGGTATAGAAAGGAAAGGCAAGAGTAGTATTAAGAGAAGCACCTTTGGGAATGGTGAGCTCGATGAAGGTAGCATAATGAGGTAGTAGTTATAGCTTAGTATAGAGGGAAAGTTCCAATTGTAGTTTGTGTGTAACACAAATGGTAATGGGTTATATCACTTTAAGTAGGTGGGTTCTGTGAGTGTGTTGATGAGGGTGTAGTTTAGGGAGGACAAATGTAGAGGTACTGGGAGTGGGTGAGGTATGGGGGCAGGGTAGGGGAGTGGAGTGAGCCCGCAGGGCGAACAGAGTGGGTAGAGCCAGAGAAGGATTAAATCCTGGGTTCTGTGAGTGAGTGTGTTGATGAGGGTGTGATTTAGGGAGGATAAATGTAGAGGTACTGGGAGCGGGTGGGATATGGGGGCAGGGTAGGGGAGCGGAGTGAACCCACAGGGCGAACGGAGCGGGTAGAGCCAGAAAAGGATTAAACCCCAGGAGAACAATCAGTGGAGTGCTGACTGCTAAGGTAAGTTTGGAAGAGATGGTTGGGAGGGTTGATAGAGAGATAAGCAGTGTAAGGCAGAAGGATAGAGTGGGACTGCAGGAGAGAAGTGTAGGAAAAGCTGGAATGCCTGAGAGTTATATGTTAAGATAGTAAGATATGTGTTCAAAGAGATTAGTCATGGGAAGAGGGTGCCACCTACTGGTCAATAGGAAATATTGCAATTGTGCCTACTCATAGGGGCTAGCAGGGCAAGAAGTAATAGGAGGGAAAAATGGGAGAAATATATACAGAGGTAATGAGAGGGGAGGGTATGGTAGGTAGAAGAAGAGATGGCTTTTGGCTGCTGTCTGTCCTGGCTAGGGTTTGTACGCTAACCTGCAATTTACTTCCAGATATACATTTAGACAAGCCTGTTAAGTACACACAATGTTCTAGTAAACACACCTTCTTGTTTCCTTGACAGCATGAAGCTCAGGGAGAGGTTTAGCTCTATTCTTAGCCCCCTAGTTTTAGGTAAAATAGGATTCTTGGTCTTCAGATGGGGCAAGTTCCCAATTCCTTATACAGTGGATAAGCAATTCACAAAAAACAGTGGGAGGATATATGTATGTCTCCCAAATGTGCAACAAAGTCTAGAAGATTTAGGATCTTTGTCTGGAAATGTTTACATAGATAATTTTATACCCTAAGTAGACTCCAGAGAATTTTTCCTCAGGCAGACAGTAAGTGTTGGAGGTGTGAAAGGGAAGAAAGAGGTAACTGGGAACACATTTTCTGGGAGTCAGTAAGTTGACAGACTTTAGGGATTTCCTGCAGGATGCACTGCCAGAGATGCTGGGTGGTCAGATTGGCTGATGAGGGAGATGATTTTTCTGAGCTACAATACAGAATCGGAATTGCCAAGACATGATAAGGCCTTGTTGTATCTAATGGTGGCTGCCAAAAAGCAATTGCTAGAAAACTGGAAATCAAAATCTAAACCGACTATTCTGGAAGTAGTGAATATAGTAACATAGATAATACAACTGGAAATGAGATCTTTAGAAAAGGGTAGGAGCAAACTACATAGGAAAAATGGAAATTATGGGAACAATACATACAAGGGAGGAATGAGGTCCAAAAGATGGCAGGACTTAAATGAGCTATGTAATGTTTGAATGAGAAAGATTGGGTAGATTATAAGTGATTTATGATGTTTGCAACTGGGAATGTGTCATTATGGTTTGTGATGCAAAATGCTTGCGACTAGGATTGTGTTGGTGTGGTTTGTTTTCATTTATATAAATGTATGATTGCCTATGTAGTAAATGATGGTTTAATAAAGATGTTTCTTGTTTAAAAAAGGCAGGAGTTGAATAATTTATGCAATATTGCTTAGGTTATATAATATATAGCAATATATGCAAAGTATAATGTTTGTTATGTTGATATAGTTTGATGACTTTTATTTGAATGTAAATTTGCCTGTGTCACAAGTGATAATTCAGTAAAGGTGTTTGGAAAAAAAGGTGTATGGGGGCCATAACACAGAATGCAAGATATAGATCACCCCACAAAGACTTGTAAGATACCAAGTAAAGGGAGAACCCTTCAAGCTTTTCTTGGTTCCTCAGGGACTTTAGGGAACAGTCTTTCTTGTTAGGAACTTATTGAGCCTTTAGTTGCTACATACATACGTATGTAAAAAGATACATCCTGAAAGAGGAGGTGCAGTCAATAATTGGTGTTATTAGGGCTGCAAATTCTCTTAAATGTTATGCCTTTAGGTGTTAATTGTGCTCAATCAAAAAAAATGCTTTTTTTTGTTACTACTGGAGTTACATGGTTGTCCAAGGAAACATAATTATTAATCCCGGTCCCAAGAGCCGTAACTACATTGTCATATTGGACTGGGATATTGGCTATACTATGTATGTTAAAAGAATGATCTGTTTCCAGATGTGACAGCACTGCAGTTTTTTGTTTTTAATTTAGCCCTTATTCTGTGCACCACTTGTTTCCTAGGACTAATTCCAGCTGTAATGAATGGGTATCAGGGAGTCTGACAGTAACACTGAGTTTGCAGTTATCTGAAAACTTAAGTCAGTTGAAGCTCTCGATTCCCAGACCAAAGATCAGAGAAGTAGATGCAGAAAATGAAGGGTCCCAGTAGAGCTCTGTGGAACACAAATAGTTACCCTCATAATTCCAAGGAGGTGACACCACCTTAACTACATGGGTTCTGTATTTCATTCAGTTTATTGCCTACCTCACAACCTTTGAATATGTTTTAAGGCACTTATCTTATTAAAAATTCCAGCATGGAGTTTAGGGTCAAATGCAACACCAGGGAGCAGATTCTTTGAAAATGGTTCTTATCCATTTTAGAAATACTGTGTACTTGTATTTCTATACTCTCTTCCTATAAGCTTGTGAATGAAATTATAATATTGATCTATATTTATGGTCTCCAACAACTGAAAAGATCATTGTGCTTTGCATTAATAAGCTTTTCTGGATGTGAAAAGCCGGTAATTGTGAGGTAGGTCATAAAGTTTTATGATGTGACCGCCTCAGCTAGTATGCAGAATATAGTTCTAGGAAAGCAGCTGTCTGCATGCTGAAATGCTAATGATAGCAATCTTGTTTGAAATTATTAATCTGGTGGAAAGTAAAACCTCTACAACTCTAGTTTCTCCAAGGTAGTGTTTGTTTCATCCTCTGCACCGTGAAACTGACATGGGCATAGGATATTTTGCTGCCCATAGCCGGCCTTAGGCATAGGCCATCTAGGCGGCCGCCTAGGGAGCCAGTCTAGCAGGGGCACTTTTCTAGTATTTATTTGATGTAGTTAGACCAGGATGGGGGCACCAGGTAGAGTGGTGGGGGGCGGCATGGAGCCCTTTTGCCTAGGGCACCAGTTGACCTAAGGCTGCTGGTGTTGCTGCCCTAAACATCGGGTAAGCCCACGTGGCCATGGAGATCTTTTTCCACGTTAGCATGGCGGTAGAACATCCTTCTCGAGTTTCTCCAGTGTGAAACAGTCTTGTAAGGAATCATACAAATTACTGAAGGTATACCTTCTTTTAGATATTCACAGATCATTTGTCATTACATGTACCTGTCTCTCTCTCTCTTTTTTTTGAATATGTGCAAAGCAAATGTATGTATGTATATATATATATATATATATATATATAAATATATATATATATATATATATAAATATATATATATAAATATATATAAATATATATGTGTGTGTATAGAGATATATATATATATATATATATATATATATGTGTGTGTGTGTGTGTGTTCAAATATAGCTCAATGTTTAATCCCAAAGTGCAGTTACAAAGCTAAAACTTTTGGGCAGGAAGACGCTTTGTTAAAAAATGGTTAATGTTGTCCTGTCTTATAGGTTCATAGGTTCATAGGTTAGTACTAGGCTATCAGCCCTAGGGCCTATACAAGCCTAGCCATAACAATTCCCTGAATATTTCTTCCCACATTATTTACTTTCCTGGACCCCTGTCTAGCAGGGCGACTGACGTGATCCCTGGGGTGAATTTCCTTTCTCCCATCCAATCGTCAAGGTTCCTCTTGAAGAGGTCCAAAGAGGCACTCTGCTTGACATGTATGGGCAATCTATTCCAGAGTCTGGGGAGTCTCTGGGTCAGGAACCTATCTCTCCAACATGTTTTGTTTATTGTGATGACAAGGTTTAGATCCCTGGAGCGTGTAGCTCTGAGGGATTGGGATTTCTTTAAGTGTAGCATGTCCAACAGCTCTGGGTTTGACATGGCCTTGTATGTTAAGCAGAGATCGCCTCTGAGTTGACGATATGCGACAGAGTATAGCTGGAGTTTTAAATAAATGTCAGCATAGGGCATCTGCTTTAGGCCTGTGATTCTTTTAGTGAGGTATTTCTGAGGCCTTTCCAGTTGTTGCAGATGTCTTGAGAGGTACATACCAAATGGGGCATTGTATTCTATAATGGGTCTAATGAGGGATGAGTACAGTGGGACAATGACCTCCTTTTTCTGGATGAAAAGCCCTTCGTGATGAGGTGTGCCACATAGAAGGATTTCCTGACTGTTGTGGCGATGTGGTTATCGAAGGTGAGACCACTGTCCACCTGTGTCCCTAAGTCTCTTATCACACTTTCTGTGTTTAGTGTACTGCCACCTATATGGTAATTCATGGATACATGTTTTTCCCAAAGGGGATAACAATACATTTCTTGGCATTGAGCTTGAGCCCATGGCTCTGGCACCAAGCATCTGTTTCTGTAAGGCCCTTTTGTAGAGTATCCACATCATTTGGGATTCAATAATGGCTCCCAGTTTGCAGTCATCTGCAAACTTTGTTAGCCAGAGTCCCTTAGTGTTGACCTGTACTTCAGAGAAGTAGATGCCAAACAAGAGCGGCCCCAGGACTGAACCCTGAGGTACTCCACTTGTCACTTGTCTGGAGCTGGATTTGGAGTCGGCTACTTTTACAGTGTGGGTTCTATCAGTAAGCCATTTAGCAACCCATTGGGTGACATAGGGATTAATGCCCAACTTAGTACGTTTATCTATGATTCCAGAGTGGGGATGGTGTCAAATGCCTTGGCAAGGTCTAGATAGGCTGTGTGGACCACCTTACCCTTGTCCATGGCTCTGGAGACTGATTCAAAGAAGTCAATCAGGTTCAGGAGACAAGATCGCCCTTCACAAACCCAAACTGGGTGGGGTCCAGTGTTTGAAGGTTGCCAATGTCTTTGTTTATAAGTTCCATGATAATACGCTCCATGGCCTTGCAGATAAGGCTTGTCAGACTGATGGGACGGTAGTTTCCGGGATCCAAGGTGGATCCCCCCTTGTGGATTGGGATAACTATAGCTCTGCGCCACTCAGTGGGCACGAAACCTGAGGTGAGGCTATGATTAAACATGACACTTAGGTGAGGTGCCAGTTCATATTGTAGTTCATGTAGTACACAGCCCGGAATGTCATCTGGTCCCATGGATGCTGTATTCTTGGCTTTAGAGAGTGCGTTTTGTACCTGTGTGGCCGTTATTACTGGAATTTTGCAATCTTCAGGTATTGAGATGGGCCATTTAGGGGGTGAGAGTGGGGTGAAGTTGGCACTGAATCGATCTGCCGGGATATTGGCAATATCCTTCGGATCAGTATATTTAATGCCATTCTGTTTTAGCTCAGAGCAGATCTGAGCATTGCCATTTAGATTCTTGACATAATTATAGAATGCTTTGTGTTTGTCTTTGGAATCTTTGGCAATTTTATTTTCGTAACTAGCTTTGGAGGATTTTATGAGGCATCTCAGTTTCTTACTGAGGCTAGTAAGGGAGTTTTTTGCATCCTGGGATTTACCTCTTTTCTGCAAAAGTTTCTTCCTTTTGTTGTAAAGTTTGTTTATGGCAGGGGACCACCAGATTGGCTTCCTTTTTTTGGATGAGAGCATTTTAGTTCTGTTTGGGATGGCACGATTCATGCATGAGTGGATGTGCTCGTACAGTGCAATAGTGTAGGATTCAGCAGTTGAACTTTCAGTTCCCGTCTGCATGGGTGTCATGAAGTTTGTCACTTCTGACTTGAGTAGCATGAAGTTGGCTTTAGAGAAGTCTTTTCTGGTGGTTTCTTTACTGGGGGGTGGGGGTGGGATGTGGATGTTAAGGGGGATTAGCTTATGGTCAGACCTGACTAACGAGGGGGTGACCATAGGTATGGAGCATTGATTTCCCATGTTGGTAATGACCAGGTCTAGGATATTGGAGCCCCTGGTGGGACTATGGATTAGTTGATCCAGGGCGTTGGAATTTATGAATTCCAAGAACCGTTGCACAAAGGTGTTGGGACATGAGTAGTTTTCCCAGTTAATGGCAGGGTAGTTAAAATCACCCAGTATTAGGGTGTTTGGTTCTATCTTAATATTTTCCAGTATGTTTAGAAAGGTGTAGTGAGAATCTTGTGGTATGGTGGGGGATCTGTAGCAAGCTACAATTTGGATTGCAGTCTCACCTAGTGTTAGTTGCACTTGGAGAATTTCAGACACATTGTGTTGGCCAACTAGCCTGGTGGTGTGAATATCCTTGTTGAATATTGACACTCCTCCAAAAAAGCAGTACTATGTGGAAAAGAGGCAGTAATGGCCAGTGTTTGTATGACTGAGATTCTTGGGTTTTAACCAGGAGATAACAGCACCCAGTAATGTACATCAGAGGTACTCAGTCCTGCATGTCAATCCTAAGTTGTGGGTGGAGTTTTTGCAGGACTGATGTCAGCAAGTGAATATGTCATAGAAGGTGTTGTTTGTCACAAGTGCTGAACATTCTAAAGAGTTTAACAAGTTAGAAATGATTTAGAAACAAGACAGCAGGATGAAAATACACAGCAGATTGGGTAGGTACATGATTGATTTTACATATTTTGTAAGCACATGCCTGTCAGCTGTCCAGATTTTCTCAGAATGTCCAGATGTTTGCCTATTGCTTTTGGTGTGTTCCTCATCAAATTTGTGGTTTTCTGTCACATCAGTGAGGACTGAAGTCACCAAATAATGGCAAACATTTTTGATGCAGACTTCCTATCATTCATTAAATGCATGCTGACACACATCCTGTTTTTCTAGTAACTTTCTAAGTTTATAAGAACAATATTTAAAATCTAATAAATAATAGAGGCTGCTGCTATGCTGGTAAACGCTCGTGCAAGCAGTATAAATCAAAGTTGTAGTAAATCAAAATAGCAGGACTGAGCGAAAACAAAAAGTTCAAAGTACTTTATTATCAATAATTAATAAGATAAGCGCTTTCGCTGTGTAGCTTCATCAGTGAAGCTACACAACGAAAGCGCTTATCTTATTAATTATTGATAATAAAGTACTTTGAACTTTAAGTGTTACACTTGTTTTCACTCAGTCCTGCTATTTTGATTTACTACAATATTTAAAATCTGTCCTTATTTTTGGGTCTTTGTCACTCCAGTATTTTTGGCTTTGTCCAGATTTCTTTTGTTTAGAGTTTGAGAGGTATAATAAGCGTCATTTATTTACTGGCATTGATAAATGTCTATTCTCATTGATCTGTGCTGCCGTTGTTGTATATGAAATGCCACTGTATGTATATTCAGCATGGACTGTTGTGAAAGTAGTCCTGAATAAATTAGTTGTAGACGTGGTGTATAAGGAAAGAGTTTTCAGTTTAATTTTTCACATGGATTGCTGAACATTTAAGTTGGAATTACGTGTCGTTCTGTATATTATTTTGGGATAATGGGGAGAGAAGGCAGGAAGGAATGGAGCAGGTTATATGAAGATGAGGCAAGAATGATTAGAAAGGTTAAACAGAACTAAAATAAAGTAGCAGAAAATAAATTAAATGTTTATGTTTACAAAAGAGGTAAATGCCCAAGGTCTGACTGTTCTGTTAGAAACAGGAAAAAAAAAACTTTACTGAGGATTTTAAATGTATAGTTTATGCCATCCTTGTATTAATAAGACCAGTCATTAAGATAAAGGTTTTTCTTCTGTGAAACTGTTTTATTTTAGTTATACATGTCATACATACATACACATGTTGTAAGGTAGTGTTTCCAGGCTTTGGCTGTGGAAATATGAGGACCTTAATGCTGATAATTAATGCATTTCATCAACAATTTACTTTACATTCTTGTTTATATATATGAGTTTTGCAGATGGGCCATTATGTAGTTTGAATGAAACTGTTCTGTGCCATGTATATATGACAGTGAATTTTATTTAGAAAGTTGAAAAGAAATGCTTTAAATTCACTGGCATGCTGAAGCTATTTTCAAAAGTTGGATATGAGGATTTAAGTTTCCTGAGTGCCATTCCCTAAATATATCTATGAAATTATGAGAGACATTTTTATGTAACCTGAAAATAAAAGCTAGAGTTTTGGACTGGAAAGTCATAGGTACATAGGTGATTACTACACTATGGCACAAGAGCCTTTACAAGCCTAGCCAATAATACACAGGATATGACAATATTATTTCTTAATTCCATGGATATGGGATGGGGTAGTATCAGAGTAGTGGGCCTTTGGATCCCTGAGTCATTTTACAGTCTGTCTCTGTCCATAACAGACACGGGCAGTACTCTAGGAGTGAATTTACTGTTCCCCATCCATTTATCCAAATTCTTTTTGAAAAGAGTGAGGGACAGGCTTTGACAGGAAGTTTAATCCACAGGTGAGGTAGCCTTTGGAATATGAATCTTTTTCTCCAGCAAATTCTGTTACAAATAAGTTCAGGTCCATGGAATGCTTAACCCTTGTGTCATTTTTCTTGTGAATATGTAATATTTTCATCAGGGCTGGATCGTCCAGCATAACTCCCCTCTCAATAAACGATATAAGATGGAGTAAAGGGATAGAACCTTTAGTCGGTCTGCGTAAACTTGTGTATTACACTTTGTATTTTTTTTTTTTAGTGAGAAACCTCTGAAACTGCTTCAGTTTGTGTAAAAGTACCTTATTAGGTACATGCAGGAGAGAGCATTGTACTCGAGTATGGGCCTGATGAGGGCTGAGTACAATGGCACTATGACTTCCTTTAATCTTGATGCCATGCCTTTACTTATAAGTTGAGCCAGACAGAAGGATTTTCTTCACTACTGTAGCTACCTGGTGGTCAAATTTTAGGTTACTATCTATCTTCCTAGGTCCCTCACCACTGGGTCTACTTTTATGGGTGTGCTATTGATATTATAATTTGCTGAAGGGTGTGATTATGCATTTTTTAGTATTTAGTCTCAGACTTGGCACCAGTTGTTCATCATTTTTAGCCCTGTTTGTAGGATGTCAGCATTGTTTGGGAATTCAGTGATTGCTCCCAGCTTACAGTCATCAGCAAATTGGTGAGCCAGAGGCCCCCAACATTGGCCTTCACATCAGAGAAGTATATACCAAACAGGAGGGGTCCCTGCACTGAACCCTGTGGGACACTGCTAGTAACAGGTTTCTTATCGGAAGTGGAGTCACCTATCCAGAAGGCATGTGTCCTGTTAGAGAGCCAGTTGGCTATCCATCTGATGATGCATGGGGTTATGCCTAACTATGCCTAACTCAGTAAATTTATCTATGATCCCCGGATGGGTCATTGTGTTGAAAGCTTTAGAGAGGTCTAAATAAATTTTAACCTCATCCATTTTCTCAAAGAAGTCCACCAGATTGAGCAGGGAAGACCTCCCTTTGACAAAGACAGTTGCAATGAGATGTTTTCTTCACAAACTACATACACTGTCTCATACTGGTGTTCACAGCTTTTATTGCATCGCAGGAAAGAAAAGGCAACTGAGTCAGAAGACCATTTACCCCTTGCCAATACACAGGCAGGATCATGCTGTATCCTCTGTCTCAAGAAAGGTACATTAGATCAGTCCAAATGTAAACTTATGAATGCTCATCCAATAATCTAGGTTTAATTTGAAAGATTCAAATGTGTCATTTTGTTTACCTTGCAAAGGGAGTCTCTTCCAGAGGTGACGTAGCTGTTGGGTGATAAACTTGTCTTTCTTTTACATTTTATGTACTTGGGGAGATGTATGTTCCTAGTTTCATTACTAGTGGAATTATCTGACTTGCAAATATGCGAGAGATCAGGGAGGATGGGGCCACTAAGGATGTGGAATGCAGGGTATGAAGCACCCCACAAGAGCCCACAGGAAACCATGTTAAGGGATGATAACTCATGCTTTTCCTGGTAGCACAGGGAATTCAGGCCAGCAACTTCTCTGTTTGGTTAATGCTGGGGGCTTTCTAGATGCTTACTATGTTTAGAAATGCATTCTAAAATGCACACTGTACTCAATAATTGGTCTAACTGGGACTGAATACAGAGAGAGAATGATTTTTGACCAGAATATTCTTTTGTATGATATTAGTTGTGCTAAATACAGTGATTTTTTTACTAATGTTATTGCAGGGTGGTCAAATGAGTGGGAATTACCCATCCAGATTCCAAGCTCTCTGACTGCATTGTCATATGGAAGTTAATAAAAGTGAGAATTGTTTACCAGATGTGATGGTACTACATTTTTTGTGTTTAGTTTTAATCCTTTTTATGTGCATCACTTGCTTCATAGGGTTAGTTCTTGCTGTAATTAAATAGTATCAGAGGGAGATTTGAACATAACCATTTTGCAGACATCTTCAAACTTAGTTAACCAGTGGTCCTGGTTACCAGTCTAGAGAACAGATAAGTAGATGTTGAAAAAGAGGTGTCGAAGTACTAAACCCTGGGACACACATCAAGGTAACTTCATAGTTTTTGAGAAGGCACCTGCCACCTTAACTATAGATGTTATGTAGTCCTATCTCGCCGTAATTCTTGCTGGATGGGTTCGGAGCCTATTCTGCTTCTTCTGTCTCGGTGCCGTCTGTTTCCTCTGTGCCGAGGCAACCTTCGGTATCGAGACATTCACAAGTTCTGGACCCTATCTCACCTACTTTGAGATCTCCTATATTACAGAGGAGGAGATCTCCTTCTATCTCCACCCGTTCCTCCAGGACACTTTGGGATGAGGATATCGAGCGGGTGGTGAAGAGGCTGCTCCGTGACCCAGCTCTGGCTAAAATGTTAGTCTTCCTGACCCAAAGGCTTCAGAGCCGTCCCATTTTCAGACTACTGCTCCTCCTCTGACTGCTTCACTCTTGGAGTAGACCACTTCGGGTCCTTCTGTGCTGGATCCTTCGGTTCAGAGAATTCTTCTGCTTCCTCGGAACCGATAACTCTATCCTCGTTGGCTCATTCTGGAGCCGAGGGGTCTGGGAGCTGACGCTCTTGAGCTGACTTTGAGAGGGATAGTCACCCCGTTTTTTCTTTGGAAACGACCCTCCCTCTCGGTGCTTCGGGTCGACTGAGCTCGGTTCCCACGTCTGCTTCGCAACGTGTCCCTCTTGCTCGGAGCCAACCTTCCGTTTCCTCGGAGCAGAGGTCTTCTTCGGAGCGGGGTGGAAAGGCTTTCGAAGCAATAGAGAAAGCTTTGTCCAGTGCAAAAGCTCTGCCTTTGGACCCGATGTCCCATCAGCAGCTGGTAGCAACCTCTTCTCCCCCCCCCTCAGTGTAGGGGACAAGAGACTCAAGGAGCCCCCATTGGAGGCGTCCCCTCTTCTGAGACCTTCCCAGATTATCCCACTGGGGAGCTCCCTCGGAAGAGACTTTGTAAGAGGAAGCATATTGACTCACCTGAGTCTGTCACTGATTTGGATGAGTCAGAAGGGTCCCCAAGATTCCCCTCTGAGGATGTCTGTTTTGCAGACATCCTTGAAATCCTTAGACAGAGGGGTGATTGGAAGACCTCTAATCCTACTGAAGATGAATCAGTGTACCTTGAGGCCTTTGGTTCCCGACCTTCAACCTCCTGGGTGACACTGCCATATGACGAACTCTTGGGGGTCATATCCCGGAAAGCTTGGACCTCCCCGGACACAGTGAGCCCGTTCCGAGGAGGCCAAACAAATCTATGACTGCTCTAGAAGACAAATCCTTTCTTTCTAAGGGAGTTCCTGTGGATGCTATGGTGGTAGCAGCGGCCACAAAAAAAGTTGTCTGAGACATCTTCAAATGTCCATCCTCCTAATAAAGAGTCCAGGATGATGGATAAGTATGGAAAGCATACCTTCTCTTCAGTGGCATTTACCTTACGTTCACTGAATTACCTGTCCCATATTACTAGACGTCAAAGGAATCTCCTGAAGGAGTTGGGAGATACCATTCAGGGCTCAGTAGCTTCAGGATCCACGGACAAAGTATCTATGCAGCTCTCCACCCTTACGTCTGTAGCTAACTCCTTCATGAGGCTGATTTCCTATGCAGCTGATGGAGCAAGCAGGGCAGCCACAGCAGGAATTTCTCTTAGGAGACATTCCTGGATACGTCTATGCAACTTCACGGAATTCTTTGTCTTCCTTTACCAACATTCCCTTTGATGGTTCAACTCTTTTTGGACTGCAGATAAGAGATTTTGACCAGGTGCGAGCAGGAAGGGAAAACCTTATCTGCTGTCAGAGTCCATTTCTCCCTTCCTTCTAGACCCTACCCAAGGGTCAAACAGGAAGGAAAATGTGGTTCTGTAAATCCCAAAAAGGTTTCCATCAGGCACAAGGTCAACCCTCCCCTAGAGGCAGAGGGGGAAGAGTATAATGGAAGATGCTGTCCTCGCAGCAGAGGAGGTCTGCAACATCAGGGAGATAGATACTTTCTCTGATCGTCCCTTCAATTGCCCCTGAGGGGTTGCCTGACTGTCCGTCTCTGGAGGCAGTCGGGGGTCATTTGTCACTGTACCCAAGCGCCTGGCTAGAAATTTCCCAAGATTGTTGGGTACAAACCATAATTTCCAGAGGTTACCTTATTCCCTTTGTTTCCAATCCACTGGTAAACCGGTCTCTACCAGATGTGCCACTCATTCAATTAGATCATGCAACATCAGAGGTCATCTTGGCGCTTCAAAAAAGAGTCATCCAAGAAGTCCCCACAGAGCAAATAGGATCCAAACTTACGATTCTTTTTAGTTCCAAAAAAGACAGGGGACTAGCAATCAATTCTAGATCTCAGCAAACTCAACAAGTCTGTAAAGAAATCGAAGTTCCGTATGATCACTCTGCAGTCAATATTTCCCTTTATCGGGAAAGACAATTGGATGTGCTCCATAGATCTTCAGCATGTGTACTACCATATCAAAATGGACAGGCGCTCCAGAAGACATCTACGCTTTCGGCTGGGAGACATTCATTTTCAATTTTGAACACTGCCCTTGATGACTTGTTCCTCACTGCTACCACCAAGCACCAAACTAATCAGAACCAGGGATGAGAGACTATCCTTGTGCGCCAGATTAGGCATCACAATAAATCTAAAAAAAATCAGCCTTATTTCCATCGCAGCGTATTGTCTTCTTAGGCTCAGACATAGACTCAACCACCATGACAGCAAAACTGACACCAGAAAGGATAGAATCGTTGCACAACCAAGTCAGATTCTCGCTGCATAAAGACAAAGTACAGACCAGGATAATCCTTCAGCTTCTAGGGACTATGGCTTCCACCATTCTCTTAGTTCCCCTAGCCCATCTGCATATGAGAGTACTTCAGTGGTCAATGCAGGATCTCCCCTTGTCTCACCAAATACTCATCACAAACTACTGCAAGAAGGATCTAACATGGTGGTTACGTACGGATCAACTTCATCTAGGTCGCCCACTTGCTTCCCCTCAACAAAATGCAGTCTTGACCACTGACACTTCCCAGATCGGGTGGGGGGCATTATCTGGGAATGACAGTCCAAGGTATCTGGCAGGATCACGAGAACCACTTGCACATAAGTGTTCTGGAGATGAGAGTGGTGCTATATGCGTTGCAAGCACGTCACAGTTCTCTTCCCACCGGGGCAATTGCGATTCAGTCAGACAACTTGTCTGTAGTGTGGTACATAAACAAGCAAGGGGGGGACCGAATCTTACCCACTTTGTCGAGAGGCTGTAAGAGTATGGAAATGGGAGATGGACACTCAATGCTTTCTGGTAGCAACGCACATTCCGGGGAAGTCCAATGTGATAGCAGACAAACTAAGTCGAGCAATTCTGATGCCTCACGAGTGGTCCCTGAATACAGAAGTTGCAGAAGAGATTTTCCGCAAATGGGGGCAGCCTTGCTGCGACCTATTCGCCACATACATGAACACCAAATGCAGCAACTACTTTACCCTAATTCCCCATCCGGGGATGTCACCCAGGGATGCTCTGGTCCACAGTTGGCCTCCAGGACTCCTTTATGCTTTTCCACCTTTTCCTCTCATACCAAAAGTGATTTAGAAAGCAAAACTGTTGGAGTACCCTGATCCTCATTGCTCCTTACTGGCATTGCCAAGTCTGGTTCCCCTTCCTGTGGGCCTATCTCTCGGAAGAACCATGGATTCTGGAACCATCTCTAGACCTCCTGATTCATCAATCAGGTCAGTTCCATCCTACCATCCAAACCCTGAAATTGACAGCATGGCTGCTCCAGTTCCACAAATATCCAGCTGTATTCCCCTTTCCCCTACAGTCAAACACATCCTGATTTCTTCACACAAACCTTCCACCAGGAAATTATATTCCAGTAAATGGAAACGATCCTCCATTTGGGCAGCAAACCAAGGCATAGATCCCTACTCAGCTCCCATAGAATCTATCCTGTCCTTCCTGGCATCCATTTTTTCAAGAAGGAGCTGCAGCTGATGCCATTAGAGTTCAGTTAGCTGCCATCTCTAATTATCATTTTGGCTACATGGGAAATCAGTCATGTCCCACTCTTTATGAAATGCCTTTTTGAAAGGAATCCTCCTTCTCAGACCTCTAATCAGGCAACCACTGGAGACCTGAGACCTCAACCTAGTTCTCACATCTTTAATTTCTCCACCTTTTGATCCGTCTTCATCTGATTTGAAATTGTTGTCTCGGAAGACATTGTCTTAGTGGCTATAACATCTGGTAGGAGAGTCTCAGAATTACAAGCCCTCACCATTCGACCTCCTTATATTTTTTTCCACAAGAATAGTCTCACTCAGAACTAATCCTTCCTTTCTTCCAAAGGTATGTTCAGAGCATAATCTCAACACAGCTATTGAATTACCAGTTTTTTTTCTTTCCAAATCATAGCAACAAATCAGAATATAAACTACACCAATTAGATGTCCACAGAATTCTCAAGTTTTACCTGCACAGGACTAAAGATTTTCGAAAATCGGACCAATTGTTTGTTACTTCTAAGACAAAAACAAAGGGTTGCCTGTCTCTAAGGTCACTTTGTCTAAATGGCTTTCAGACTGCATGTCATTTGCTTACAAAACTGCTGGCAAACAATTACCTGCTAAAGTTAACGGCCATTCAACCAGAGCAGTATCTACTTCATATGCCTTTAGATCAAAACTCCCAGTTGATACCATTTGTGCAGCAGCTACTTGGGCAAGACCTCATACCTTTGTCACTCATTACAAATTGGATTTGGCCTCCCAGGACAGGTCATCCTTTGGGTCCACTGTGCTGAAGAGTCTCTTTGCTTGAGCCACCCAGGATAAAGGTGCTAGGGACGCTGTCTCATCCAGCAATAATTACTGTGAGATAGGACTACATAACATAAAGAAGTTATGTACTTGCCATAATGTTCATAGGTAGGTACTAGGCTATCGGCCCAAGGGCCTACATAAGCTTAGCCAGCAAGGTTTCATAGCTTACGCCACCCAAGAAAGTTATTTTCCTGTGCCGCTGTCCAGCAGAGACACAGAAGTGATCCCCGGGGTGTATTTCCTATTTCCCATCCACTCATCAAGATTTTTCTTGAAGAGTGCTAATGAAGAACTTTGCTTGACATAGATGGGTAGCTTGTTCCAGAGTACAGGAAGTCTCTGGGATAGGAATCTATCCCTCCAGCGTGTCCTGTTTATTGTGGTGACAAGGTTTAGGTCCCTAGAGCGTGTAGCTCGGAGGGTTTGGGATTTCTTTAGGTGTCGCATGTCCAACAGCTCTGGGTTTGACATAGCTTTATATGTTAGGCAGAGATCACCTCGGAGTAGGCGATATGCTACGGAGTAAAACTGGAGTTTTTTGAGGCGGTCAGTGTAGGGAATTTGTTTGAGGTCAGTAATCCTCTTTGTGAGGTACTTCTGTGGCCTTTCCAGCTGCTGCAGATGTCTTGTGATGTACATTCCAAAAGGGGCATTGTACTCTATAATGGGTCTAATGAGTGACGAGTAGAGGGGAACAAATACCTGTTTTTCCTGGATGAGAACCCTTTTATGATGAGGTGTGCCATGTAAAAGGGCTTCCTGACTACTATGGCGATGTGACTATCAAAGGAGAGACTACTGTCCACCTGGGTCCCAAGGTCTCTTATCACACATTTGGTGTTAAGTAGATTGCTGCCTATGTGGTAGTTCATGGGTACAGAGTTTTTACCAAAGGGGATGACACTGCACTTTTTGGCATTGAGCTTGAGGCCATGGCTCTGACACCAGGCATCTGTCTCAGTGAGGCCCTTCTGTAGGATGTCCACATCATTTGGGGACTTGACTATGACTCCTAGTTTGCAGTCATCTGCGAACTTCGGTAGCCAGAGGCCTTCTGTGTTAGCTTGTACTTCAAAGAAGCAGATACCAAACAGGAGTGGTCCCAGGACGGAACCCTGTGGTACTCCACTTGTCACTGCTTTGAGGTCAGATTTGTAGTCTGCAACTTTTACAGTGTGGGTTCTGTCAGTGAGCCAGTTGGAAACCCATTTTGTGACATAGGGATTTATACCTAGTTTAGTGAGTTTAGCTGTAATTCCAGAATGTGGGGATGGTGTCGAAAGCCTTGGCGAGGTCAAGATAGGCTGTGTGAACCACCTTACCCTCATCCACGGCTTTGGTGACTGCCTCAAAGAAGTCGATCAGGTTCAGGAGGCATGATCTGCCTTTCACAAACCCGAACTGGGTGGGATCCAGAGTTTGGAGGTTACCAATGTCTTTCTTTATGAGTTCCATGATGATACGTTCCATGGCCTTGCAGACCAGGCTCGTCAGGCTAATAGGTCAATAGTTCCCGGGATCAGTGGTGGCTCCCCCTTTGTGGAGTGGGATAACTGTTGCTGTGCGCCATTCAGTGGGCACAAAGCCTGATGCGAGGCTATTATTGAACATTATGCTTAAGTGGGGAGCCAGTTCATTCTGAAGTTTGTGTAAAACGCAGCTTGGGATGTTGTCCGGTCCCATGGATGCTGTGTTTTCGGCTTTAGAGAGTGCAGCTTTTACCTGCATAGTTGTGATTACAGGGACTCTGCATTCTTCTTGTATAGATATGGGCCCTTTAGTGGGTGAGAGGGGGGTAAAGTTAGCCAGGATGTTGGCAATATCAGTTGGTTCTGTAATTTTCATGCCTTTGTGCTGTAACTCAGAGCAGATCTGGGTGTTGCCTTCTAGATTCTTGACATAGCTATAGAATGCTTTGTGGTTGTCCTTGGATTTAGTGGCGATTTTGTTTTCGTAGCTAGCTTTGGAGGATCTTATAATGGATCTCAGCTTCTTACTGAGGCTGACCAGGGAGCTCCTCCACTCATGGGACTTTACTCTCTTTTGCAACAGTTTCTTCCTTCTGTTGTACAGTTTGTTTATGGCAGGGGACTACCAGATTGGCTTCCTTTTTTTTGGAGGATAGCATCTTGGTTCTGTTTGGGATAGCATGATCTATGCACTTGTGTAAGTGCTTATAGAGTGCATTTGTGTAGGATTCAGCAGTTCTGACTGTATTGTCCATTTGCATGGGTGTCATGAAGTTCACCACTTCTGTCTTAAGAAGCATGAAGTTGGTTTGGAGAAATATTTTACTGTGGTTTCCTTAATGGGGGGGTGGGGGCAGGATGTGGATATCGAGGGTGATAAGCTTATGGTCGGATTGGACCAGCGAGGAGTTGACTTAAGGTGTGGAACACCGGTCACTCATGTTGGTAATGACTAGGTCTAGGATATTGTTTCCCCTGGTGGGGGTATGGATAAGTTGATCTGGGGCATTGGAGTTTATGAATTCCAGAAAGCGTTGAGCTAAGGAGTTGGTACACGAGTAGTTTTCCCAGTTAATGGTGAGGTAGTTGAAGTCTCCCATTATTAGGGTGTTTGGTTGAACCCTAATATTTTCCAGTACATCAAGAAAAGAGGAGTGGGAATCCTGGGGTATGGTGGGGGATCTGTAGCAAGCTACAATTTGGATTGCAGTTTTGCCCAGAGTTAGTTGCACTTGGATAACCTCGGATGCATTATGCTGAGCAACTAGCCTAGAAGTGTGGATATCCTTAATGAATATGGACACACCTCCGCCTTTGGTGTTTCTGTCCAGGTTACATGGCCGAAAAGTGTGGTATGAGTTATAGCCTGGTAGTGCAGGGGTGCTCTCTGGAGCCTTGAACCAGGTCTCAGTCACTGCACAGATATCGATGTTCTCCATTTTAAGGAGTGCCTCGAATGAGTGCATTTTGAGATTTAGACTTCTAGCATTGAGTAGCATTACCCTCAGTTTTTGCTTGCCTGTTCCTGTTATGGTGGTGAATTTGTTATTTGATCCCTGCCTAAAAAAGGCACTATAGGGGCAGCAAGAGCCTTAGCCAGTATCCGGAATCCCAGGGGCGACAGGTGCAGGCCATCTGTGGTAAAGCATCGTGGTCTGTCGACCATGTCATCCCAAGCAGACAGATACTGGATCCCCTTATAATGACACCAGAAGCTTAGTCAATTGTTGAAGTCAATCAATTTGTCCTTGTACTGCAGTATCATTCTGGGCGATGGCAGAATGCTACTCAGTGCTAGGGTCATACCTGCCTGGGCTACAAGATCAGAGAGCTTTTCCATGTCTCTCTTCATGTAGTCCAGGCAGGTATGTCTCAGGTCATTCATACCAACATGGACAATGACAGAGTCATATTTGTACTTGTTGTGGAGTGACCTGAGTGCGTGGGTTATGTGGCAGAGCCTGGCACCTGACAGGCAGCTGACAGTAATCTTCTCCTTGTTTAGCCTGGTGAGTGGGACATCAGTGTGCCTGACTATAGAGTCACCTATGACTAGTGTGTTGGGTACATTGTTTTGCCTTATTGGCTGTGGTTGAGTGGCACACTGAGTCTGTGGGCTATGTGTCATTTGGGTTGTGTTGGCGGGTGGAGGTTGCTATTAATACTTGAACACGAACTTGAATACATGAACATTGTTATTACATTTTCCAGAAAAAAGACACAAATGCTTTATATAGACATCAGAGACAGTGTATTAATTGTAGATTTATGTTTTTGGTTCTGGAACAAGTAAGACAGGACATTAGGGGTGGGTTCTGGGAAGCCCGCCTAGAATATAAAGAACTGTACTGGCAGGTCAGATTAAATTCATTGAAAGACTGGTCTTAATGACCATCTGATTATTAATAGTGTCCTCAAACTGAGGGCAGCCAAGCTTTAGAAAGGAAAGAATGATGTATATATTTTTAAATTGTATTTATTTTGTTAAACGTTTTTTTTATATATGTGAACCATTCAAAGTAATGCATATACTCTTTTTGCTTAACTGTTTCTAGAGGAAGCTTCATGAGAATTGTGATTAATTTGATCTATTGAATTATGCATGAGATTCAAATATTGGTTGACAACTGCTTGAATATGTATAAATTTGACTAACAGTTTTTATTCTATGTTCTGATGAAGCTTGGGATTGACCTAAGTGAAAGTGCTTAACTTGGATTGTGTTAGTGTACTGGTTGCATTTTAACAGTGTATTTTAAATTGTGGAATATTAAAGAAGGTTTGGAGCCTGTATATGGTGTTTTGCTTTTGCAGCTTTGAGAGGACCCCCTGTGTTAGCCAGTCCAGATTACAGCAAAGAATTTGTTGTGCAGTTGGATGCTTCAAACCATGGGGTGGGGGCTGTACTTAGCCAGGTTTCTTCAGAAGGAGAAGAGCGTACAGTGGTTTATCTCAGTCATAGGCTCCAACCCAGGGAGGAATGCTATGTAGCTGTAGAAAAGGAATGCCTAGCCATAGTGTAGGCACTACAGAAATGTCAGCCTTATCTGTATAGAAGGAAATTCACTGTAGTTACAGACCACAATCCCTTAACATGGCTACATCGAGCCAGCCAGCAAAATGCAAAGTTACTAAGGTGGAGCCTAGGGTTTCAAGCATATGATGTGACTGTATAGCACCACAGTGGGGTTAGCAATGCCAATGCAGATGGGCTGTCAAGACAGGGAATGGGGTAAGGTATTCCCAGATAGGCTTAACCCTCTCAAGCAACCTTTCTCAAGGGTCACTTGAAAAACTAGCTTGAGTTTTCGAGGGGGGGGATTGTGACACTGCCATCCCAGCTATCTGGAATTTTGTAAATAATTATATGTCATTTATGAATATTAATATAATTCATATCCTTGTCTTACAAATGTAAGAGAAATATATGTTATATTAAACTACTGGTGTGTGGAAGTGTGTGTTGAACTGTATGTTATATACTGAGCTTCAAGAATGTAACCACAGTATACCCTACTGGAAAAGAACAGAAGTGTATATAAACTGTATACCTGTGCAAATGTATGTTTTAATAGTAGACGCTGGAACATACACAGTTAACTTGCAAACTCTCAAGAAAAATAAGTTGGAATTGTTTACGATTGTGTTATCTCTCAGCTTCAGCAAGGAGACAGGATGTCTAGAGCTAGACGTTTCTTTCTGTTGTCTTGAAACAGAAATAATTGCTAAGTTTAAAATGTAAAGTGTTTTTATTGCTTTGTGACTTCCTGGCAGATGTACAGTTCTGGGCGTTATGTATTTCTCATGCAGAGGTGTTAAATTATGTTAAGTATCTCGTTGGCCTGGGAACTGAAGGCAGGTGACAGAGTGACGTCATCCAACTGACCCACTTGTAATGTTTGATAGTAATGATGTAAGAACTCTCTCAGAGATGGACTGCATTTTGTATTTGTCTTTGGGTCTGACAACATCCACTCATCTGCATTTGCATTACTAATAGTAAGTAACTAGGATACAGTAATTTCTTTTAGATATAGATGGAAATATAGTAAAGATTAGTTTAGATGTTTTCTCTATTTATTTGCGACTGTCTTGCAATTGTTTTTTAAAATATTTCCTGTGAATGTTCATCGTGTTACACTGCTGCAGTCATTACACTTGGGTTATCCTGCTGTCAGGCGGTCCCGCAGTCGGTCAGAGTTCCAAATTCTTGGTCTGGCGTCGGTTGCTGTCACTTTTTCCCTGACATCAGTGCGCCAGGGGTATATAAGACGCATCTGACGCCATTTTCTTCAGTCTTTCTTGCCGCGCAGTGCCCGAAGCAGAAGTGGTTCGCAAGTGCCGGTCGGCCGACTCCTGAGATTTTCGAAGTCGAATTTCAGATCCAAAGTCTTCAATAAAGCTACGTACACCGTTGGGGAAACTTTTTTCTTGCCTCAGACCGATGTCAGAAAAAGTTAATAATTGTATTTCTTGTAGGAAGCAAATACCTCATAAGGACTTCTACTCTTACTGTATTCCATGCCTAGGCCCTGATCACGACGTCACTAGTTGTCGGTTTTGTGCTAGATTTAACAAACACACTATAAAAAGACGTTTTGATTTTGCTTTGCACTACTTTGGCCAAAGGTTCAATTATACTATGCCATCGGATCAACCGATGACCGTAATACTGAAAAAACGCAAGGACAAGGATAAAGACAGGCATCTGAGGTCCAAAACCGACGACAAAACCTCTTCTAGGCCAGTCGCCGGTTCTCAGTGAGGTGCTTTCGCAGCTCTTGACACCCGCTAACTCAGAGCCACAGGCTGCCTCCGACTCCCACGTGGAGACAACTAGGCCTCTGGAAACTCAAGGTATTGGGCCTACGGAAACTAATCCCTCAGATGGGTCTGGAGCCGCTGAGCAGGCATTTGCTTCTGAGGGTGTTTTTAGATCTTCACAACTTACCATTAAAACAACAGCCAAGACAAAAGTACCATTAAAGACAAAGAAACAAGTACAGCATTCTCCTGGACAGTCCTCCATGCCTAAGAAACAGATGCTTAAAATGGCCGAAGACCTCATTACTCTAATCAGGGGTTGCCATCCCCCTCCTGAGAAAAGGCCTAGGCAGAATACAGACTATGATTCCTCTGGTCAGGTTTCCATTTCCTCTGATTCCTCTTCAGACTAGGGATACTCTCTACCCCCCCCCCCATGAGGACTCTGATGCTGAAGAATCTATCCCTTCAGCCTCTCCTCCTGAGGATTATTCTTTTGGGGAAACTTTACATACCATGAGGGAGCATTTCCATTGGGAAAGTCAGGATTACTCAGAATTCAAGAAAAGGCTCAGTTGCCTCAGCATAGGCCCCTGGCTATTCCGCCTGTGCTAGATATTGTGGATGATGTTTTCTCTGAATCCAGTTTATCTCCTGAGTCTTTGCCCCCTGCACCAGCCAAGCCAGATAGATATTATAGAGTCCCCGACTATCACAAGTTTTTTTATAAAAAACCCTTCTGCTGATCCAGAAACTATTTCCCAGGGTCCAAAAGGGGTTAAGGCTTCCATTGCAAAAAATCCAGTACCCTCTGACAGAGATTCCAGAGCTTTGGCTAGATGGGGGAAGAAAGTATACACTTCTGCAACTTTAGCAGTAAGAGCTTTAAATTGCCAGTTTCACATGCTTAAGTACCAACAATATTTAATGGCTCAGTTAAAACAGAAAATGCTTGCAAGCTCAGAAGCTCCTGATTGTAAAGAAATGCAGGATTTATTGCATGCAGTCGAACAGGTGGGAAAACATACTCTGCAATGTGGTTTTGATTCTTTAGAGGCCTCTTGTAGAGCCGCAGTTACAGGTTCTGTGATTTGAAGACATGCTTGGTTAAAAGAACAGAGTTTACCTGATTATGTTAAGGCAAAATTATTGGATGCTCCTTTACAGCATGATGCCTTGTTTGGTGTGAAGGCAGAAGAGGTGTTAAAGAAAATGGAGGATAAAGCTAAATCTATGCAAACAGTCAAGGACTTCTTACAGGTACAGCCACCTCGATTTAGCAGAAATTGGCCAACAAAGAATCGGTCCTTTCCAGTGTCAGACAGGCCACAGAGAGGCATTTACAGATGCCCAAGAGGCAGATCTCAACCCCAAGGCTCAAACAGACAACAGCAGTGGGGCACCTCAACCCCAAAAGGAGGTGAGGACAAGTCTCAGACTTACAGGAAACAGTCACAGTGACTTTCCCCTTCGTATGCCAAACACTTCCCTTTTGGAAGCCCCCTTAGGGGGAAAACTAGCACTTTTTTCTCAAAACTGGCAAACAATCACCCAAGACAAATGGGTTCTGAATATTGTGTCTCAAGGTTACAGGTGCCACAAAATCAATGGGCAGAGGCACAAAAACTAATTTCAGCCCTCATGGACATGAGAGCTATTCAGAAAGTACCACAACAGGAACAAGGACAGGGTTTTTACTCAAGACTCTTCCTGGTCCCCAGAAATGACAAGGCCTGGAGGCCCATACTAGACCTTTCAATTCTAAATACTTACCTGGATATTCCGAAATTCAAAATGATGACATTACAGCAGCTTCTACCCATGCTGCGCAAGAAGGCTTGGCTTGTTACTCTGGACCACAAAGAGGCATACCTGCATGTCCCTATCAGACAAAATTGCAGAAGATATCTCACATTCAAAGCTGGTACAATGCACTACCAATTCTCTGCACTGCCCTTTGGCTTATCTACTGTGCCCAGGGTCTTCACAAAGTGCCTGGCACCAGTAATTGCATTTTGCAGACAAAAAGGAATTCAAATATATCCATACCTGGATGACTGCCTCATTCAAGCAGAGACAAAGGACATTCTAAAGGTTGCTAATTTGTCTAGGGTACACAGTAAACGAAAAGAAGTCAAAACTAGTGCCCTCACAACAGATTATATTCCTGGGTGCCAGCTTAAATACAGCGGCCCAGATGGCTTACCTCACGCCAGACAAACAAGTTCAAGTAACTCAATATTTTCAACTACTTGCAAAACAGTCCCATCTCCCTGCAAGAAAAATTCTGCAGGCCCTGGGATTCATGGCATCCTGCATACTACTAATACCATATGCCAGACTGCATATGAGGAAATTACAATGGTACCTAAAAAGTGTTTGGACTCAACACTCTCACAGTTTAGAAGCAGTAATACCAATGATTCCCTGCCTACAACAGGAGTTTCGATGGTGGGCACAGGCATGACACCTAAACAAGGGTCAGCCTTTTTCCCTACCCACAGCCAGGCAGACTCTAACAACAGATGCTTCGGATTATGCCTGGGGAGCACACATGGCAGGAAAATGCATTCAGGGCAAGTGGACCACAGACCAGATGCATCTTCACATCAATCAAAAAGAGCTGTTGGCTGTTCAGAATGCCCTAACAGCTTTCAAGGACCTTCTGCATCCAGGACAATTATTATTAAAGACAGACAACACCACAGTAATGTGGTACATAAACAAGCAAGGGGGCACTCATTCTTATCCCCTATGCAGGCAAGCCATGACCTTGTGGAACACAGCTCTAACGTATCAAGTTCACCTGCAAGCACAATTCCTGCCAGGGAAGAAAAATACTCTGGCAGATGATCTAAGCAGAAATATCATGGACCCTCACAAATGGAAATTGAATCCACAAATCTTCAGCATGGTAACGCAAAAATGGGGATGCCCAGACATAGATCTTTTTGCCTCCCCACTGAATTGCCAACTGCAAAAATTCTGCACAAGGATTTATCACAAACAAGCATGGAAAGTGGATGCTCTTCTGTTCAGCTGGAGAAACCTAAAGGTTTATGCCTTCCCGCCACTGCCTGTCCTTTCAAAGGTACTCCTAAAAGCCAGACAAGAAAAACCACAGATGATCCTGATTGCTCCAGACCGGCTACGCCAGCACTGGTACCCTATCTTAAGGAACTTAGCTCAAGGCCCACCATGGATTTTAACTCAAATTCCACACCTTCTGACTCGGCAAAACAATCAGATCCTGCATGGTCAGCTCAAAACCCTGAACCTGGCTGCATGGCAGATTCATTAGTCAAACAGGCAACACCTCTCTCTAAAGCTGTTATGGATGTCATTTTGGAGGCCAGGAGGCCTACACCAGGAAAGCTTATTCAGACAAATGGAAGAGATTCTGCGTCTGGAACCAGGCTTAAAGCCGTGACCCTCTTGTTCCAAACATTCCTCAGATTTTACAATACTTAACTGAGATGCTGGACAGAGGCCTATCCTTCTCATCAATTAAGATCCACGCCTCTGCCATTTCAGCACATTACAACACGGATCCTCCTTTATTCTCTCATCCCTTGCTAAAGCAGTACCTCAGATGGGCTAAAAACATAAGACCACCCCGGAGAGCACAAACACCAACTTGGGACCTCAATTTCGTTTTGGAAAAACTAACCCTGCCACCTTTTGAGCCAGCCAGTACAGCCGATCTAACATTTTTATCATGGAAAACAGCTCTGCTCCTGGCAGTAACTTCAGCACGAAGAGTCTCAGAGTTACAGACATTAATGGCAGTGGAACCTTTAATAATTTTTCATCAGGACAGGGTTTCTTTAAGGACAAACCCTACCTTTATACCAAAGGTGGTATCAAGTGTGTCTCTTAACCAAACCATCCATTTGCCAACTTTTTATCCAACCCCCCAGAATAAAGGGGAGAAACTTCTGCATTCTTTGGACATACACAGGCAGCTACGTTTCTACTTGGACAAAACAAAAGCTTTCAGGAAAACTGAACAACTGTTTGTAGCATATGCTGCAGGATCACAGGGCAAGGCTATCTCAAAGCAGACTGTATCCAAATGGATAGGACACTGTATTTGTTACTGCTACACACATCATGGAAAATCAGTCCCAAATAACATTAGGCCATATTCCACCAGGGCAACAGCCACTTCAACAGCCTTTCTCAAAGGAGTACCTACCAAGGAAATTTTGGGGGCTGCAACTTGGAGTTCAGTGCACACCTTTACCAAGCATTACCACCTGCCTCTTTACTCTAAATCCAGAGCAGGATTTGCCACTGCAGTTCTGCAGGGCCTCATAGCCAATCTTAACTCTTTATAGGCCAGCCACCCAACCTTAGCTTTGGGATTCTACCCAAGTGTAATGACTGCAGCAGTGTAACACAATGAACATAGTACAGTTTTGTACCTACCATAAATGTAGATGTTCGAGTGTTCACACTGCTGCAGTCCAGGTTACCCTCCCTCCATCCCCTCTGACCTAGCTGGACGTATCTATACCTTTCTATCCTATACAACCTTTGTGGTGTATTTGCTTGTAACTGAAGGTATTGTTTTTATTTTATATGTATATTTTTTTATTAACAATATGTATTGCCTACCTACTTAGGGGCACCTGACATCTGGGGCAAGAAAAACTGAAGAAAATGGCGTCGGATGCGTCTTATATACCCCTGGCGTACTGACGTCAGGGAAGAAGTGACAACAACTGACGCCAGACCAAGACTTTGGAACTCTGGCTGACTGCGGGACCGCCTGACGGCAGGATAACCCAAGTGTAATGACTGCAGCAGTGTGAACACTCGAACATCTACATTTATGGTAGGTACAAAACTGTACTTTCTGAACTCTGTAGTCACTGTGCTGAGTTATTGAATATTGTCTTCTTTTATTATTATTAAATATATTTAAACCTTTTTATTGTGGCTGGTTTGTTTAGAGATATTCAGGCTTTTAGAGTATTTCCATATATATTTGGTGAAACTGTATAGGCCACTCCAATAGCCTTGCTCTTGGTCACACTTACCATTTGGATAATAGTAACATTACACAGCAGGATTGGTCACCCTTGGTAAGAGCCTTATAGTAGCCGATAAAAAGACAGTTGGTGGCAGTGATAACTACCTTTTAGTCTGGGCAGAAGGGGGCATAGCTAGTAAACCTCTGCCAGCCTTCCCCAGGAGTGTCTGTGTGTTTGTATATAAATAACATTTCAAAGTGTGTGTGTCAGCTACTTGGGCATGGAAAGGTTTTGGCTTGACTGCTTGGCTGAGAGCTTAACTGTGCCAGTGGAGAGTCTTATTGGGGATATGAAGAGAGAGGGAGAAACCAGCCTTCCAGACTGACTGTGATCTCTGTGTGCTCTTCAGGGAAATTGTATTTTATTGTGTGTGTACTTGTCATCCTCCCAATGTGTATGTCCTTCACTGGTGCTAGTGGTGAGGATTGAGGCTCCTTGATTACTGGGCCAGTTCAGAGGCGTCACACCCACAAACAGTCTTCACCAATACTGAATAGTTTTACTAGCATCGCAGAGCCATGTATGTGTTTTTGTGACACTGCTCACCACCCCACCTTTATACTTCTAATGTGAACCTTATGATTGCCATACATACTGATCTCTGAACCTGCTTTATACCCCAAGTATTAACTACAGTATTAACATTTTCTGCCCTACCTAGTTCCTTCCCTCACCTCCATTTCTTTGAATTTCTGAGCACTAATCACATGATTTATTATCTATTTGACAAACCCACTAATACATCTCTTCAGATAGTAAATGTTCAACATTTACTAATGCGCAAGTATCTTTTATACTACAGTCATCTTCTTCTTTCGGCTGCTGCCATTAGGGGTCACCACAGCGGATCAATGGTCTGCAGAACAGGTGGCAGTAGAGTTTTATGATGTCAAGTTGCAAGCCCAGCGGCCAACCCTCCTCAGAAGGCGCACATGCGCGTGCGCACACATACACACACACATACACACACACACACACACACACACACCTGGGGCCAATTTACAATGTCCAGTCCCCCTGCATGTCTTAGGAAGGTTGGAGAAAAAACACGCAAACACAGGGAGGACATGCAGACTCCACACAGAAGGCAACCCAACTGAGAATCGAACTGGAGAATTTCTTGCTGTGAGGTGGCAATGCTAACTGCCACACCACTGTGCCACCATGGAGTTCTCTGCGTATTTTTATGTAGCACTACAAATTGGATAGTATCTCTAGAGCTAGAGCTGGTTTTGTTAGTGCCATTCTACATGGCTTTTTAGGGGACTCCTCTGCTCCTTCACCCCCCCTTCCAAGTTTCCACTTGAGCTTTGGCACTCTCCCATTTGTTAGAATACTGCGGCAGTGAATGTATGGACATAGTACAGTTGTGTAAAATCTTACAGTAATGGTAGATGTCCTTGCCTTCACTGCTGCAGTATTCATTCCCACCCTCCATCCCCCTAGTCCTTTGTCTTCCAGGATGTACAGATTACCTCTTGGGTTCCTTGGACTGGAGTTTATACTGGGGCAATCAGTTCTGTTTTTGGTAGGCCTGGACGTCACTTTTATGCCCTACTTTACACAAGAAGCATTTTGGTGATGTTCAGCATACCTTTAAAGCAACAGGAGTCTTTGGTAAACCGTCTGGGTGCCAGACTTCCACAGCAGGAAATCCACATATGTTACAGTACTGCAGCAGTGAATGTCAGGACGTTAGTATTTATGAGAACATGAAAACTAGTATTGCTGAACCAAGTTAGGAGTGATTACATAGTTTATGGCTGTAGCCTTTGTTTTATTTTTATTAATTTTATATCCAGAAAAGACTTGAAATTGTCGCAAAATGTTGCACATCAGCAAGATGGCCTTTTCTGGATTTATCAAGTACAAAATATCATCTACAAATAAAGCCAACTGTTCTTGATTACCATACTGATTATATCTGTGAATTTCAGAGTTCCTTATTTTCTTTGCCAGTGGCTCTAAATATAAAACAAATAAGAAAGGGGAAAGAGGACAGCTCTGCCTGGTTCTTCTGTTCAGACACAACTTATCAGAGAGGAGCACATCTTATTATTGTATCAGGGAATGCAAATACTTCCATTGTCCTATTCATAAAATCCCAGCATATTCTTTTAAATGCTTTCTTTACATCAAGACCCTCCAACAGCAGTAATATTTTCCCTGCATTCTGCTTCTCTCTGGATTGCCATTTTTCTTTTAATGTTGTCAAATGTTTGTCTTCCCTCCACAAAACCACATTGATCCATATCTATCAGTTTTGACTACACCTTTGGCATTCTTTTTGATGTTATCA